>NW_005371709.1:2842068-2844430 GCF_000412655.1 Myotis brandtii
TCGGGCCCCGTTGGCCCGGCTGATGCCCGTGGGGGTCCCCCCGCGGCGTTGACTGTAGACCGCCCAGTTGTTGGTGGCGGCGCTGCCTGCCGTTCCGCCGAGACTCATGTTGAGGGCGAGGAAAGCCAACCCAGAGCTGGTCCGCTCCTTCCCGACGTCACACAGCGTCGGGGGGGAACTGGCAGGACCTTTGGCTGGGCTCAGGGTCAGTGTCTGTGGTTAAGTCAGAGCAGGATTTGATTGTCAGTTAGAATTGGGCCAATTAAAAAAAACACAACCTTTTATTGTGGTAAGAACACTTGACAAGAGATCTCCCCACGTAGCAGATTTTAAGTGCACAGTCACGGTATGTTGAAGTAGGCACCGTGTTGTGGAGCAAACCTCAAGAGCTTCTGCATTTTGCTGAACTGAAGCGTATGCCTGTTAGTCCCTCCCCTCCCCCAATCTTCCCATCCCCTGGCGACCACCGTTCCATTATTTAATTCTATACTGTGACTATTTTATTTTATGTATTTTTAAAAATATATTTTTATTGATTTTTTACAGAGAGGGATAGAGAGTTAGAAACATCGATCAGCTGCCTCCTGCACACTCCTTACTGGGGATGTGCCCGCAACCAAGGCACATGCCCCTGACCGGAACCGAACCTGGGACCCTTGAGTCCGCAGGCCGATGCTCTATCCACTGAGTCAAACCGGTCAGGGCTAAATATAGCTCATATTTTGATAGATTTGCCAAAGTTGTGGTTCTTGGAGAACAAATCAAGTTAAGCAATTCATTAGGAAGGAAACGTTAGTTTTGTGGGTATGCAGTTTTAGTAATAGTCAGCCAAGAGATACATCTGCAGGATATAGGTTTTGCTTCCTTGGACCTTTCAGATTCATGGCTTCTACATGCCTCAAAAAAACACATGCATTTCATTTTTCTGTAATTGATTTTTTAGCTGTGGGTTCTGTTTCTAGTTCTTGCACTAAGCATATCACCTTTCATGTAGGGTTCCATCTAGTGGTAAAACTAATCATTGCAGACTCTACATAGGTTATAAAAATGATCTTTTTTGAGGGGTAGGGCTTACCTTTATCACTCTTGGGATAATGGCCTAGTATATGCATTTAAATACTGAAGCCATTTGCTACCTTTGTGTGCCTGCATACATAACCTAATTCTCCTGCTTCTGGCCATTTAGAGCTTTTATGATTAGGAAGTTAACTTTTAGTAAAAAAAAAGAATATATTAAAAAAAAACCAAAAACTAATCATTGCAGACTCTACATAGGTTATAAAGATGATCTTTTTTGAGGGATAGGGCTTACCTTTATCACTTTTGGGATAGTGGCCTAGTATATGCATTTAAATACTGAAGCCATTTACTACCTTTGTGTGCCTGCATACATAACCTAATTCTCCTGCTTCTGGCCATTTAGAGCTTTTATGATTAGGAAGTTAACTTTTAGTAAAAAAAAAGAATAAAAAAAACTTTTAGTGTATACTTTGATTGTCTATGGTATTTACATCAAGTTATAGTAAAATTTAGGTCAAAACTACTTGGTTTCTTTTTTTTTTTAAATATATTTTATTGATTTTTTACAGAGAGCAAGGGAGAGGGATAGAGAGTCAAAAACATCGATGAGAGAGAAACATCGATCAGCTGCCTCCTGCACACCCCCCACTGGGGATGTGCCCGCAGCTAAGGTAATGCCCTTGACCGAAATCGAACCTGGACCTTTCAGTCCGCAGGCCGACGCTCTATCCACTGAGCCAAACCAGTTAGGGCTACTTGGTTTCTTAAAATAATTTGTCATGAAAGATGATGATTATAAAGATGAATGTATGGAATAATATAATCAATACTATTTTCCTATTTCTCAGCTTAAAGAAATCTTAACATTTGCCATATTTACTTCAAATGAAACCCTCCCTTTTCCCCATAGCTCAGTGATTTATCACAAGAACATTGCTAGCATCCTAGAAGCTCCCCTCATGCCTCCTCTTATCACTAATCCCCAAAGGTAACCATTATCCTAAAATATATGATAAATAAATCTGTGTGTTTTTTTTGTAATTTTACCACTTAAGCAAGTATCTCTAAACACTATAGTTTTGTCTTTTTTTAAAATTTGATATAAATGGCATTATATAGTAAATAGTTTCTGTGTGTGTGTGTGTGTGTGTGTGAGAGACCTCTTTTGCTTATCATTATATGTGAGATTCATTCATGATGGTGCATATAACTGGAATTTGTCCATTTTCATTGCTGTAAAATATGCCATTATATATGTCACATTTTTAAAAACATATTTTATTGATTTTTTACAGAGAGGAAGAGAGAGGGATAGAGAGCTAGAAACATCGATGAGAGAGAA
>NW_005371709.1:2844506-2845790 GCF_000412655.1 Myotis brandtii
GTCTTTTAGTTGTATTTTTGAAGTGGTTGTGCGAGGCAGCAATCTCCTGTGTTTACCTATGCCGCCATCTTGGTTTCCCTCTGATGGACATTTTGCTTCTAGTTTTGGCTGTTTAGAAATTGATGTTTCAGTGAACATTCTTGTTTGTGATTTTTGGTGAACATGTGGCTGCATGCATTAGACATGGAATGGAATTGCTGGATCATACAGAGGGTAACTGTTATTTAACTTTAGTAGATAAGAACAAACATTTTTCCCAAATGGTTGTATCAATTTATAGCCCCACTATCAGTGTAAAAGAGTTACTGTTACTTTCTTTATTTTATTTATTAAAAATATCTTTATTGATTTCAGAGAGGAAGAGAGAGGGGGAGAGAGGTAGAAACACCAATGAGGAGAGAGAATCATTGATTGGCCACCTTCTGCATTCCCCCCACGGGATCGAGCCTGAAACCTGGTCATATACTGTGACTGGGCATTGAACTGTGACCTCCTGGTTCATAGGTTGACACTCAAACACAGCTGGGCTGTTACTTTCTTTAAACCTTGCTAATGTCAATATCTTTAATTTTAGCCATTCTTTTAAATAATAGTATGCCATTGTCTATTTATTTTTTAAGAATAATTGATTGATTTTTAGAGGGAGAGGAAGAGCGAGAGAGAAACATCAATGTGAAAACTCAATATCAATCTGCTGCCTCCAGCATGTCCCCCACCCAGGAGCTATAACGCAGGTGTGTGTCCTGACCAGGAAACAACCAGCACCTTTTCAGTGTACAAGACGATGCCCAACCAACTGAGCCACACTGGCCAGGGCATGCCATTGTTTTTTGATTTGCATTTCCCTGATGTCTAATGATATTGAGTAGTTTTTTCCAGGAATATTTTAGCCATTTGGCTATATTCTTTTTTATGAGATTTTGTTGAGATCTCATGCCAGTTTTTCTATTGGGTCATTGTTTTTTTCTAACTGATTAGTAGAGATTCTTAGTATAATCAGGATATGAACCTTTTTTTTTCTGTATACATATATATTGCAGGTATATTTTCCCATCCTCTGTGTCTTGCTTTTTCATGTTCTTAATGGTTCTTTTGATGAGTACAAGTTCTTATTTTAATGAAGTCAAATGTATGAATGTTTTTCTTTATGGTTAATATTTTTTTTGTGTTATTTAAAAATTATTTACCCACCTTGAGTTTAAGAATATATTCTTCTAGAAAAAAGCAACCATGTAGGTTGCTTGGTGTAAAATAAAGACAAAGATTTAAAAAATATATATATAT
>NW_005371709.1:2846019-2850148 GCF_000412655.1 Myotis brandtii
TTTTCATTCCATAGATGTTTAAATGTCCCAGCACCACTTAGTGAAAAGGTTATCCATTCCTCACAGATTGGCAGTGCCACTTTTATCCTTAATTCAGTAAAGAAAGTAGAAAAAAGGAAGTGAAAAAGATATGAGCATAAATTAATGATATAACAAATGTAATAGAGGGATTCAACAAAACCTTGACAAAGCTAATAAAATTGATAAACCTCTAATAAGATTCATACACTGAGAAAGATAAATCATAAACTACCAATAACAGGAACAAAGAGGAGGACATCACTGTGGAACCTAAACACATTAAAAAGTTCCTAAGAGGATGTTATAAACAAGCTTATGCCAAAAAGTTTGAAAATTTATGTGCAATAGACAAATTTCTAGAAATAAACATCTTATCAAAATTAATACAAGAAGTAGAAAATTTGACTAGTCCTATAACACAAAATAAATTGAATATATAATTAAAAACCTCAAAAAGAAAACTGGGCCCAGATGGCTTCATTAGCCAATTCGATCAAACATTTAAAGAAGAAATAACAACAATCTCACATACACTTTTTCGGAAAATAGAAAAATAAGACACATTCTCCAACTAACTTTGTAAGGCCAGCACAACCTCGATACAAAATCTATTGAAGGCAATACAAGAAAGGACATACGGCCTAACTGGTTTGGCTCAGTGGATAGAGCGTTGGCCTGCGGACTGAAAGGTCCCAGGTTTGATTCCGGTCAATGGATATGTTCACATGTACCTTGGTTGAGGGCACATCCCCAGTACGGGGTGTGCAGGAGGCAGCTGATCAATGTTTCTCTCTCATCGATGTTTCTAACTTTCTGTCCCTCTCCCTTCCTCTCTGTAAAAAATCAATAAAAAATATATTAAAACAACAACAACAATAACAAAAACACAAGAAAGGACATATATAAACATATATGAAGAAACCTAAACAAACTATTAGCAAACTAAATTCAACAATATATAAAAATGATAGTACATCATAACAGCATTGGGTGTATTCTAGAAATGCAAAATTGGTTTAACATTGGAAAATTAATCTGTTATTTACCACATTAACACAATAAAGGAGAAAAGTTATATAATCATCAATAGATATAAAAATTGATAAAATTAAGCACTGACCCATGATTATGAATAAAGAAATAACCCTTATCAAACTAGGAATAAAAAGATATTGCCTGAATCTGATAGTCTTTGCCAAAATGATGGGTGGGGAAAGATACCATTTTTCAATTTGCTTTACCCTGATACCTTCTAAAGTTGAGATTCTTTTCATGTTTATTAGTCATTTAGGTCCCCTCTTCTATGAATTACTTGATCATATCCTTTGATTAATTTTTTATTGAGTTGAGTGTATTTTTAAAATAAATGTTAGGCATACTTATAAATCCTGAATGCTAATCCTTTTAGCATGCAAATGTTTTTTCTCCAGTTTATGGCTTATTTTTTTATTATTTTTAAAGTTTTACATTTGTTTATTCATTTATTATGAATGGATATGTTCACATAAATAAAAAATCCAGAAAGTACAAAAGAACATACAGTGAAAGTTTCTCTCCCACTCCTGTTCTTTCATGCAGTTCCTCTCTACAGAGGCATTGTGACTTCATTCTTTAAGAACTTTGTTTATACTGTCATTTTTTTTATAGAAATTTGAATGTACTTAAATGTATCAATCTTTTCTTTGTGGATTGTGCTCCTTTTACCTTGTTTAAGAAACATTTCCTCTGCCTCATTAATTTATTCTTCTATACTGTTTTCTAAAATTTCTATATTTAGATCTTTATTCTGTCTGGAATTTTTTTTTGTATGTATGATGTGAGGTAGGGGTCACCTTTCCCTCCATATAATACAACTACTGGTCCTTACACTTTTACATTATGTGGTTGTTTCATCTACTACAACTTTCTATGTGATGGGAGACTATTGTTGAATTTCATCTATATGTTGGCAAATATAATGAACTAGTCCAGTTTTTAATTTCTGTTTTGTTTCTTCTTGCAGATGAGTGTGTAGAGTCTTAATAAGTACTGCCTTTCAGGCCCCATAATGTGCCCTTGTGTCCTGTAGCATGCCTGGAATTTGTGTAGGCTGTAATGAGGCAGGGAAAGGAGGGTTCCTTTGTCACAACAAACAAGGAGAAAGCTTTTCGCAGTCTCTTCGATTTACCAATGCCTCATCCGAAGCTTTCAGCTCTTATGTAAGAAATTTATTTTTTTTGAGCAAACTTAGAGTTTGTATTAAAATAAGATACTGCAGAGTAGGGCATTGTTATTGCTTAAATATAGTATTTTTTCTTTAGTCCTAGAAATCTCTTAAATTCTTCCATGCTTCTTGATATTCTCAGCTTTATATTGTGGGGTCATGTATTCTGTGGAAAGAATTAGATACATTACTACTTAGAGGAGTCATTTTTCCTGGAAGAGTGCTAAGTGTTGTGGAAGACTTAAGTGTGATTGTTTTTATTGTGGGAATGTTTGTATGAGTCAGGTGAATTTCGACTTTGCTTGACAGATGTGATTACTTGTCCTTTCTGGCTTGTGTTCTATGTACTCATCTGTTATATAACAGATGACTGTTTATATAATAAGGATTAGCACAAGCCATCTTCTATAATAATAAAAGCGTAATATGCTAATTAGACCGGATGAAGCCGGGACTGTGAGGGCAGCCCGGGTCCCAGGTACCTGCTGCGGTCCCAGGTACCTGCCGGCAGCCAGAGGAGGGAAGCCCGGGTCCTGGGTGCCAGAGGGAAGCCGGTGCTGGCAGCCGGGGGAAGGAAGGCCTACTCTTGCACAAATTTCGTGCATTGGGCCTCTAGAAATAATTTTTAATGGGTACAAACAAGTGGTGATGGCTCTGCTACAAGAGATTGAATAATATAGTTTTTATATGTAGCATATTAAAAGCAAAATGTACAGTAGTTAGGTATTAGGAAACACAGAATAGGGAAGGAATTATTTCTGAGTCAAAGGAGCTTTGCCAGGAATATAACCCAAGTAAAGTAGGAGTAGAAAACCAGCTAAGATCAGGAGCCAACAGAACATTAAAAAAAAAATTGATTCTAGAGAGAAGAAGGGAGAGAGAGAGAAAGAGAGAGAGATAAAGAGAGAGAGATAGATAGATAGTGATGTGAGGATTGGTTGACTCCTGCACGTGCCCTGACCAGGTATCAAATCTGCAGCCTGGGTATGTGTCCTGACTGGGAATAGAACCCACCACCTTTTGGTGTACGGGATGGCTCTCCAACCAACTTAGCCACACTGACCAGGACTTGCTGAGTATTAGTGATAGAAGAGTGAAATTAGAAACAAAATACTATTGACTTTTTCAAGTGCCTTAGAAGAATCTGTCTGAGGAAAGACTGGATTTAGATCATGAGCCAGAGGCATCCAGAATTGAAGGATTTTCAAATAAAACCTATTTCTGGACCTGGACAAGGCTGAATTAACATCTATATTTTTACGTACCTGTGCCTTACATTCTAGTGAAGCCTTTTTGGTTATGAGGAACAGAATTCAAGAGTGTTTGGCTCAATTAAAGGGAGTTGACTATAAGGAAATACCTACCTGTGTAGGGACCCAGGAACCAAAGAACCCTATAGGTAATTGTCTTCAAAGTGTCTATGACACTATTTAGATTTAGTTTTAAGTCTTCAATAGTATCATCATGCTTACTGTCATAGTTCCTGTGACAGTAAACATGATTAACCTGAATGTAGCGGTTGGCAGCAATTGGTCACTGCATGGTAAATACCGTCTAGTAGTGACTGTGTTCCCAAGAAGGACTTAACTTGATGATTACCCATTGCTCTGTTAGGGGGAACAGCTGCAGGCCTGATGTTTTACAAGTATTTAACAGTAATCATTCAGGGTTTGACTGTTTTAATAAGGAAATGTAGTCTATGTGACTAGCAATTCTAATATGTTATTAGATTTGGGAGGCTGTAAGGATCTGTATCTTCCTATGGTATATGCCTGAAATTAAGAGGCAAATTCAAGTCACATAATAGAGGCTATCTGGTCTCTTTTCTTTCTTTTTTAAAATTATTATTATTTTAAATATATTTTTATTGATTTCAGAGAGAGGAAGGGAGAGGGAGAGATAGAA
>NW_005371709.1:2850326-2889045 GCF_000412655.1 Myotis brandtii
TATATTTTTGATATTTATTTTATATATTTAAATGCCATTTAACAAAGAAAAAATCAACCAAAAAAATGAGTTCGCGTGTCACCTCTGACACGCGTGTCAGAGGTTCGCCATCACTGATCTAGGCCCACCCCAAGATTCTTCTGTTTCATGTTTTTCAGTGATGCCATCTGCAATTTTGTTATCTGCAATGACTCTTCCCTTCGAGGTCAGCCCATTATCTTCAATCCTGACTTTTTTGTGGAAAAACTCCGTCATGAGAAACCTGAGGTGTTCACCGAGTTGGTGGTCAGCAATATCACAAGGCTCATTGATTTACCTGGAACTGAATTGGCTCAGCTGATGGGAGAAGTGGAACTTAAGTTGCCTGGTGGGGCTGGCCCAGCGACAGGATTCTTCCGGTCTCTAATGTCTCTCAAGCGAAAGGGTAGGAGATGTGTTTGGGAAGGGTGTACGCATCTTAGTTGCTTTTTGAGTTTCATTCTTGGCATCTGTATGTTCATTGAGGAGTTGCTAATACCATAAAGCAATTTTGGTTGTTGTTTTTTCTTTCATTTTCATAAGAAGTAAAACAACCAAAATTATTTTAAAAGTCTAGATAAATTAAAGCCAAATATATGTCAGTCCCTGAGAGGTGACAATTAGTTTAGGTATTTATCAGGGACACCTTGATTTTCATTCCCTATTAATACTGTACTAAAATAATGTTTAAAATAAAACAAAGTTCATAGCTAGAGAGTACAGTAAAGACAGTTTGAGCATTTTTTTAATTGCAGTTGTTAGTTCCCAGATGTTTTAACAGCTGGAAGTGCACCTTAAAATGCACCAGGAAATGCAATCAAAACAACTCTCAATCAACTCTGCAAGTTTAACATTAGATTGTAGGTTTCTTGAATGGAATGCTTCAATGGAATGCTTTGAAAAGGCAAATAAAAATATCTATGACTCACCCCAAAACAGCCTTCCCAGAAAATAAATTACAGTGCTGTTCCTCTTTAACAGTAGAGGTGTGATCCCCAGAACTTGGAGCAACTTCCGTTGCTTTTTAAAAAGTATATATTTTTATTGATTTCAGAGAGGAAGGGAGAGGGGTAGAAAGAGATAGAAACATCAATGATGAGAAAGAATCATTGATTGGCTGCCTCCTGCACGCGCCCCACCGGGGATTGAGCCCATAACCGGGGCATGTGCCCCAACTGGGAATTGAACTTTGACGCTCAACCACTGAGTTACACCAGCTGGGCTACAGTGCTACTTTTGATAAGATATTAAAGAGGTACTATCTTATTTTATTAAATATAAGGAAATCATTAAGGTAGCAAAAAGTTTAAACATTATAATCTGACCCTGTATCTACTCTAGTGGATAGTCTGTCATGCTTTGACAATTATGGCTCTAAGTTCTATTATTTGTTTGTTTTTAAATTAAATATCAACATTTTAGGTATTGTTACTTTGTCTTCAAGAAACCTACAATCTAATGTTAAACTGGCAGAGTTGATTGAGAGTTGTTTTGATTGCATTTCTGGTGCATTTTCAGGTGCACTTCCAGCTCTTAAAATATTTTTTTTCTTTTAAATATATATTTATTGATTTCAGAGAGGAAGGGAGAGGGAGAGAGAGATAGAAACATCAATGAGAATTGATTGGCTGCCTCCTGCATACCCCCTACTGGGGATCGAGCCCGCAACCCGGGCATGTGCCCTTGGTCAGAATCGAACCTGGGACACTTCAGTCCACAGGCGGACGCTCTATCCACTGAGCCAAATTGGCAAGGGCCAGCTCTTAAGATTTTTGTTATTGACCTTGTGAAAGCCTTTGCTGAACTGTGACATCGGATGCTTGAGTGGTTTTCAGTATGCTGACTTTTGTATTGTTTGTGGAAAATATAGTCCTGTGTTATTGTTTCTTTTCTTTTTTCTTTTTAGAAAAAGGAGTAGTATTTGGATCCCCACTGACAGAGGAAGGCATTGCTCAGATATACCAGCTAATTGAATATCTACACAAAAGTAAGACTACTTAAAATTTTGTTGCTCTTTGTTAATGAAGAATTGTCTGCTTTCTATTGAGAGCTGACACCCTTGAGTTAGTAGGTGCCAATTAACCATCAACAAAGACACTAATCAGTGATAATTTCAGGTGGCATGTTTCTAAATATGTTCTGTTTTAAATTTCACTTCATATATTGATTTGTTTTTTGTTTTCAAATATGTATATAAATTAGCTTGTGTCAATCACATCTTCCCCTTGACTCAGACTTTTTTTCTGGAAAAATACATTGTCCCTAGAGAATCATAACATTTACTCAAGGGAGAATGACTTATCACCAAAGATACTTTTATCTTTAGAATTATATAATTAAAATACATTCTTTACTTAATTCCCATTTTCTTTTTTAGTAGTCATGCTGGTTATGTCATTCCTCTAAGTGCTTGGCACAGCTGAGTGTATGTGAAGTGTGTGGCATTTTATGACCCTTTGATAAATTTAATGCAAACACTGTGCTAGGAGCTAGAGCAGAGGTTAGGCAGCCTAAGGGCTACATTCATGTTTTGTTTTTAGTTGGCAAAGGATTAAATTAAAAATACAATTAGTTATCAGTGTTTTAAAATGGGGAAAGTCTAGGTTTTCAATTTCCTGGGATGATAGGAAGGTCTAGCAGCCTTGGGCCCTGTTGCCACTTGGACACAATCGGCTAGAGCAGTGGTTCTCAACCTTCCTAATGCCACGACCCTTTAATGCAGTTCCTCATGTTGTGGTGACCCCCAACCATAAAATTATTTTTGTTGCTACTTCATAACTGTAATTTTGCTACTGTTATGAATCGTAATGTAAATATCTGATATGCAGGATGTATTTTCATTGTTACAAATTGAACATAATTAAAGCATAGTGATTAATCACAAAAACAATATGTAATTATATATGTGTTTTCCGATGGTCTTAGGTGACCCCTGTGAAAGGGTCGTTTGACCCCCAAAGGGGTCGCGACCCACAGGTTGAAAACTGCTGGGCTAGAGCACAAGTATGTGCTCTCCAGTTCGATATGGTTCCTGTTCATTCATTTACTGTTGTCTGCCTGGCCCTGTCTTCTCAATTAGGGAGTTATATGAAGATAAATATGTACCCAAGCTGAAAACTTGAACTCTCAGGCTTCTTCCAATCAAACCAAAACTATACGTCCCATCTTTTTTTATCGGTTGAGATTAGTGTAGATCTAGTTGGGGTGGAAGCATAATTTAGTTGGGATGATGCGAAGGTTCCAGGAATCTTAGACTGAAAGGTGATCTGACAGGTTAGAGTTCCAATTCCAGAGGCAACACAGAGACTTTAGATTCATTTTGGGCTGGGAAACTGTTTATAGGAGCAACAAACCTCCACAGATGAACTCGGCCCCTTCAAACAAACTCTCAGATGGCAAAGGAAAGGGGCCGTCAGGGAGATTTGGCTTTTCTTCCAACTTGTTTTTTGAGCTCATTTCTATTGTTTAGATTAAATTCAGTCTCCAGATGTGTCTCAAGACGTCGAATGACTCCTGAGTGGATCACCTCTTAGTCCAGGAGATGTCCAGGTCTCAGGGATGCTCAGATTTGTCTCCACAGGTGTTAGTGGATTCTAAACTACTCTGGGGGAAAAAAGGCAAAAACCTTCTTCAAGGTCTTCGTAAAGAGCCTTTCAAGTGTAAAGTAGTCTTTTAGATGGCTTATTTTAACCATACTTTCTCTTTTTGTTTCCTTTTTGTATGTCCTCTATTTTCTTTCATACTAAACAGACTTACAAGTGGAAGGTTTGTTTAGAATACCAGGGAATAGTGTCCGGCAGCAGATTTTAAGGGATGCTCTCAATAATGGAACTGATATTGATTTGGAATCAGGGGAGTTTCACTCAAATGACGTTGCCACCTTGCTGAAGATGTTTCTAGGAGAGTTACCTGAGCCCCTGCTGACACACAAACATTTCCATGCACACCTCAAAATTGCTGGTGAGTGTAAGAGGGGAGGAGATGTAAGTGTATTTCTTTCAATTTAGTAAAGTCCTTTGGAATTTTCTATTGTTTGTAATCCACAGCAATACTTCTAAACCAGCGGTCGGCAAACCGCGGCTTGTGAGCCACATGCGGCTCTTTGGCCCCTTGAGTGTGGCTCTTCCACAAAATACCATGTGCGGGTGCGCACGTACAGTGCAATTGAAACTTCATGGCCCATGCGCAGAAGTTGGTTTTTGGCCTGGGCGAGTCTATTTTGAAGAAGTGGCGTTAGAAGAAGTGGGGGTACGTTCGCTGAGGTCGACCCCTCAGATTGAGGACGTTTTTAGCAAAGGCCAGTTTAGGAGTACCCTAATTAAGTTAATAACAATGTACCTACCTGTATAGTTTAAGTTTAAAAAATTTGGCTCTCAAAAGAAATTTCAGTCGTTGTACTGTTGATACTTGGCTCTGTTGACTAATGGGTTTGCTGACCACTGTTCTAAACAAACAAACAAACAAACAAAAAAAGAAAGACAGGAAGGGAGGGAAAAACAAAACAATAAAGCCCCTACTTTTGTTAATATTGGTTAAAACTTCATGGTATTTTTGGACTTCTGGGCACTCATAAGTTTTGGCCAGCTAAGTTTAATTTAATCAAATGTGTGTGTGTGTGTGTGTGTGTGTGTGTGTTTTAATAAATTAGTTTCTTTGAACATAAAATGTGGGTTTAATTTTTTTTTTATTCCTCAGGGATCCTAGCATAGTGCTTTGAATATTTCAGTTGCTCAATAAATGTATGCTTGCCCTGGCTGGTGTGGCTCAGTTGCTTGGGTGCCTTCTCATGCACCAAAGGGTTGGGTTTGATTCTGGTCAGGGCACATGCCTGGGTTAGGGACTCAGTCCCAGGGGGTGTTTGGGAGGCAGCCAGTGGATGTTTCCCTTTCACATTGGTGCTTTTTCTCTCTCTCCCTCTCCCTTCCTCTTTCTGAAATCAATAGAAACATCTTTAAAAAAACAAACAAAACCTTTAGAAATAAATAAATAAATAAACACATGCTTTTTATTTGATTAATTTACATTCCTGAGATGGTTATAGGTTTGGTACATTTGCCTTGGTTTGAGGCTTTAGCTAAGTATTATTATGCCTCAATTGAGATCATCTCTACTCTTGGAAGTTTTTAAAAAATATTTCCCTAGGATTTTTAAAAAATTGAATTTATGGGGGTGACATTGGTTAATAAAATTATATAGGTTTCAGGTGTACAATTTTGTAATACATCATCTGTATATTATATTGTGTATTCATGACCCCAAGTAAATTTGTTTTTTAAAAATACTTTTATTTGCTGCCTAAATACTAGTTAATACATTCACATTGTTCATATTCAAACTGTTCAAAAGACTATGCAGTGAAAAGACTCTCTTCCACCCTTGTTCCCCAGCACCTGGTTTTTCTTTCCAGAGGCAACCAATGCTATGATTGCTAATATATCCTTCCAGAGATATTTTATACACTTACAAATACTTAGATTCCTTTTTTTATGTAATGGTGAGGTATTACATTCATGGTTATTTTTTTACTTACTATATCTTGGAGAATGTTCCATTTTCAGCTCATAAATAGTTTTCTCATTCTCCTTTATGCCTGAGTGGTAGGGAATTCATTCTTCAATTGCACATCTGTAATACTGCTATAATTTAATGCCCTAGAGCATTTTTCTTTTGCTTCTAATTTTTTTTAATCCTCACCTGATAATATATTTTTAATTAATTTTTAGAGAAAGAGAAAAAGAGAGAGAGAGAGAAACATTGATGTGATAGAGAAAAATTAGTTGCCTCTCATAGGCGTCCCAACCAGGGATTGAACGTGCCACCTAGGTCTGTGCCCTAGTTGGGAATTGAACCCACAACCTTTTGGTGAATGGGATGACACTCCAATCAACTGAGCTACCTGGCCAGGGCTAATTTTTTTTTTTTTGAGTGCTTCATGAATTTGTGTATTATCCTTCTGTAGGGGCCATGCTAATATTCTCTGTATCATTCCAATTTTAGTATATGTGCTGCCAAAGTGAGCACCCCTTGCTTCTAATTTTAAGAAAAATAAATAAAAGATTTCTTTTGAATAATTTTTACTACTTAAAAGAAAACTAAGTTTAAATTTATAAAATCGAATAAGATTAGATTTTTTTATTTTTTTACCTTTTAAAAAATATTTTTATTGATTTCAGAGAGGAAGGGAGAGGGAGAGAGAGAGAAACTTCAATGATAAATAAGCGAGAATCACTGATTGGCTCCCCCCACCCCCCCCTCCCTCACTCACAACCTGGCATGCACCTTGATCGGGAATCAAACCGTGACCTGGTTCATAGGTTGACACCCAACCACTGAGCCACACCGGTGGGGCAAAATTAGATTTTAAAAAAGATTTTTATTGATTTTTAGAGAGAGAAGAAAGAAGGAGAGAGAGAAACATCGATGTGAGAGCAAAACATTGATCTGCTGTCTCCTACATGGCCCCCTACCCAGGATCAAGCCTGAAACCCGGGCATGTGCCCTGACCAGGAATCAAACCAGCAACCTTTCGGTGCAACGGGAGGATGCCCAACCAACTGAGCCATACCGGCCAGGGCAGATTAGATTTTTTTTAGCACTATCAGTAATAACCCAGATGATACAAATGAGAAAATATTACTAGAGTATTATATAACTTTACAATTACTTTGGAGAGAAAATTGATCTTTGAAAAAGATTTGGAAAATATTCATAAGTTTTTTTTATAAGGGTAACATGAAGAATGCTTTTTCTGTTTGTTTTCCCATTGAGTTAACTTAGTACAGTATTTAAAATCCTCCCCTTCACCACCCCATGATTCACTGTTCGTTGAAATCATATTGAGGTGTGGCACAGTTGTTGCATTTGCTATGCCTTGCTCATAACTGGAAGGGATTTTTGTTTTCAACTTCATATTAACAGGGAATAGTTTCTAGAAATATTATCTTTGTTTCCTAAACCTGGAGTTATTGCAGTTCAACAGCTTAACCAACACATTGTAATCATTTTCAGGTCTATATGAATTATATGCAAATAGTTATCTGTGTCTTTTGAAATTCCCATTACCCAGGGTTTTTATTGATAACCTGTGTAGTCTCTTAGGGGAGAAACAATCATTCTGACTCCATGGGGACCTGCCTGGATTATCCTGTTATCAGAGCATAATTCATTCTCATATTTCTTTTAGCAGTAAAATATCTGAGTGAGGAAAAGTGAAGGGGGTGGAATTATTAAAGGTATATGTGGACATATTTTTATTTCTCTTGGGTGTACACCTAAGAGTGGAATCACTGGGCCATATGGTAACTCTATGTTTAACTTTTTGAGGAACTGCCTAACTATTTTCCAAAGCGGTTGTACCATTTTACATTCTCACCAGCAATGTAAGAAGGTTTAATTTTCTCAGCGTTCTTGTTAACACTTGTTATTGTCAGTCCTTTTTATTATAGCCATACTAGTGGGTATGAAGTAGTATCTCATTATGGTTTTGATTTACATTTCCCTGATAGCTAATGATACCGAGTGCACAAATGCTTACTAGCCATTTATAAATCTTCTCTGGAGGAATATTTATTCAAGTCTTTTGCCCATTTTTGATTGGGTTTTTCTTTTTGATTATTCAGTTGTATTGACATTATTTTATTATATTTTGCTATAATCTCTGGTTATGCCTAATTCTTTTTTCTTCTTCTTTCTTCGATTAGAGTTGAGGGGAGGATAATAGTAGGAACATTTTTTCCCTCTTGCTTGTATTTCCTCCCTACTTGCAATCATCTCTTTTTGTCCTCAAGATTTGATGCAGTTTGATGATAAAGGAAACAAGACCGATAGACCAGATAAGGAGCGGCAAATTGAAGCTCTCCAGTTGCTCTTCCTCATCCTCCCTCCACCCAATCGTAACTTGCTGAAGTTACTGCTGGATCTCCTGTACCAGACAGCAAAGAAACAAGACAAGAATAAGATGTCTGCCTATAACCTTGCCCTTATGTTTGCACCCCATGTCATGTGGCCAAAAAATGTGAGTGTCGAGGGGAAGAGCAAAGACTGCTCGGTATTCTTGGGCTGGGCCTTATTCTGTGACTGTACCTTAGTGAGGTTATCAAGGGTCCAAGGTCTAGCCTTCTGTTTAACAAGTTTAGGAGCTTGCTTTATTAGTTCATTTAAGAGTCATCAGACCTGCCCTGGCCGGTTTGGCTCAGTGGATAGACTGGTGGCCTGAGGACTGAAGGGTCCCGGGTTCGATTCTGGTTGGGGGCATGTACCTTGGTGGCAAGGCTTAATCCAGCCTTGGTTGGGGCCACGGGGGCAACCAGTGGTTCTCTTTCTCTGTCTCTCCCCCTCCCTTCCACTCTTTCTAAAAATAAATGGAAAAATATCCTCGGATGAGGATTAATAACAACAAAAAAACAGTCATCAGACCTGATGGGGCCAATTTCTGTTAACCTCAGAAATTAGAGGCAACTAATTTTTCTCTATAAATCAATCTCTGATAAATCTGAATGGCAACTTATTAGTGGGAACTCAATGGGATTATAGCTACTAAATAAACAAGAATACTCCTTTTGGTGGGTCAATCTGAATTCCTTCTTAACGTGAATGCCATCTTGGGAAACCAAATTGATTCCTGAAGATTACATGGTATAAATTTAGAATAGAGTTGTTTGATATCAACTAATCTTAGGATGTCACTAAGCTTTTAGATAAGATGACACATAGAACAATCTTGCCTTATCCTAACTTTTCTATTTCCTGTAGATATTCTCTCCTTGGATAAAGCCGAACGTGCTTCTTATTATTGAGAACATGGCTTTCTCAGTGACTTGCATGAGAAATAAATTATCAAGAGTCTTTTGAACTCATTCTTGACCTGGAAGTACATAGGCTCATATTCCTGTCCATTCATATAGATTTTACTGTATGATGGAATTGGGAGGCAGGATACCTGGGTTGGAAGCTATAAACCAGCTGTGACCTGTATCCCCTTTTTTTTTAAAATCCTCATCCAAGGATATTTTTCCCATTGATCTTTAGAGATTGGAAGGGAGGGAAGAGTGGAGAAAGAGAGAGAAAGATAGGGGGGAGGGGAAGAGAAACATTGATGTGAGAGAGACATAGCGACTAGTTGCCTCTGGTATGTGCCCTGACGGGGGGCCAGGGATCAATCCTGGAACTGAGGTACGTGCCCTTGACCGGGAATTGAACCTGAGACCCTGCAGTCTGCAGGCCAATGCTCTACCACTGACCAAACCCGACCAGGGCGTGGCCTGTATTCTTTATGTTTTCTATGCTTAGGCTCCTCTTTTATAAACTGGTCATAATAGTATCTTTCCCACTTATCTGACAAGGCAGATGGATATGGTGACTTATAAAATATTTTGGGGATATAAGAAATGGGAAAAGAAAGATTAAGGAGAGGCTATGTGGTACATTTAACCTAATAGGTAACTAGTGAAAAAAATAATATAAAGTTCCAGGCCTGGAAGGGCCTTTCCTCAGAGAAAGGTTGGTGGGGGGTGGGGATGAGGGTGGAAGGATGGTTGGGTGATGAGAAGAAAAGGACACACCAACATTTGTCCATATTAAGGATTTTAGAACCAGCTGAGACTGTGGAAAAGGAGTAATCTGTGCTTATAAAGAGATTTAAGAGGTCTTGCTAAAAGCAAAAATGAATAAAGATACATCTTGAAGATGAGGGCTTTGGGATAGTAGAGATGCTGAAGTGCTTAAAAGAGGCAGGAGAGCCTGGCCGGTGTGGCTGAGTGGTTGAGTGTCGACCCATTGTCCAGGAGATCACAGTTTCATTCCCGGTCAGGGCACATGCCCAGGTTGAAGGCTCGATCCCCAGTAGAGATTGTGTAGGAGGCAGCCGATCAATGATTCTCTCTCATCATTGATGTTTCTGTTTCTCCCTTCCTCTCTCTGAAATCAATAAAAACATTAAAAAAAAAAAGCAGTAGAAACAAGAGAAGAGAATCAATGACAATTTGTATTTTTAAGAAACAGATGTCACATTGGTATCAATTAGTAGTGACAGTTCTCTTTTGTCTCTGGAGAAGCTCCTTTCTCTGAAGGGGCAATGGTGGTTGGTACAGATTCTGTTCTTCCTGACCCTTCTCCCAGACTAGATCTTCTCTAGCAACTCTGCTTGCATGTCTCATTTTCAAGCAGAATTAGGAAATGAAGATTGGTTCCCAAGGATTTCTTGGTCACTTCAGGGTCACATGGTTCTTCCTAGATTATGTCATTCCAGTGGAAATCTGCTGAATCAAAAAGCCTTTGCAGAATGAAACATTGTATTAGAGGCACCTTGGTTAGGGACAGAAACTATCATGTCTTTGAAAGAATAAGCTTGTTGGTAAGGAAGTGGAGTATCTGCCTTCTATTTCCCAGTTTGTAATCCCCTTTTTTTGTTTCTTTTTCCTGAATAGGTCACTGCAAATGACCTTCAAGAGAACATCACGAAGTTAAACAGTGGGATGGCTTTTATGATTAAACACTCGCAGAAACTTTTTAAGGTAGGTAAGGGATGGGAGTAGGTGGTAAAAGACAAGGAGGATGGAGCAAGGTAGGATCCTTAGGAGGGCTGTTAAGGTGATGATAACCAGTTAAGAAAGGCCCTGGGACTGGAATGCAGATTGTACAGTAGCAAAACCTGGAAGGAACAACCAAGTGGGGAGGATAGGAAGGTACCTGGAGGCTGAGCAGAGCTTTGCCCCCTCGGTAATTGGCTTCATTCCTCCGAGTCGTCCTTCCTTTTTCATGAAAAGCAGCATATGTTGGCCACTTAGTTTTATCCTCCCTGTTTCCTTCCAGTAGAATTTTGAGGGTCTGACAGCCTCCTTTCATTTTGTACTCTGTCCCTTTTAGTCTAAACTAGCAGTGTTCCTGCCAACATCATTTTCTCAAGAACTTTGTAGGTCTTCTGTGGATTTCAGTGGGATTCACTCCATTAGACAGAAGCCAGGTCTATAAATCTTTTGAAGATAAACCCTTCTCTACTTGAGAAGGCTGAGGGACATGACCTTTAAGCTTCCTGGAAGGCCCTCTGGTTTGATTGAGAGGATCTGTGAGGCACATCTTTACTCTCTTGAAAGGGCTGTTTGTGTGACTGGATAGTCTGACCTTTTGATGTTTATAAGATTTTATAAATAAAGGTTGCAGTCACATCCTTGGCCTTTTCTGATAGTGAATTTCTTTTGTCATCTGGAAAGGCTGAGAATTTTTAAGACCGCCCAGTTCTGTTTTCTTTTCTTCAAATTTTTTATTGTGGTTAAATACACATGACAAAATTTACCATCTTGACCATCTTCAGTGGCATTAATTTGTTGTTGTTTTTCTAAAACTTTAAAAAAAAATTGATCTTTATGGTTGAAAGTATTACAGATGTCCTTTTTGTTTCCCCCTTTGGCATTAATTTTTGATAAGAAGTGTCCAAACTTGTAGAGACTTTTTACAAGAGTTTATTTGAACCAAATGAAGACATATGCCGAGGAGCAAGATTTCAAATGCTCCAGAGAATAACTGTTTTGCAGCTTCTTTTGTACATTTGAAATTCAGGAGGGAAAGTGAGGAAGATTACATGGAGGTAGGGAGAAAGCAAGGCGGGGATTGGATTACAGGATAGTTAACAAGAGTATATGCTTTCTTGACGGTTACTATCCCTTCCTAGGGGTATTACTTCTGGTATTTCAAAGGTGTGTTAACCTAGATGCACAAGACCAATGGACAGGGCTTGCATAAAAACCTCTCCCTAAAGAAGATATGGGCCTTGGTTGTGACTATGTACCATGACCTGCCCAATTAGGAGGTTATGATCAGATCACCCTGTGAAGTTACTTTTATAGAATTCCTTTTTTTTCACCACAAATTACATACATACTGTTGTGCAATGATCACTACCATCCATCTCCAGAACTCTTCATTTTGCAAAACTGAAACTATATACTTGTACTTCACTGTGAAGGATTTTTCTTTTTTAATCCTCACCCGAGGATATTTTTCATTGATTTTTAGAGAGAGTGGAAGAGAGGGAAAGACAGAGAAATATCGATGTGAGAGAAACACATCAATTGGTTGCCTCCTGCCTGCACCCCGACCAGGGTCTGGACCAGGGAGGACCCTCAACCAAGGTACCTGGCCTTGACTGGAATCAAACCTGGGACTCTTCAGTCCACATATTGATGCTCTATCCACTGAGCCAGACCAGCTAGGGTTGAAGGATTTTTTTTTTTTAAGTGACTTAAAACAACACAAATGTATTCTTTTAATGGTTATATAGAAGTCTGACTGGAGTCTCACTGGGCTAAAACCAAGGTGTTGGCTGCATTCCTTTGTGGTTGTTCCGGAGAGACTGTGTACTTGCCTTTTCCCCCTCTGGAGATTGCCCACATTCCTTGGCTCATGCTCCCCTTCCTTTGTCTTCAAGACTATCAGTGTGGCATCTCTCTGACCATTCTTCCCTAGTCACACTTCCCTCTGGCCACATCTGGGAAAGGGTCTCTACTTTTAAGGACCCAAGTGACTCACCCTGACTAACCTAGGATAAGCTTTCTACTACAAGGTCCTTAACTTAATCACACCAGCAAAGTTCGTTTTTACCACGTAAGATAACAAATCCCTGTGAAGGATTTTGAGAGTACAGATCATACAAACCTTAGAGATAAAACAGAGTACAATTTCCTAGATGTAGTTCAGCTTAGTACAAATTCTAATGATTAGACTCTAAAATATTCTTAGTTTTTACTCTATTTTTCTTTTCTTCCATAGATTCTTCTTTCAGCTTCTCATTCTTGGGGTTTTCATCTTTGTTTGCTACGTTAGCTTTGTTTCCAGGCTAGTGTGAGCACTGTTTGAGTCTCCGTTGATCACTAAAGGAGAGAGAAAAAGGCTTTTGGAGATTTATCTTGGAGATTTAGGTCTTGTCTCTTTCAATTTGGGCCAGAACTGGTGTCCTTGTGGGCACCCGCTTTACCATTTGGCTGATGATGTTCTTCCCTGAGCTTTTCCTCTGGATGAAAAATGGTTGTTCTGCGTGCTCTGTCACTTACTCTGAGGTAGTGTTTAAGCTCCAGATTTGTGCTTGTGCTTTGTTGTGTCTTCTTGTTCTCGGGCTCCTTTGTATGGATTTTTATCCTCCTTAATCCTCATATCCTGTGTTGCCTCATTCTGTGTTCTTTGTATTCCACCCCCCGCCCCCTACCATTTTTCTGAAATTCTTCTTAGCTGTTTGTAGTTCTGTCCTCTGTTGTCTGACCCAGTATGATTTTATCTCTCTTCAACATGAGTCATCACATCTTAACCTATGGACTTAAATATACAGTTAAGGCCAATTTTCACTTTATTTGGGAAGTCCTTCTTTTCCTGTGAATTATAAAATACTTAAGACCCTCAGATTTTTATTTAAAGCGGTCCATCTCTGGCTCCCTTTCTGGATATCCTTCAGCTATATTATCTTTTTGGGGCAGACTTTTTGTTTATTTGGTTTTGTTTGTTTCTGGCATAAAATGTCCCCAGCTTCCCTGGCTGGGTAGCTCAGTTGGTTTAGAGCATTGTACTAATACGCCAAAGTTGTGGGTTTAATCTCCAGTCAGGACATGTACAAGAAGCAACAAATGGATGCATAAATATGTGGAACAACAAATTGATGTTTTTCTTTCTGTCTCCATCTTCTTCTCTCTCTTTAAAATCAATCAATCAATGAAAATAAAATAAAATGTCCCCAGCTCACTCTTTTTTTGCTTTGCCCTGGGCCTGAAATCAAGAATTTTCTCCAAGGAACCTTGGTTTCTTTAACACTAGGTATACTCATTGTTTCTGGGGTGTCATTGGCTCTTTGAGGGCAAGGAAGTAGATTAAAATTTTTTAGCAAGAAATCTATATTAATACTATTTCCAATTATGATTTAACATTATAGAGCTTTTTCTTGACTTCTTTCACTTTATATTTGCACCTTTTTATTCTTTTTAAAAAAAATATATTTTATTTTTTACAGCGAGGTGGGGAGAGGGATAGAGAGTTAGAAACATCGATGAGCTGCCTCCTGCACACTCCCTACTGGGGATGTGCCCGCAAAAGGTACATGCCCGTGACCAGAATCAAACCTGGGACCCTTCAGTCCGCAGGCCGATGCTCTATCCACTGAGCCAAACTGGTTAGGGTACACCTTTTTATTTTTACATTGCAAATTCCAGATTTTCATAGCATTTACGTATGTTATTATTTGCTTTATTCTATGATATACATAAAATGGTTTCAAAATAATACAGCTGTTACTACTTATAGTAAACCTACATAAACCCGTTGATGGGAGTTTAAGATTTTTTGGCAGTTCCTTTTTTCTTAAATATATTTCATTAAGGATATGTAGTCAGAATACAGTTTTCAAAAGTTAGGTGAAATAATTCCTTTCTCTGTGTTTATAGTATCAATTTGATGTATAGATATGTTCACTTATTTTCTGTTTCTGTTCAGTTTTAGAATTTGCTTTTTTTCCCTTTTGAATTTAATTTTTTGAATCTGTAGTATATTTACATGGTTGAAAAGTTAAAACTATACGAGAAAGTATGCTTGGAAAAAATCTCAGTTCTTTCATTATTTGTATTGTTTTCTGGCTTATCCTCCTAGTGTTTCTTTTTGTAAAATCAAATAAATGTGTCTACATGTGTATATTCTTATTTCCTCTTCATTTTACTAAGTACTTTTATGTACTGTTCCATAACTTTTCTCATGTAACATTAGATCCTGGACATCACTCCCTACCTGTTCACACAATGTTTCTTCCCTTCTTCCCCTCCTCATTCCTTCCCTCCCTTCTTTCGTTTTTAATGACTGCATAGTACTGCATGTGTGGATGTATAAAAGTTCATTCAGTCAGTCCCCTACTAGTAGATATTTGAGGTTGTGTCCAATTTTTTTATTTATCTTATCCAAATTTATTTTGTTTTTCTGGAGTTATATCTTCAGGATAGATTCACAGAAGTGAGATTTCTGGGTAAATGGTAAATGCAAATGTAATTTTCTTAAATGTTGCTAAGTTCCTTCCATAATGGTTGTATTATTTTACACTTATATTTGGACAGTATCAGGGTTCTTGTCATAGGATTCTGGGCAATATATCAGTAAGCTAAAATTTTCCTTGTCTGTTGTTATCTCATAGGAATTCTAAATGGTATTTTCTATACAAAAATTCTAAAATATGACCACTGTAATTTGTAAGAATTTTAGGGGTGGTTTTGCCAAGTATAAGCATTATTACAGATATCTATATTTTTGTTTCTGGCTCATTTGAGTATATTCATGCCATATTTGATTCGTAGAACAGGAACAACTATAGTAGTGTCTTCTTAGTTTTCCCATCAGATTTGTTGGAATTATCTTTTTGGTGGAAGCTATAAAATAGGGCATTTTGAAGATCTTTATTTTTTCTAAAGTAATCTGCCAGTCAAATTATTTTGAAAACCATTGTCATTGAGTCTTAAAAGAACTTTAGATACTACTTATTGCTTGGTCTTGGTTTTCTTTCATTACCTGCCCAGGCTCCTGCTTATATTCGGGAATGTGCCAGATTGCACTATTTGAGCTCCAGAACTCAAGCATCCAAGGTAAGAATAGGAAATTGTTCTTAGCCCACACAAGGAGAGCTTTAATTAAAATTAATGGAGTTTAAAACAAAGTGTGAAATCAAAGTAAAGCTATGAAAAATAAAATGTTTTTATAGTTTAAAATTATCTAGTCATTTTGAGTTAAGGAAAAAGACTGAGAAGAAAGTTATATGTTGAAATAAAAATGCCCCTACACAGTCTGCATTCTGAGGTGCGCCACTGATGGCATAGACTGTATGTGTAAAGGTTTTCACAGAGCCCATGTGCATTCTTACAGCATATGGTATAAACAGTCTGTGAATAGCAAATGTATGGAATATTTTATCGTAATAAAAGTACAACTTTATGTAATACAATCTTATTTCAGGTTCAGTAGTAAGGTAACAAACATTGTCAAGTAGCTAAAAGACTTGAGACCACATGAGCTTAGAATGCAAATGTGTGATGTTTATTGGCAAAATTACATATGATTACTGAGCTTTAAAAGTGAGAAATTAAAAAAATCTCACAAGTGCTTTTTGATGCTTTTTGTTTAGTCTGTCTTGGTTAGAAACTGAAGCTGTCAGCCTACACTATATTTTTTCCCTGCTCCTGTTTGTTTCTATGTCTCATTTAGCAAATACTTGGTATGACCAGAAAACAGTATTTGATTTCAACTAGATTAACTGGGCGGGGGGGAGGGTGGAGGGTGTTCTTAGAGAGCTGTTTTTGTTCCTCTACTACTGCTGTGTTGTTGTCACATCATGTTGACATGTGTGGGAAAGAGTACCAGCCAAGAACCAGTGCACTTGGGCTCCAAGATGGGTCTGTCACTTCAGTATCTAGAGAAGTTTAAACTTATAGCTTAGCTTCAGTTTTCTCTTCTATCAAATAGGAATGATGATACTTTCCCTGTTTACTTCATAGGATAGCAGTGAAAATTATATGAGATTAAAAGATGCTTCAAAAACTGAACTCTTATGTAACTTTTGGTGGCAATAATTCTGAATGAATTTAGGATCTCTGAGCAGGTCATGGGAATGGGTTATTAATATTAGTAAAGTCTAGCCCTGGCCAGGTAGCTCAGTTGGTTAGAACGTCCTCCGGATACGCTAAGGTTGCAGGTTCAATCTCTGGTCAGGGCATATACAACAATCAACCTGTGAATGCATAAATAACTTGAACGAGAAATCGATATTTCTCTCTCTCTAATCAATAAAAAGCTGTACATTAAAAAAGACATAGTCTATAACTGTATGTTTCTTTTTATCTGATAATAGTTTTTAGACTTTTATTGTTCCTGGGTATAAGAATATATCATGTACCCTACTTCCCCACTCTTCTTTTTGCTCCAGGGTTGTGGGAACCTAAAAACAAAGCTGGTAGGATGTATTCACTTATTTTTCTTTTAAATTTTCTCTAGGATGATCTTGATCTGACAGCTTCGTGTCATTCTAAGTCCTTCCAACTGGCAAAATCTCAGAAACGGAACCAGATGGATTCCTGCTCTCATCAGGAGGAGACCCAGCAGCGGACAGAAGAGGCACTGAAAGAGCTGTTCCAACATGTTCACAATATGCCCGAATCAGCAAAGAAGAAGCAGCTTATCAGACAGGTGCCCGAAAGCAGGGAAACAGGGCTTTCGGAATTCATGTGATCATGGTTATAGAATCATAGGGGATATTGTTAAGAATCTCATTTAATTTTTGACTCTTATTGGCGCAAGCCTTGGCTCAGCCATTGAAGCAAACTTGTCTATGGAACCTCATTGGAATCTCTATCTCTATACTACTGCCCCACTAGAGAAAAGAGTGGAGGCTCTTGGATTTTTCTAGTTTAACAGAAGGATCCAACCATAGTTAGAGCTTCTCTAATTTGATCATGTAGCAAGATTGCTGAGAGAGAACCAGCAGTCACAATATATTATTCCAAAGTTTAAATCCTTCTTTGGTAAATAACAACCTTTCTGAATTTTAGTTTTCTTCTTTGTAAAATGGTAATTGTAATGTCCATCTTGTAAAGATTAGAGAGAATCTATGTAAAGTAGTTGGCATAGTAGAGCAAAGTGGTAGCTCTTAGTGAGCTGTTTGCAATTAGAAAATGCTGTTAGCTAAGGGCCTTGTCTGATATTAGAAACTAGAGGCCCGATGCACAGATTCATGCACTGGTGGGGTCCCTTAGCCTGGCCCGCGCCCTCTGGCAATCTGGGACCCCTTGGGGAATGTCAGACTGCCGATTTTGGCCCGATCCCCGCAGGCCACAGCTGCGCTTGCCAGCCGTGAGCCTGGTGTCTGGAGCCCATTGGTCAGCTGAGCAGCGCTCCTGCAGTGGGAGCACACTGACCACCAGGGGGCAGCCCCTGCATCGAGCATCTGCCCCCTGGTGGTCAATGCATGTCATAGTGACCTGTCTACTGGTCATTCGGTCATTCAGTGACTTAGGCTTTTATATATATAGATAAGTAGGAATTCTAGTGGCTAAGTTTGTTTATTTTGGAGGTATGGGAGGTCTCTCCTTTGCCATTTTGAGACTCAAAGTGGAGCTTGAGTAAATACTGATGACGTGGTTAGTTGCTTTCTCAGGAAATTCATCTTGTCTCAGACCCTCTTGAATTTTAGCTGAACAGGCAGGGTAAGTCTCTTGACTTTTTATTCAACTGAGACCTTCTTGAGGGAAGAGTCAGTGTTTTTAATACATATATTTTTTATACCTAATTTCAAGCATAGGGCCAGACATAAGTGCTCAGAAAATGTTGAACTGAGCTGTTCTTAACAATGGACAGAGTCCTTCAAGAGAAGTTTTCTATCACTCTCTGAATTTACTTCGATACCTAGCAAATTGTGATAAGACTGGGATTTTAGAGGTTTTTGTCTGAGTATTACTACCAACTCAAAGTGTAGTGATTTGATTCTTGGTAGAGACTAAGATAGCAATTCAGGTAGGACAAGTGTAATGACTTATCAAGAACACTGAGGATTAAATGTAATATAAAGGAAAAATCTTAACATTATTTTTGTTCTTTTTTTTAGAAAGATAGGAAATTATAGAGAAGGATAAGAAAAAAATAAAATCACTCATCCCACTATGTTTACATTTTGGCTATTTTTTCCAGTCTCTTTTTGTATAGACATATTTTTATATAGTTTGATTGTAACATATACTTTCTTTTACCTCTCCCTTTTCACTAAATATTATAGCATAAGCATTTTATGCATGGCTGTATACTCCTTGCCTACATTTTAAATACTGCCATTTTGCCCTGACCAGTTGGTTGGAGTGTCGTCCCATACACTAAAAGGTTGCGGGTTCGATTTTCGGTCAGGGCACATGCCTAGGTTTCGGGTTTGATCTCGGCCCCAGTTGGGATTTATGGCAGCCGATGTGTTTCTCACATTGATGTTTCTCTCTCCCGCTCTTTATCTCTCTCCCTTCCTCTTCTAGTGTTTCTTTTATGAATGTGTATTTCAATTTTTTTTTCTGCTTGAGATCATAATATACAATCAATTTTTCTATATCCTATCCTTTTCATTTAAAATTATATCATGAACATTTTCCATGTCATTAAAAGGCTAGAAACATTTTTTTTAAATATATATATTTTATTGATTTTCCACAGAGAGGAAGGGAGAAGGATAGAGAGTCAGAAACATCGATGAGAGAGAAACATTGATCAGCTGCCTCCTGCACACTCCCTACTGGGGATGTGCCCGCAACCAAGGTACATGCCCTTGACCGGAATCGAACCTGGGACCCTTGAGTCCGAAGGCCGACGCTCTATCCACTGAGCCAAACCGGTCAGGGCAGGCTAGAAACATTTTAATGGTTGTATAATATTTCATCATAAATAACCTAATGTATATACGTATAGTTTGCCTTCTGGGCATGTTGAGGAAATTAGGTCATTTTTTAGTTTATATATTTTTGTTATAAGTATTTTCATTGCAGATTTTTTCCTAGAGTGGCATGAGAAAGCGTATGCCTTTCTTTGTTGTTGTTGATACATCTACTGGGTCTCTTTTAATATATAGGTCCCTTCTTCTCTCTTATCCCTCTTTTTCACCTCTAAAAAATTGCCCAAGTTTCTTCATTTGAATAAACTCTTAAATTTGACATAGTTTATATTTAGAGAAAAATTGCAAAGATACAACAGAGAATTTCTACATACCCTTCATCCAGTTTCTCCTAATGTTAACATTGTCAAAACTAAGAAATTAACAATGGTACATTACTATTAACATTACACACTTTATTCAGATTTTATCAATTTTTCTACTAATATCCTTTTTTCTGTTCTGGGATCCAATCCAGGATACCACATTGCGTTCAAGTACGTATATATACACATATTCTCTTTCTTTCCACCCCAACCCCCGTGATACCTTCCAGAGTCTGGATTTTGCTGGTTATATCCTTGTGGTATTATTTAAGATGTCCTTCAGTCCTCTGTATTTGCTATAAACTGGTGGTTAGGTCTAATTCTAGAATTTGATCTGATTCCAATTTGATTTCTTTGGTGTGCGCTCCTTAATTTAACCCTCAAACTAATTTAATAAATTTGGACTTGTTTTTTGGCAGCATTTCTGCCTTTGTGATTTGCTTGCCACTCTACTTACTTATCCATATATGCACAGAATCACTTACTACTGGATTTTTCTCGGTATTTACACTTAGCTTTTTATATGTTTGTCCCAGAATGCTATCGCTTGCTGGGAGAATGTTAACAAAATGTTCTCTATGTTTTCTTTTAGTTTAATAAGCAATCTGTGACCCTAACACCAGGGCAAGAACCTTCTACTCCCCGGGTACAGAAGAGGGCCCGTTCACGTTCCTTCAGTGGCCTTATTAAGGTAAGTATGCTGTGCTATTGGTTTCAGCATTGACTATGAGAAAATTGAACAGTTTCATCGTTCTTATGCATAAACAGCTTTCTTCTATTCTTTGGAACCCTGTAAAAGGCATGTTTGTAAGAGGATAAGGATAGAATTTGGAAAAGCTTTTATTTTTCAAAGCATTTTTCTGTGCTTCAAATCAGAGAAGGGGTTCTGTGTTTGGAGAAGTGAGGAATGAAAGAAATAAAGGCCCATCCTTCTCTTCTGTGGTTAAGGACAGATTCCTTGTTTCTGAACTGTGGAGAAAGTCTCTTTTGCTTCATGACCTGCTTTGTACTACACACTTCATTATGCAATTTGCTGAAGTTATAGAGAAGTGAGAAGATTGATAGAGACTAGAAAAATTGTTAGAAAATGGACTTTGTGGGTTTAAGTAACTCAAATTTTTGTGAGCTTAATATTTGATCAGTTGTAGTCTATTCCTTTGTATCAAATTCATTACAAATCTTGTTTTTAAAACAAATACAATATGTACTTCTGTGCTGTTGTTGCCCTTACTATTTGCAGATTCAATTTTTCAGTCTTTGTGGATGGTTTGACTTGTAGTTAGGGGATATTGTCATCAGGTGGCAGTAGATAACTTGATTATGAGGTTCAAATTTTCCGGCATACCTTAAACTAAAGCAAGGTTCTGGTTAACTTAGAATGAGATTAGCACTGTTCTATATTCTACGGTTCTTCTTTTTAAAATTATTTTAACATTATTAATATCTATAAATCTATCAACAGTCAAGGAGCTCTTTGCTTAAAATGACAAATTGTGCACTAAAAATATGTATATATTTTGTAATATATGTATTTTTTCCAGTAAGCTGCAGTTGTCAGCAGTTGGAATTTCATCTAAACTCTAATTTTGATCCTAGTTAATATCATTAATAGAAGTTTAGAATTCTCTCAATCCTGATTCACTGGGGCCAATAGCCTCTGGAACATTAGATTTGCTTGACATTAAAATTTTCTTTGCTATTAACAAAGTGAAAAGGCAACAAGCAGAATGGGAGAAAATATTTGTAAAACATATATCTATAAGAGGCTAATATTCAGAATGTAAAAAGAACTTTTATAAACAAACTAACAAAATACCCAAAGGACTTAAATAGACATTTTCTAAGGAAGAAGATATACAGATAACCAATAAACACATGAATAGATGTTCAATATCATTTATCATTAGGGAAATGTAAATCAAAACCACAATGAAATACCAATTCATAATCATAAGGATGGCTGTTCTCAAAACGAACCCAGAAAATAAGTGTTGGTGTGGATATGGAGAAATGTCAGTATAGTCATGTGACCCTCTTAAGAAGGCCTGTACCTTGTGACTATATTAGAAACTCTTATAGAATTTCTCCAAATTTTCCAGTCTTGGGGAAGCTAAGTCTTAGAGTGGGCCCAGTGTAAGTATTCTTTAGTTGGGAGGAGAGGAGGGGACTCTTAAGAACTGCCAGAGACAACATGTCTTTGGGGAAAACATTATACAAGTAAGTAACTGGAGTTTCTTTTATAGTTTCAGAAGCACAATGTAATTGCCTGTATTAGAGAGTTTAAATAAACTGTAAAGTTGCTTCTAACATTGCACCCCTTTTAAATGAAGAGGAAAAGTGATAACCTAAAGAAAGGCAATGATTTCAGGTTGTTGTTTTTTTCTTTTTCTTTTGGTGTGATCTCCCTTGTAGAAGAAGATGGCCTGGGAGAATTTATCAGAAAGCTGAGATTTCCTTAACTTAAGGAACTATTTTTGAAGACCAGAATAGCAATAATACAGATAAGCAGATGTTTATAAATCAAATATTTTTTCTTCCTAAATCAGCGGAAGGTCCTGGGAAGTCAGATGATGTCAGAAAGGAAGAACAAGGCCCCTACGCCGGAATCTCTAGCCATTGGTGAATTGAAGAGAGCCAGCAAAGAGAATATGAATGTAGGAAAATACTGTTCTTTGTACCTTCTTTTTGTATGTGATTATTTATAGAAAGGAGGAAAATTTATATACTGTCATCTGTTTGACTGTGTTTCTCAGTAAACTAGGCCTTTTTCTCAATTAATCCTTTCATTTATGCTGTCATCTTTCTGTAGGTTTTCATTGATTCATTCAACAAACACATTTTGAGTTTAAGGAAGATACAGCCAGTCATAATAAGCAAAGAAGGCAAATACAGTGAGATAGCTCCACAAACATAGTGCTTGAGGGAGCACTTCTTACTGGGAGACTCCACAGGGTGGGTAGCATTTGAGCCAGACTACCTGGCGCTGCATTACCCCTGGAGGAGTCCTTTAGGTGTCCCAGGCATGGTCACTTCAGTGAGCCAGCAAGAAAACCAGTTAAGATTAATGAGATATAAATATGTCAGTAAAACTCTGGACATTGACATTGACCCAGTAAACAAATTCCGGTTAGTAAAGTCTATCTATAGGAATGACATTAGAATATTTAAGTCACTATAAAAATTTCTTGTTACAGTTATTTTCTGGATCTCCAGATGGCACGATGACACCAACAAGATTGAAATGGCCAGAGGGGAAGAAAGAGGGAAAAAAAGGTACTAATTGTACTTATTTATTCTGTGTTCTTACTGAATGTGGTTCCTTTCTACATCTAGTTAGTAACATTTTTTAAATGGTTGTAGTTAGAAGCAATGTAAAAATTACAAGACTGGGTCTTGCCCTTGAGTTCATTTAGCAGATGGTTATTGTGCATCTCCTCAGCACTGTCCCAGGTGCTGAGGGTTAGAGCTGAGGATAGACCCTCCTGGTCCCTGCATTCTTGCACAGACACGTGTAAAATACCTTCAGAGTACTTGTTAAGCAAATAAAAAACAAATGTTAACTAATTTGTGAAACTGAGTACAGAAGTTCCAAGAATATGCTCAGTAAACATGGAATAGTTACGTTCCTTCTTGTCATAGACTTCAGTTTTGTTTATTCAGTGAAACTTTCCAGAGAGATAGTTCATGCTAAAGGACCCTGGAAATCATATACAAGATGTTTATTGAGCCCTAACCAGTTTGGCTCAGCGGATGGAGTGTTGGCCTGCGGACTGAGGGGTCCCGGGTTCGATTCTGGTCAGGGGCATGTACCTCGGTTGCGGGTGCATCCCCAGTGGGAGGTGTGTAGGAGGCTGCTGATCGATGTTTCTAACTCTCTGTCCCTCTCCCTTCCTCTCTGTAAAATATCAATAAAATATATTTTTTTTAAAAAAAGATGTTTATTGAGGCTCAGGACAAAGAGGATTATTTAGTGCTGGGACTGCTGGTTGCCCAAGCTCTCCTGGTAAAAGGCAGTGGCTACTGTGCTTTCTTCTGAAGAAGCCATGTGTTTTATAGAAAGACCAGGGGATTTGTAGTTAGACCTGACTTGAGTCATCATTCCTCTGGCCCAAGTTTCCTCCTCTGAAAATGAGGTTTCTTATGAGGCTCAACTGAACTAATGTTTTGGAAGCACACCATGATTATTAAAGCATAAACAAGTGGTCATAATTGTTACTAAAGAAAACCAGAGGAGACTTGGTCTTGTTTTATTAGGCTTGTGTGGCAGCTGAAGTGACCTCTGGTTTGACATGGTCATTTTACCACCGAGACATGAGCATAGTTATTATTTGAAACATTTTGATAGGGAACAAAAGTCCAATCTTTATGGATAAATTTTTATACTTTTCTAAAAAAATTAGAGTTTGGTATAGTCTCTTTACTTATCCTTGAATGAATTATCTGAATTCTTTTCTTTCCACCTTGCTTCTGATTTTGAGGCTGGGCTGTTTTCTTTTAAAAATAAATTTTTATTAATTTCAGAGAGGAAGGTAGAGGGAGGGAGAGATAGAAACATCAATGATGAGAGAGAATCATTAATCGCATGCCTCCTGCATGCCCCACACTAGGGACCAAGCCCACAACCCAGGCATGTGCCCTTGACTGGAATCGAACCTGGGACGCTTCAGTCCGCAGGCCCACGCTCTACCCACTGAGCTAAAACCAGCTAGGGCTGGGCTGTTTGAGGCAAGTTTGGTGTTGAGTTATGTGCGTCTACATAGTTCTACCTATATATTCATAAGTCAAAACTAATCATAAGGTATATTTGAAGGGTACATTGTTTTGTATAAATTACACCTTTTGTCGCTTTCATTTTTGAAAAATAATCAAGAAATAAGTCTTTCTATATTGACAATTTTGCTTTTGGAAGAAATGCATTAAAAAATAAGCCAGTTTAGCCCTAGCTAGTTTGGCTCAGTGGAGAGAGCGTTGGTCCGCCGGGGTTCTGGATTTGATTGAGGTCAAAGGCATGTACCTCGGTTGCAGGATCCTCCCTGACCTGGGCCCTGGTCAGGGCTCGTGTAGGAGGCAACCAATCAATGTGTTTCTCTCATCAAATTTTCTGTCTTTCCCTCTCTCTTGCACTCTCTCTAAAAATCAATGGAAAAATATCCTCAGGTGAGGATTAAAAAATAAATAAATAAGCCAGTGTAATGTAATAATTTACCAAGAAATTTTAGTGCAGGGATGCTTGATCTGTTAACTGTGGACTTCATAAAGCTCTAAAGAAGTTCCTGGTATTGTTAATGTAATTTTATGTATTGGTACATATGTGCATTTTCATGGCGGAGAAAAAAAATATTTTTGTTAGATTCTCAAAAATGTTAGTGATTCAGAAAAGTAGAGGCCCACTGAGAATGAAAGACCTTCCACTGGATTAGACAATGGCATTTTCATTTTTCTTTCTCCCTGGTCACTTCTTTGGCTGTCATGATATTCTTTGTTCTTGTTCTCCTCCTTCTTCTTTAATTCTCTTCTGTCTTGGCAGTAGCTTACTGTCATCTGCCTACCCTTCCATCCTTTGTGTTTTTCAGTGTTCTCTCTTAAATTCTCTGCTCATCTCTGCTCTTGATTTTTCCCTCTTAGCAGCTTGGTCTACTTCAACAGCTCAGTTCTGCTTTCTGTGGGATAACTGTATCCAAGCCTGCATCTCCAGATATGAACTCTTTTCAGTCTCCAAGCTCACATATTTAATGGCATCATCTTTTTTTTTTTTTTTACAATTAATACAACCCTACATTTTTTTGGTGGTGATTTTAGAAAAGGAATAAACATTTTTTGAAGATGATAATTCTTTGTTGTGGGGAGCTGTCCTGTTGTGCATTGTACAATGTTTAGCAGCATCCTTGGTCTCTACCCACTAGATGCCAGTAGCACCCTTCCCCCAGTTGTGACACAATAATGCCTCCAGACATTGCCAAATATCCCCTGGGGGGGAGGGAGAAAAATCACCCCCAGATGAGAACTGTTGAATTAGCACCTACTAATTTTTTGGGGGGTGGTAGTGGAGTGTCCCTGCTAAAAACAAGTTGCTGACCCGATAGGTCATGGAAGGCAAATATGCTTGCAGACCACACACGCACACACCTACTTATTAATGGGCAGTAATTTCATCAGTCAGAATCTTACCCATTCTAATTTTATTAACCAATGTCACCCCAGTAACTCAATAATAAAATACAAGTAGAATCTTACTCATTCTCCAAAGCCCAGCCTAAACCCCACCTTCTTTAAATAACCCAGCCAGATATATTTTTTCCTTTGAACTTTTTTCTTCATATATTTTTCTTGAATTCAGAGAGGAAGGAAGGGAGAGAGAAATAGAAACATCCTTGATGAGAGAGAATCATGGATCGGCTGCCTCCTGCAAGTCCCGCACTGGGGATCGAACCCACAACTGGGCATGTGCCCTTGACCGGAATCGAACCTGGGACCTTGCAGTTCGCAGGCAGACGCTCTATCCACTGAGTCAAACTGGCTAGGGCTCCTTTGAACTTTTATTGATGCTACTAAAATGTTTACTTCACATGTATTATTTGTAACTAGTTTCTCTTCTGGAAGACAAAGGTCAGACTTATGAATATACTGTGGTCTCCTGTCATCTATTCTTCTCTTGCTCCCAGTAGTGACAGTGCCTTGTATCTGGTAGGCATTTAGTAAACATTTGCTGGTGAAAAGGGTAGTGATGGTGTTTTGTATTGGTCTCAGCCTATCAATAACCAATGTTGTGGTTGGATTGGTCATTGTGATTCTTATTATGATTGCAAGATGCCCTTCAGGAATAACCATCAGAAAATTTTTTTGAAAAATAAGTTTTATTACTTACAAGACCTAGAAATTAGACAGCCCACCTAGGGTTGCATAGTGAGGTCATGGGCAGAGAGAGAGAGTACACTGGCGTAGGGTTCTGCATTTATTGGGGTCCAGGGTCACGTGGGCTCACTCTTTATTGGTGAATTTAAAGCATAAAGAGTGGGAATTTAAAATGTGAGAAGAGAAAAAAACCAGTGGCCCAAATGAGCAGTTATTGAAATTAAGATCTCTAAAGCATAGGAGCCCCAGTAGCCTAGTTCTTTATCTAGTCAGTGAGGCTGGCCTTGTGTCTATTGGAGATACTGTCTTTGAAGTGAATGTTTCTTTGAAATGGATGACTCAGCAATTGAAGCTTAAGTCAGGCACTTGCATTCCAAAAAGAAAAATAACTGTGATGGTTAATCCTACAATCCACTATGATGCTGCAGTGTCCCAGTTAATGGCAAGGACTTTAACTGCCTGGTTAGCTGATATGTTAAAAAGTCGGGGTAGGGCACCCTGTAACCCAGAAAGTACGTATCTAATTAGGATTATAATAGCAAATTCTAAAATAATTACACAGGCAATAGTCTGAAATCCAGTCCGTAGCTATTGTTTCAAACTTGAAGAGTCCTACAATGAAACTAAGCCAGTGATCTCAGGGGCCCTAGGAATCTGTTCAAAGATTTAGGCTATATTGTGAAATATATTAACATCTTGAGCTGTCTGGTGTAAGTAGGTTTGAACCTACCTTGAGTTGATAGATTGCTTTATATCTCATCTAAGTGATCTCTTAGATCTGAGAATAGCTCATTTCAGTTAAATGGTTGTGTTTCATTTCAGGAAGTGGTGATGCAGGTGGGTTCTCCAAGTTAGGCCTATATGGTGCAAGTATCTGTATCAGGTATTTAATAAGAGGCATATCTGCGGAGACAAAAGAAAATAAAGAACAAAGGTTAATGATTGGAGTAGATTATAATCCCAGTTGCTGAGTTCTGAAGGCAGCCAGTCGAGAAGATTTCTAGATGTCTAGCTTGAAGCATCTTCAGATAGAGTGAGGGCAGGCAGTGGCAATCTGATAGGTTTTCCTGGTTTTCAGTTCAAATGTCTCTGGTGATCTTTCTGAGTGGCCCATAGGACAATAGGCATGAAGATTGCCCATACATGAGCTGTGGTGGTGGTTTCTCTGAAGTTTATTTCAAGTTGTCCCATTTTAGCTTGCATGGCTTTGGGAAAAGGGCTGTTTTAATTCCAATGATTCCAAGTCAGGAGGGTGGGTGAAAAATTAGAAATGTTAGTTTGGAGAGTTGTAGCCAAATATTGCAGGAAACTAGAATTCAGAATCTAGTGCAGTTTACAGGTATAAAACAAAACCTCAAAAACAATAGCACTAGAATCTTGTATCCACAAAGGTGTATTACTGAGACATATTTTATGTTGGTAACCCTGAAGACATACCTATTTTAATTAAAGCCAACTTACATTAGCTTTATTTACTGAAGATTATCCCATATCACATGAACTTGAAAAGCATTTGGGTGAGTGTAGTTATTTCTGAATTTTTAGGAATACTTAATTTATAATTTGCTTATTTTTAAGCCAATTAAATACAGCTCTTTTATAAATTAATTTAAGCAATACCATCTAGAGTTAGAGAGAAAAGTCACATATACATAACATATGTGTGTAGACATATATAAACTTGCAGATTGCACAGAGAGATCCTATAGCTTCTTTACTTCCTGGGGGGTGGTGGGGTGGTGAGGAGGGAGTTACATGTCAAAGACATGGTGAGATTTACATCTTTAAGGCACAGAGAAAGAAAACATAATTTTTCTCCTAGGAGCTTTAATGCCTCTTGGATGGTTTTGGCAATCCCAGTTAAAATGTAATAGTGCAACCCTTTAATTAGAGGAGCACTCCGTAAAGAATAATTCTGTGGACTCAGGGTCCAATGGGATTCAATCAGCTTGAGTTTTGAAGTGGATGTCTCTTAACAATCAAAAAGCTCAACTTATGCACTTGCATTACAAAAAGAAAAAAACTGTCAGGGCTTTCGCTGCAGTTGGTAAGAACCTGAGCTCTACCTTCAAGCTTGGGCTCAGTCCCTCCCCAGCTTTGCTGCTTAGTAACTTTATAAATCTTGGGGCAAATTAACTTGTGTAGGCTTCAGATTCTTCTCCTGTTAAATGGCAAGCGCACCACCTCATGCACAGGTGGTTGTGAGGATAAATGAGATAATGTACATAAAAGAGCTCAGAGCAGTGCTTGGTACAAAATAGGCACTTAGTAAAATGGTAGCTGTTATTGTCTTTAAGATGATGTGTTCATTGCTGCACTATTTACAAGAGCCAAGATTTGAAAGCAGCTCAAGTGCCCATCAGTAGATGAGTGGATAAAACTGTGGTACATTTACACAATGGAATACTACTTGGCCATAGAAAAGAAGGAAATCTTATCTTTTTTGACAGCAAGGATGGACCTAGAGGGTATTATGCTAAGTGAAATAAGCTAGTCAGTGAAAGACAAATGCCATATGATTTCACTTATATGTGGAATCTAATGAACAAAATAAACAAGGACACAAAATAGAAACAGACTCATAGATACAGAGAACAGACTGACAGCTGTCAGATGGGAGGGGAATTGAGGGACTGGGGGGAAAAATGAAGTGATTAAGCAGTACAAATTGGTGGTTGCAGAATAGTCACAGAGATGTGGATTGCAGCATGGGGAATATGGTTAATAGTGTCAAGATAACTGGGCATGGGGCCAGGCCGGTGCTTGGGGCAGCAGGGAGACCACTCTGCGGAGTGCATGGTTTTCCGACCACTTTGCTGAACATCTGAAACTGGTGTGGGATGGTATTGAATGTAAATTGGTTGGAAAAAAAAGATGATGTAATGAACTGAGATTAGAGCAGTTGGACAAACTGAAGTTTACTTGGTAGAAATTCATCAATTCTCAACCAAACTTTTTAATCCTCAGTTTGTAGAAAATATTAAGTATAGATTCTCTAGCTCTTAGGTAGGAGGTTTGCAAAAAGAAATATTTATAAATGCGCTTAATGCCCTCGTTTCTCTTTCCACCTAGGATTCCTCTGAAGGACCAGAGTTCTCCTGTTGTCCACCAGAGTTTGCTCTGCAATGGGCCAGGTGTCATTCCCGCTCGCAGAGAAGCGTGGACTTGCAGCTTGCTGCTGCAGTTTGAATTGTGAAAGTTACTAATCCTGTAACTCGACTGATACCTCTAACTCCACTCACTGGGTGTTTCTGCAAACTCTGCCTTCTGAACCAGTGCCAGCAGCTTTTTTTTTGCTTTTTTTTAAAAAACGTTATGGGGAAACCACTAACCAGCCGATCGGCTTACACAGCACAGTAAATGGCAGAACTAGGCAGACTCCAGTGCTGATTTCATGTATTTGTTTAGGCACAGTCTGTTTTTAAAAATAGGAGATTTGTGCTCAACTGCCAGTGTTTTGTTTTTTAAAGTACTGTCATCCTAGTGGATTGATGTTATTTTTAACAGATATTTTGGACTTTTCTCTGTTTTGATAGTGTTGGGTATTTTTGTCATTATTTCTTGTTTATTTGTTGCTTGTTTATCTTTTAAAGCTATTTTTGTTTATGTAATCTAAATGGGCTCTAAGCCAGATGTCTTTCCTCCCTTTTTTACCTTCAACTTTGGGAAAACTTACCTCACGAGGCTGTAGTCCTCAATACCGTATTTATGTCCAAGGAATTTATAGCTTTCCTGGAAAATTTGTAGGTTTTCTTGGGTGTGAGATTGCAGATTATTTGGCCTGCAGTATTGAAAAAGGAGAATTCAGAATGATACAATATTTTAACAAATGTTAATTATTAGATTGTGTTCCTCCCTCTCTTCTCTCTCTCTCCCTCCTTCCTTCTTTCCTCAGTGATGTCAGATAATTGTGTGATTGTTGAACTCGTTTCCTTCCTTCAGTTTTCTCTGCCTAAAACATCTCTGGTGCCCGTGTGGTGCCAATACTTCTGTCAAATCACTGTGACTCAAGGGAAGTCTCTGACTGCTTAATAGAGGTTTGCCGAAGTATCTGTATGTAGTGGAAGCTCCGGAGTATGACTGGGTGGGGCTGGTTGTTTTTTTGTCCAGGACGACTCCTTGGGGTGGGGGTTGGGGTGGGGGTAGGGGGTGTTATACTGCGTTCTTCTAAGAGGTCAGGTGTGCAGGCTAGACAGTCTCCTGAGAGCCAGCTGGAGGCAGAGGAAGGAAGTGAGCAATAGTCTCTGCAGGACTTAAAGGAGAGAATGTCCTCATTGGAAGCAGTGTGGCTTATCACCAGAGTCCTAAGAGCTGCACAGCCCCTCTCCTTGTCAGAATGGGCACGGGGAGGAATGGGGCGATGGGTTGGAGCCGCTGCTTTGATGGGGTTGAGATGCTCATGTGTGTTTGGGGTGAGCAGAGGCATGGCTTTGATCTTGTGTGAATACTCACTGCCCCGAGAGCAGCACGTGGCAAGGGAGAAGGGTCGGTTTGTGCCTGCTCCTTAAGCTGTGTGACGCTCTCACCCGTGTGCTGGAGCCGAGTCAGGCCTCTGGTGAAGCAGTTGCCCAGCAAGTATGGTTGGCTGACCTGTTTTGAAACTATTGAAATGCTGTGTTATTGCTGAAACGAAAATGACCCTGGGAGCAGAGTTTGCTTTTGTGTCCAGTGCCAGTCCTCTTTTTCATACTTACTGTTCCTTCTGCTGCTGTAACGGCAATAGTGAAGGGAAAGAAAGGTAACATTTGGCCTTCCAATTTGATAGATTGTGAACAATTGATGGGTAGGAGTATAAAACTGCTTAGAAGTCCCTTTCTGTAGAGCAGTTTTATGTCATTCTTAAAAGTACTTATTAGCAAATTCATTTGTGTATGGTTTCTATTTGGCTTTTTTCCTTATTGAGAAAAAATAAATTCCTTGCACCAGCTGTCAGGGAATTCAGAAACCCCTTTTGGTGTGAACAGACTGAAGTAGTATTCTCCCTTCACTCCACACTTTATTCATTTAACTGTTTCCCCCTGGGGTGTGGGCTGTCCTTGTGGTCTGGCATCAGCTCGTGGGAGCAGAGCAGGGACCTGCTGCCCCTCGTCATCGGGTTTGTGCTGTGGCTCTGTCTGCGGAGGTTCCTGAGACTCAGGAGACTGGTTGTGTGGAGTCAGTAGTGCGCCTGGCTGGGTGGTGGGGGATGTCTGTCACAGCATGTGCTTTTATGTAGCTCACCCGTGTGCAGGTTCTGTCTGTATTTGGGTATGTGTTTCATTTAAGTTATTTATTAAGTATGCTTTCCCTTGTGTTAAGGGTATGATAGGTCATTTTTTTAAAATAGAAGCTGTGATCCAGTTGGAATTCAAATATGAGAAATAAATAGTATAACCTTCTGCCTTGTAATATGTAACTGTTCTAATCCTGTGGAATTTTATGGAGAACGCAAAGACAAAAGCCCTTTTCATTGGCCACAGAAGGGCACTGTCTCCCTTTTCACTGGTGGGAGGGTATTTTTGAGCCAGTATTTAACAATTTTTTAAATCTATAAGATTTTTTAAAATGTTATGTTTACTTTTTATGTTGGATCAGTCTCTGGAAATGCCTCTTCGTCTGGCTGAGAAAATTTCATTTTTTCTGGGGTCAGTGGTGATGGGTTTTGCTGTGGTGTGAATATGGGACAGTGTTTTGTGTCAGAGGGCTCAAGCATGAAAACCCAGCCTGCTTCATTGATTCACATCTGCACTGGGTGAGCTGCAGTGGTTGAATCAGTGAAAACCAGAGGCATGGAGTTTCTTACCTTTTACAATGATGGACTTTTGCACTGGGACCAATGAATCTGGTTTGAGAACTCCACTGCAAAAAAATGAAGAAACAAAAAAACCCCAAAACAAAACAAAAAGAAAACAACAAAAGAAGGAAAAAATGACACACACAAAAAAATTCCCGAGAAATACTCCACTGCAGCAGTGAAAGATTAGGAGATCCTGATACTACACCCGAGAGGCAACATATTAAAGGAGCTGGAGCTTTCTCATACCTGAAACCACAGTTGACCCGCCCCAAGCTCTTTACTCTGACGTCCCTCCAGCGTCAGTCAGCGATGACATGGGAGCCCCCTTGGGAAGTGGGGTAGTGCATGCTGTTGACTGTGGGGACCACTGGGTGTTCAGAGGTGGTGGTTTGGTTGGCCTGTAAGGACGCCACTTAATCCCAGAGTGGCAGAGCAGAACCATTCTCTCCTGAATAGCAGTGTTTCTGTTCAGCTTCCCTCACAGGAGCCTCTATTAGACGCGGTTTAAAGTACTGCCTTGTAGGAGAACCTGAGGTCATGGCTGTGCCCCACAGTGACCGGCCTGTGGCAGTGCATAACTGGGGAAGCCGTCTTTGGGATCGGACTTCTCTGGACTCCTTGCTTCCTTATTTCGTACGGGGCCTTGCACAGGTGCTGGAAGCTGATGGCTCTTGTTCTGGAGTCTTTTCTAAGTAGAACACCTTTCCCCAGGAGAGAGCCTCCTGCTTGTCCTCCACCCTGAAGTCTTTGTGTGGAAGGCAGGACCCCATCCCAAACCTGGATACCACCATTTGGCCGGATTGCCCTAGATTTGGGGAAAGATTTGGGTTCCTACGATGCACACGCATTTTAGACCAGTGGCAATGAACCCAATCTAAAACGGCTATAAAAACCTAGCTTTCCTAGACAATGAATGCTGAGGTCTTTCCTCCAGTGGAGAGTTGATGGAGGGGATGAGGAGGAGGTGGACTACATAATAGCCTGAGTGCTTGGGTTACCATGGAAACTGGAGTCTGCGAGGCCAGTCGATGCTAAAGAGCCATTGAGCACTCCCCCACACATTTGGGGACCAGCAGAACCTGTTGGGAAAAACACTCCTGCCCCAGGATCCTTTCTTCGTAGCAAGGGTTGCCTTTGCACTATCCCTGGATGCGCTCAACAAGAGAAACAGGGTTTTTAACTGTCGCCATTTCTTTTCATTCTTGTTTGACTATATATCATATATATATATGTAACTGTAAAGAAATAATCATATGCATTGTCTTTTATATTCATGTAATATTCTGAAATTAAATTTCTTTTGTTTCTTATTTATAGGCTTTGATTGGTTTCTTAGTTCACATTTTGAATGACAGATTATTTTTAATTTTTTAAATCCTCACCTGAGGGTATTTTTCCATTGATTTTTAGAGAAAGTGGAAGAGAGCGGGAAAGACAGAGAGAAATATTGATGTGAGAGTAACACATCGATTGGTTGCCTCCTGTGTGCACCCCGACCAGGGCTGGGGAGGAGCCTGCAACCAGGTACATGCCCTTGGCTGGAATCGAACCCAGGACCCTTCAATTCCCAGGCTGATGCTCTATCCACTGAGCCAAACCAGCTAGGGCCTGATGGATTATTTTAAAGAGATTGCCTTTAAAAAAATTCTCCCACTTTTACTGAGGTATTATTGACAGAGGTTCCTCTTGTTCTGAAGAACATGAAACCTCTCAGAAAAGCGCCCGTGGCTGGCTTTCCGGCTGGGTGGTGAGTCTGGGAGGAGGGGGCCTTTTGCCGATAGGATATGGGATTGGGACCTCCGGCTTCGGGGTTTCCTGGCTGGGTTTAGAATGCTTTGCACAGATTTCAGTGTCTCACATAATCTTTATTTACTCATTTAAAAATGAGTGATATTTACAGTAACAGTAAAAACCAATGACATTTTCATCTAGGGAGGCAGGTTGTAGTGTGCAGACAACTCTGGTTGAAATGTTTCTGCTGCTCATGATGTATGCAATCTTGGGTACGTCCCCTTGTCTGTAAGGTGGGACACTGGTGTCTAGTCCCAGTAATGCCATGCTCAGATTAAGCTTAGCACACAAGGTTTTAATTTGGGGTCTGTGGTTGTCCTTCAGGATATCGTTTACCCCTGTAATTCTTTTTATTTTTTTATTTTTTATTGATTTTTTACAGAGAGGAAAGGAGAGAAATAGAGAGTCAGAAACATCGATGAGAGAGAAACATCGATCAGCTGCCTCCTGCACATCCCCTACTGGGGATGTGCCCGCAACCCAGGTACATGCCCTTGACCGGAATCGAACCTGGGACCCTTCAGTCCGCAGGCCGACACTCCATCCACTGAGCCAAACCGGTTTCGGCAGCCCTTGTAAATTCTATGTAAAATGTGTGCATTTGAATTTTTCTAAGGCAGAGAGTTTAAAGCTTCCACAAGAACCCCAGAGGAGTCCTTGACCACTAAAACACTGTGAACCACTAGCCTTCCACAGTGCCTGGCAGATGGCAACTATTCATCAAATGTTAATTCTCTCTCTGCCAAGGATAAATTTTATAATCAGCAGCTCATTGATGCTGACATCGTTGTTTTTGATAACAAAGGAGTTACTTAAATCTGGAATGGGGGAAAGCTCTGCAGCTGTTCCACTCTGCTGCCTGCCCATCCTCTCCTCTCCTGGTGTGCTAGCTCCCCAGGTGCGGCTCAGGACTGTCTGTCCCTCTGTCCTCAGCCTCAAGGACCGCCTTGCATTATTTACGGTAAAGAAAGGAGCCACTGTTCCTGGTAAATGAAGGTTGGAGAGACCCTCATGGATAGTACATGGGAAACAGTGATGCAGGGAACAGAGAAAGGGATAAATGACAGGAGTAATTTTGAAAAGTAGGATAAAATGCCTGGTACAATGCTGAGCACATAAACATTAGTAATTGAATCAGAGAAAGGACTGAAGAAGAAGACACACACTACACAGCAGAAAGAAAGGTAGGAAAACCAGCTGGGAAGAGTTTTCCCAGGCCAGTTCCATGGTCTTTTTTTAAAAATATATATATTTTATTAATTTTTTTTTACAGAGAGGAAGGGAGAAGGATAGAGAGTTAGAAACATCGATGACAGAGAAACATCCATCAGCCGCCTCCTGCACACTTCCTACCGGGGATGTGCCCGCAACCAAGGTACATGCCCTTGACCGGAATTGAACCTGGGACCCTTGAGTCCGCAGGCCGACACTCTAGCCACTGAGCCAAACCGGTTAGGGGCAGTTCCGTGGTCTTTGTCATTGGCAGTCTGCCCACTCTCTGTTCTTGCCTGCACTCCTGAAATGGAACATATGGGGATGGGAATGGTGAAGAAGCCTGGCCCTATTCGAGGGGTAAGGTGTGCAGCATAGCATGCTTTTTCCAATGCTGCTTTTAAGTCCCAGCCTCTTCATTTCCCCGTAACAGGCAAAAACCAACAGCAAAAATTGGGGTTGAGCCATGGCCAAGTTTTGGTCTAAGTGGCTCATGAATATCTTCTCCTTTATCAGCAGCATTCAGTGCCCAGATCCTGAGAGTTGTCTACCTTGGAACCAGGATTGAGGTTAGCAGGAAGGGCCATTAGTTCACTGCTAGCTTTTCCCTTTTGTTTCCCCAAATCTACCTTTTAAAATGTTCAGTGCCTTAGTAACGAGGGGTACTTAGTTCAGTTGAACCATTCTGTGGGCAACAGAGAAAGAAAACAGACTATCTAAAAATCGTGAGTGCAGAAGCCATGCCTCAACACCTATCTATGGCAGTGGTAGTTGCTTTTTTTTTATTTCAGAGAGAGGAAGGAAGAGGGAGAGAGAAACATCAATGATGAGAGGAAATCATTGATCAGCTGCTTCCTGCACACCCCCACTGGGGATCGAGCCTGCACCCCTGACATGCGACCGTTACCTCCTGGTTCATAGGTCAACACTCAACCACTGAGCCACACCTGGCCAGGCAGGGGATTGCTTTTAAGAGCTCCTGCCCATGTGCTTCCCAATTTTCCAGTATCGGAAGAGGAATTATGACAGGGTCTCTAAAGAGTTCAAGTCTCCTGTGAATGAAAAATTCATACCACAATTTACTGAGTACTTACTATGTACGAAGCTTTGTGCGAGCCAATTAATTCCTGTGTCATTAAAGTCTTACATCTCTGTGAAGTAGTTATCTCCAATTTTACAGTAGGAGACACAATGAAAAGTTTAATGTATCCACTGTCAGCTAAAACGTGGCAGAGCCAGGATTAACATCCAGGGTTGCCTGACTTTAAGAACTTGGTTTTGCCCTGGCCAGGTAGCTCAGTTGGTTAGAGCATTGTCCCGATATACCAAGGTTGCAAGTTCGATCCTTGGTCAGGGCACATACAAGAAACGACCAATGAATACATAAATAAGTGGAACAACAAATCTCTTTCTCTCTAATTAATCAATAAAAAAAATAATAAAAAAAGAACTGTGGTTTTATGCAGGGGTTACACACCCCAATGTCTTCAGGAGCCAGGAAGGAAATGTAAGGTCATGAAAACAACAATCACTTCAAGAGATTTAAAAACACCATGGGAGCCAAACACAACTCCTCCACGGCCTGGATGTAGCCCACAAGTCCCACTTGGCATCCTCTGCACGACGCTGTGCTGTTCGTCTTCTGGCTGGGCCGCCGGTCCTCACAGGACGTTCTCCGGGACTGCTCCGCGCTGGCTCTGGGCTGACGGCAAGAGTGCCTTCCAGGATGGTGTGTGTTCCAGCAGGGAGGGTGAGTGAGCCCCCGCCGCTGGGAACTGCTGAGGGAGAATCTCTCCTCATGTCCTTGCTCTCCTGTGTGCACTGTCCCATGTGGCAGCCTCTAGCCACATGTGGATGTTGAGCACTTGAGATGTGGCCAATCTGAACCAAGATGTGCACTAAGTGTGAAATACACCCCAGAATTCAGACTCAGTAAGAAAAAGAGAATGTAAAAATGTCTCAATAATTTTTATATTGATTATATATTCAAATTATATTTTGGATGTATTGGTAATTAAATTCTATCACTAAAAGGACTGTTACCTGTTTTTACCTTAACATGACTGCTAGAAAATATTACATATGTGGCTTATTTATTTATTTTTTGTTAATCCTCACCCGAGGATTTATTTCCCATTGATTTTTTAAAATTTTGTTTTATTGCTTAAAATATTACAAAGAGTAGTACATATGTCTCCTTCCCCCCCACCCCCCTCCTTGCCTTCCCCCAGACTCCCCTAACCCCCAGTATCTTGTGTCCATTGGTTATGCTTATATGCATGCATACAAGTCCTTTGGTTGATCTCTTACCCACCCCCTCAACCCTCCCCGGTCTTCCCCCTGTAGTTTGACAGTCTGTTCGATGCTGCTCTGCCTCTGTATCTATTTTTGTTCATCAGTTTATAATGGTCTTTATTATCCATAAATGAGTGAGATCATGTGGTATTTTTCTTTCATTGACTGGCTTATTTCACTTAGCATAATGCTCTCCAGTTCCATCCATGCTGTTGCAAATGGTAAGAATTCCTTCTTTTTTACAGCAGCATAGTATTCCATCGTGTAGATGTACCACAGTTTTCTAATCCATTCATCTACTGATGGGCACTTAGGCTGTTTCCAAATCTTAGCTATGGTGAATTGTGCTGCTATGAACATAGGGGTTACCTCCCACACGTGTCCTGACTGGGGCCAGGGATTGAACCTGCAACCCAGATACGTGCAGGGAATTGAACCCATGGCCCTTCAGTGTGTGGGCCGACACCCTAACCACTTAGCAACACCAGCCAGGGCTATGTGGCTCATCTTATATTGCTATGTTCCCGAGCGTCTGGGGCTCTAATCCTAGCTGTCCTTTCTCCCCCTAGAGCAGTGGTTCTCAACCTTCTGGCCCTTTAAATACAGTTCCTCATGTTGTGACCCAACCATAAAATTATTTTCGTTGCTACTTCATAACTGTAATGTTGCTACTGTTATGAATCATAATGTAAATATCTGATATGCAGGATGGTTTTAGGCGACCCCTGTGAAAGGGCCGTTCGACCGCCAAAGGGGTCGCGACCCACAGGTTGAGAACTGCTGCCCTAGAGGCTACTCCTCAACTCCATCCTTACCTGTGGTCACATGTCTTCTTTTCTTTTAGCCTTGAGACCTCCCTGAAGAGGGCGGGGAAGTGAAAGGAAAAGCAGCTAGCCAAAGGTTTATCCATCGGCTCCTCTGGAACTGGCTCCTGCCCTCCATGACTGGCTATGGGAATGCCCCATATGATCCAGTGCACTGGTGCCAACTTGTGGGCTGCAGCTCCCGTCACCTTCCCCCTCCCCTCCCCTCCCCTCCCCGCTC
>NW_005371709.1:2889057-2905711 GCF_000412655.1 Myotis brandtii
CCTAAAACTAACCCTAACCCTAACCCTAACCCTAACCCTAACCCTAACCCTAACCCTATCCTGGGCAGAGCCATAACCCTAACACTAACCCTAACCTAACCCTACCCCTAACCCTATCCTGGGTAGAGCCATAACCCTCTCCTCCCCCTCTCCTTCTCTCCTCCCCCTCTCCTCCCCTTCTCCTCCCCCTCTGCTCTCCTCTGCAAGGGGACTTGAAGTATGAGTATGCCAAGCACTACCTACCCTCAGAGGGGGCACTGCCCTCCAGTGTTTGCCCATGTTGTGATCCATCAAGATATTTTTAGTCAATGAACTCAAAATAGATTGTGTTTGTGGCCTGTATTTTCCATATGGATAAAAATGCAGCTATGAAGTATGGTGGGTATTAAGAGGAGTCTTCATATTCCCAAGTGCAAGGAACTACTGATACAGTTCTCTGAAAGCAGAAGAAGGGAAGCTGGGCTGGTCAGAGGAGACAAAACATTAAACAGGTAACCCCTGCCCAGCCGGCGTGGCTCAGTGGTAGAGCATCAACCCATGAACCAGGAGGTCACGGTTCCATTCCCAGTCAGGGCACATGCCCAGTTTGTGGGCTCGATCCCCGGTGAGGGGGCATGCAGGAGGCAGCCGATCAACGATTCTCTCTCATCATTCATGTTTCTATCTCTCCTTCTCCCTTCCTCTCTTTGAAATCAATAAAAACATATATTTTTAAAAAGTGACCTCCCTCCCCCACGACACTGCCCTGGGCACAAAGACCCATTCGTCTTTCTGTTCTGCACAGAGGCCTAAGCCCAGGGCCTTCTGCCTCTCCCTCATGCAGAGTCCCTGGGATTTACTGGGAACCCAATGACCAGTAATCCAGGCTTTATTAGGTACTTTAATGTAACTGAAATTGAGGTCTCGTGCTGCAGCCACTTGAACACTTGCTGTGTGTTCTGTGTTGAATGGACCAGGCAGAGGAGGAGAATGGAGAGGCGGGGCATGGCTCTGTTCCCTGTCTCTGCTTCTCTCTTCCATGGGAGCACAGCCTACTCTTTGCAGAGGAATCCAGAAGCCATCTGGTATAGCGGAAAGCGGGATATATTTAGTCTGAAGCAAATCCTCACCAGAGACATAGAATCAGAGCCAGCCAGCTATTTGGGGCTTGGAGAAAATGTGAGGCGAGGAAGGGGGTGAGGACACACCAGATCCCCCATACCCACTTTAGTCAGGGAGCTCCCTGGTCTCTGGTTTAGAGTGGATTCTGTTTAAACAAGGGGACTGGGAAATCATTGAGTTAGCTCACAGACGATGCTTTACAGACAGAAATGGAGACTTGGAAAGATGGCGACTCGGGCCTGAGACCACATCCAGTGAGTGGCAGTGCGGGAATCTGAACCCATCTCTCTTTTAAAATCAGCTCTACTAGCCCGGCCGGTGTGTCTCAGTGGTTGAACACTGACCAATGAACCAGGAGGCCATGGTTCAATTCCCAGTCAGAATACATGCTCGGGTTTGGGGCTTGATCCCCAGTAGGGGATGTGCAGGAGGCAGCCGATTAATGATTTTCTCATCATTGATGTTTCTCTCCCTCTCCTTTTCTCTCTGAAATCAATACAAATAAATCAACTCTACTAAGAGCACAGTTTTGACAGATGGATATATCTCTGTCACCACCACTCCAGTTAAGATGTACAACATTCCCATCACTCCAGAAAGTTCTCTCGTGGCATTCACAGTGAATCCCCTAGGCGCCTACCACAGGCCACCATCTCCTTTCTGCCACCGGCAGTTCCTTTTGTCACTAACCCCGTCTCCTAACCAGCGGTTGGTGTGTTGACTACCTCCCTCTGCTTCCTGTCTGGCTGGAAATAGCGGGTGTTCCAAGATGCTGGAGGGAGGACCCTTGTTCCATGTTTCTGCTTTCCTGGGACCAATGGCCGGAAATGAGAAGAGTGATTCTGGCTTGTGGAAACCCGAGTCCCACGACACCTGGTCTTTTTTCATATTAAATCTTTAAGAGCTCGTGTGTATCGTACATCTGCAGCACATCTGAACTCGGACAAGCCACATTTCAAGTTCTCAGTAGCCATGTCACTCTCACCCTTTTTGGAGAGAGTTGCCTTACCAGATGAGAACGTTCAGGTGCATGTACCTGTAATAACAATTTCTGCCACTAGATGGTGCGGGTGACCTTTCCCCCAATTAATGCATCAAGTGTTAGATTGGGTGGTTGGGGACTTCTCTTAAAACTCCCTGTCTTAAATTTATTTGTTTAAATTCTAGCCAGAAGTGAGCTTGAAAGATTCCAAACCATTACAAACTTACTCTAGACATAAACATATGTAGCTGGGTCTGTGTGTGTCTGGGGCCTATGGTGTAACCGGGATTTCTCAAAGTTTACATCCATGTAAAATATCATGTTTATTAAAAGATAAGTCGTAAAATGTGCTAATTTAAAGCTTACACGTACGATGTTAAAACTTAGCTTACATATATATTATTAAAACAACTAGAGGCCCGGTGCATGAATTCATGCATGGGTGGGGTCCCTCGGCCTGGCCTGCGATCGAGGCCTATAGTAATGGTAGAAATTGTTTAGAATTTAGGCAAACAAGACTTGTTGGTGAGGAATATTCTCTCACCGACATTCTTTAGAATTGTGGGCATATAGTGATCATAAAAAGCAGACTATTAGTCGATTATTTAAAAATTCTCCATAAAAATTCTCCTTGTTACCTGCACCCAAGGGGAACCAGTCCGACCACTCCACCCATGTCCACCACTGGTACCTGCTATCCTGGGGCTTCTGTTCTGTTTCAAGGATGGGGAGACTGAGCCTAGCAACATGCCTCCGTTCACATCACATGGGTCCTGTGCTGGTGGCCAACCTAGAACTAGAAGTCAGGTGCTTGGGACTCCCTGTCCAGTGCTCTTTTCACCACATTGTTCTGTTTGAGAAGTGGTGGCAGTTGCAGCTATCATCTCATTTCTCATGTCTCTGTACAAATACCCTGAGCCTGACATGGTGGCTAAGAGTCCAGCCCCTGCTATGCCACTTACAGGCCAAGCATAGGGCTGGGCCTAGGGGGCCTTAGAAAATTGTTGAGTGAATGAGGAAAGGAAGGAAAGAAATGCCCTCCAGACATTTTAGAGACTTTCCATTCCTGGTGGTGGGTGAGCCAGTCAGCTGGCCATCTGGTGGCAGATGGATTACACTGGGCCCCTTCCATCCGGAGGGGCATTGATTTGGTCCTCATTGGAACAGACACTTATTCTGGATGTGGATTCGCCACTCCTTCCTGAAATATTCTGCCAGCCTGACCATCTGTGTTCATCTCATTCAGGGTCCTGGTATTACACATCATACTGCTTCTGACCAGGGAACCAATTTCAGAGCAATGTATGCGCAGCAACAGATTTGTGCTCCTGGGAATTCACTCGTCTTACCACATGCTCTATAAACCAGGAGCAGTTGGCCTGGTGGAACTGTGCGATAGCCCTGAAGACTTGGTTATGGTACCAGCAGGCCTGAAAGGTTGGGTTTATGTCTTAACAGGGTGCACTATGTCCTTTGAATCTGTGACTATTTCTCCCATAGTCATCAACAGGTAGAATGGGAAGGGCTTCTCATTTTTACATTGAATAACTTATCTATAGAATTGTGTCCCTCCCTGCGTGACCTTGAGCTCTGCTGGTTGAAGGCCATGGTTCTGATGGGACTGCCTCCTTTGGGGACGCTGGGATGATTCCATTGACTTGAGATGCCACCTGGCCATGTTGGGCTCTATGTTCCTCTGAACCGAAGGGAACATGGGTGGCTGCTACACAAAATGGCAGAAGAATTCTATCTGCGACTCTGGGACACCTCTTAGTACTTAGTAAATGTTGATGGAAAACCATAGCAACCAACAAAAGGCAGGGCCACCGAGGAATCAGACTATACAGAAGAGAAGGTTTGGGTCACTCCATCAAGTAAAGGACTCTGACTAGCTAAGGTATTTCAATTATACGCATTTTAATTATTCACATTTTTAATATGCCTTGGAGTTCACTCCATGTTCGCACACAGAGAGATACCTCATTCTTCTTAACGTCTGCATGATGTTCTATTACGTGGATGTACCACGTGGTTGGCTGAACAAGGAGCCCCCTAAACTATGTCCATAAACGAATCCCTGGAACCTGTGAATGTTAACTTTATGGCAAAAAAGGAGTTTGCAGGTGTGATTACATGAAGGATCTTGAGATGAGGAGATGGCCCTTGATGATCCGGGTGGGGCCCTACGTGCCATCACACTTGTCCTTATGAAACAGAAGATTTAACTCGGAAGAGGAGGAGGCAGAGCTTGGAGTGATGTGCTCAGACCAAGGGATGCCAGCCGCCACCAGAAGTTGGGAGAGGCAGAGAAAGGATTCTCTTCAGAGCCTCCAGTCTTCTGGCCTCCAGAACTGGAGAGAATACATTTTTGCCGTGTTAAGCCACCTGGTCTGTAGTCATTTATTACAACAGCCACAGGAGACTAATACAACTGTCTCATACCCGTGCATATTTGGATTATTTCTAATCTTTTGCAAACAGTGCCGTAGTACGTTTCCTTGAACATATGTGATTTCACATATGAGTGCGTAAATCTATGAGTTCAATTGCAGAAGTGGAATGGCAGGATCAAAGAAACCCCAAGCACTCCTTTGCTGCTATGTTTGTAATTCAGTTCTGCTGCTGTGTCCAAAGAGCATTAATTCATGTTGGATCTGTGGCACAATCTCCCCTACCATGACTTTCCCCAGTGCCATCCAAGACCCAGCTCAAAAGGTACCTCCCCCAAGAAGCTCTGTCTCCTGGGCAGAGCTCTCTGCTCCACTGGCTGAATTCCCATAGCAACGTGAATACATCTCTCCTGGAGCCCTGATCACGTCGCACTGTGTTTATATGACTGTCTCTCTCGGGGATGGTGAGCTCCTTTAGTGCAGAGTGGGTGGAGGAGGTGCTCGGGTGGGGCAAGGGTCTTCAATGACTGTGGTTGCATGTCTTTCGCCAGCCTTGGGGGAAATACCCAGACTCACAGGCTTGACAGGGATGGGGTAGAGGATGGGGTAGAGACCTGCAGTGGAGGTTTTGACTCAGTGGGGCAGGTACGGGGCCAGGTTTCATGGAAACAATCCTGATCCAGGCCCGCCCCAGTTGTCCTGGGGTTTCTGAGGAGTAGGCAGGAGGGTGAAGGGGAGGGGAGTAGTAGGTGGAGAGAAGTGATGTGGCTTCTACAGGGAGGTCCTAAGGGCTGCAGAAGGTGCAGGCTTCCTTGGGCCACAGCATGTAAATGGGGGAAACATGCTCCTTTTCAATCTAACGTTTAGTTCATTCTGTGTATATTCACTGAACACCTGCGATGTGCCAGGCCAGGCAGGTGCTAAGTGGAGGGATCCAGCGGTGAGTAATGCAGGCATGTCCCCGGCCCTCTTGGAGCTTACAGTCTAGTGGAGGAGGCAGATATTAATCAGTTGATCCTGGAAGTAAATTTAAATGGTAGTGGTGAGAAGGAGAGGCGTGTGGTATAACCCCAGGGAGCCCCATTCCCATAGTGTCCAGGGGGAAGATGGGGAGATGGAGACACGTGGGTGACTGTGATGCAATTAAAGGTGATGTCTGTCTGTCATGACGATGGGTCAGCAGTGAGGTGAGGGAGAAGGAGGCGTAAAGGGTGCTGCTTAGGTTTCTGGCTCATCTAACTGGGCAGGCAGGAGGGCGTTCGGAGAGACAGAAAACAGTAGAGGAGGATTGGGGTTGGAGGAGGGGAGAGGGAGCCCATGAATTGGGTTTTGGTCATGTTGAGTTTGAGGAGTCGAGCAGGCAGCTGGAGAACAAGTCTGGAAGCAGCAAGACTTCTCAAGCTCTCCCATCCCCAGGACACAAAGAATCACTGGTGAAGACCTGCCCCTCCTCCTGGTTTTTCCTCTTTGGTCACTGAATCTGAGGCTGTGTCTTTAAATGACATCATAATAGGTCCGGCAGCAGAGCTAGATTTGACCCAGGGAGCCTAAACTGGAAGCTGTGGTCTTTTTTGTTTTGTTAATTCTCACCAAAGGATATTTTTCCATTGATTTTTAGGGAGAATGGAAGAAAAGGGGGGGGAGAGAGAGAGAGAGAGAGAGAGAAACATTGATGTGAGAGAGACACCTCAATTGGTTGCCTCCCTGCAGGTGCCCTGACCAGAGCTGTGGATGGAGCCTGCAACTGAGGTATGTGCCCTTGACTGGAATTAAACCTGGGACCCTTCAGTCCGAGGGCCGACGCTCTATCCACTGAGCCAAACCAGCTAGGGCTGGAAGCTGTGGTCTTAGCCACTGCCCCCCAGCAGCCTCCGTGCTGGAGGCCATGTCTGCAGAGCAGCAGGGACTCGGTGTTGGGTTGCCCATCAGCACAGACAGACAGGAAGCTGGTGCATCCTGACCTGTGACGGTGCATTATGGTGGCACAGGATTTTAGTAGAAATGACATTAGAGAATTGGGGAACCAGAAAATGAAATTTGACAGCTGACAACAAAGGTGTCTGAGCCTTCTTTTCTGTGCTTGTGTGTGTGTGTGTGTGTGTGTGTGTGTGTGTGTGAGACCCTGTTTGTCATGCCGCTGAGTCCTGCTTCCCTCTGTGACCCCCAGCAGAGCTCAGCTGTTCGCTCTGGGAGACTGTCCCTGGGGGTGGGGAAGGCTGGCTATTCGCAGGACCCGGGTTCAGGTGCAGAGAGGAGACATGGTGCAGCGAAGGGGGTTGCAAAGTCCTCAGGGAGGCAGAGGTGAGGGGGCCCAGCTTCAGGCTGTCCGCGCCCATATTCTCCTCTGTTCATTGAGATGAAATGGTGTCTTACCAGAATATGTTGGCTGACAGATTGCAGCAGCTTTCTTTCTTTTCAGTTTCTTTTTTTGTGTGTTACTTTTTAATTGTATTTAAAATGGACACAGAAAACTGTGGAAGACAAATGTATAGCATACAAATGCATTAGTATAAGGTGAACACCCTGGTAGATTAGCACCTAGATCAGCGGTTCTCAACCTGTGGGTTGCGACCCCCTTTGGCGGTCGAACGACCCTTTCACAGGGGTCGCCCAAGACCATCCTGCATATCAGATATTTACATTACGATTCATAACAGTAGCAACATTACAGTTATGAAGTAGCAACGAAAATAATTTTATGGTTGGGTCACAACATGAGGAACTGTATTTAAAGGGCCAGAAGGTTGAGAACCACTGACCTAGATCAAGAAATGCAGCTCCGGAGCACCTGTCTCCAACATAACTCCTTTCCTTCCCCCCAGAGTCGCTCCCATCCTGACTTTTATGGTAACTTCTTCCTTGCATGTCTATATAATTTTATAACCAAGCTTCTCTTTCAACTTACCATTTAGTCTTACCCACTTTTTAAAATTAAATTAAAAAAATTTAGTTGTAGTAAAAAACACATAGCATAAAATTCACAATCTTAACCCTTTTTAAGTGTACAGTTCAGCAGTGTTAAGTATACTCCCATTCTTTTGTCACGGTTCTCTAGAACTTGTTAATCATGCAAAATGGAAAGTCTATACCCATTAAACAACCTTCCACCACCACCCCCAGGCCCTGGAAACATTCATGCTACTTTCTGTCTCCATGAATTTGACTACTCCAGTACCTCATGCGAGGGATCATACAGTATTTGTCTTTTCATGGCTGGCTTATTGCACTGAGCATTCTATCCTCCAGGTTCATCCATGTTGTGGCATGTGTTAGATTTCCTTCCTTTTAAGGCTGAAGAGTATACCACATTTTGTTTATCCACTTCTCTACCAATGGACATTTGAGTTGCTTCCATCTGTTGGCTATTGTGAATAATACTGCTGGTGTGCACTTACATGGGTGTGTACTTACCTACTTTTTTATTTGAAAGTCTTTTAAGTCTCTTTTAATCCAAAGATTCTCTCTTGACCCCCCCCCCTTAATTTACATGTCGAAGAACCCCGGTTATTCGACCAATGACCTTCCCCCGTCTGGGTTTTGCCGACTGCACACTGATGGCGCAGTTCATCGTGTTCTCTGTCCTCTGTATTTCCAGTAGTTCGGGAGCTGGATGTAGAGGCTCGATCAATTCAGGTTTTGATTTTTTAGCAACTACACATGGTGTGTTCTTTCATCAAAAGGCAGACATGATGGTCCAGCTGGTGTGGCTCACTGGTTGAGCATCGACCTGTGAACCAGGAGGTCACGGTTAAATTCCCGGTCAGGGCACATGCCCTGGTTGTGGGCTCACTACCCAGTAGGGGATGTGCAGGAGGCAACTGATCAATGATTCTCTCTCATCATTGATGTTTCTATCTCTCTCTCCCTTTCCCCTCCTCTCTGAAATCAATAAAAAAATATTTTTTAAAAAGGCAGACATAATGTTGTGTTATCGCGTTATGTGTGTGCATGTAGGGGGTGATGTTAACAACTGCTGATACTCAATGCCTAGATCCAAGCATTAATTTATGGTCACAAAATGGTGTTGTGCTAATTTAATCATTTTTCATTAATTAGCTGCAGAAGCTTTCTTAACAGTTAGCCGATGGAGAGAAACTGTGCAATGCTGCTTTTGTGTGCCTTAGCTATTTGTCTTTTGCATAAGATTTTGTTCGAAGGGTCCATTATTTATAAATGAATAAAAGAGCAGAGAACTTCTGGGTAATGATAATTGGTTGAATCATCTCCTTTCATTCTCTCAAAATTGTAGTAAATTGACAAAAAGAAGTTTTTCTGAAGGTCCAATACTTGCAAGGACAGAGAAAATAGAAGCAAGCTAACAACAACAACATTTTGAGTAAGATGTGAAGGACTGGGCATCCTATAACTGTTTCTTGGGAGAGGATACAGGAGAGGGCAGTATTTGGAGACCTTTCATATCTGAAATGTCTTTATGTTACCCTCCCATTTGATTGACAGTTTGGCTGTGTATGGAATTTTAGGTTGAGGATCATTTTCATTCAGAACGTTAAAGATATTGTTCTACTGGCTTCTGTGCTCCACTGCTGCTGTTGAGAGGATGAAGACCATTCTATTTCCCAGCTCTTTGTAGGTGACATTCAGTTACTCTCTCTGGGAGCTTGTAGGAGCTTGTGCGCTCAGTGAGCTGGAATTCCACAGTGACTCGAGTTGGTGGGGATCTGTTTTTATATGTTGTGGAGATAAGTTCTAACATAATCAGCTTAAAAAGATGGAAGTTATTGGCTCCAGAGAAGGAAAATGGGGCAGGGGACTGCCATTTTCATAACAAATCTTGTAGACCGATTTGACCATTTTGTGTATGTATAGCTTTGAGGTAAAAATAAAAACTAAAACTAAAGGAAAAGACAAAGAAGGAGCATGGGCTTAGGAGGAAGGCAGACCTGGACTTCCGTTGTTTGTGAATCACAGCTTTCTTATTTAAAACGGGGTGGGGGTGTATTCCACTCTGTCCAGATCCCCCGTGGGGTGACAGGGGACATGGAAGACTTTGTAAGTTGTAGGAGTGAGCCCGTGGGAAGCGTTAGCATCCTTAAGGGGATGCAGAGGAGCCTGGGTGAGCCGGGGCGGAGGCTGTGTTTCCAGCTGCCGGAGGACCGTGGGCAAAGCAAGAGGCCGTCATTTCCTGCAGCCCAGCGTGCACTTCTGTCCCCTTCCCCCTGCATTCCCTGCTAGTGGAGAAAACCGTTTGTTCTACGTGGGAGGAAGTGGGCCCCAGTCCAACTAGTCTTTGCTGGGCCCCATTGTTACCTGTAGAGCTCAGTTCCCCAACCCTCAGTCAGGGGGCTTCCTCCCAGTCGTGTGCCCCTCATGCTCTCATTCCCAGTTTCCAAGTCTGCTCTTCCGAAGCCATTTCCTCTTGGGAACTGAACCTGGAATCCAGGGAAGCTGCCACCAGTCAGAATGTTGGAGCCAGGCTTGCCCAAAGCATGGCTCCCCAAATCGAAGAGGATAGCATACCTTCTCTCTTAATTAAGATGCTTGTGTGCACAGAAGGGAACATTCATTGTTTTTATCTCAAAGAAAACTGACTGGAGTGCTGGATGGAGAATGATTCTGAAGCTGAGTTTCATGAAAGGAGTCTGGTGATTAATTAGCAATGTCTGCCATAGGCGGGAGCGGAGAAAGTGGTAGTACACCCATCGTGTACTTGTCATCCCTGATAGAAATGTTTTCTTTCTTTTTTTAATTGGGTATAACCTTCATAAAGTACACAACTTGGTGTATGTTTACACACACACACACACACACAGGCTCCCACCACCTAGATCAAAATACAGAATATTTCCAAAAGCCCGGAAGAATTCCCCGTCACTCTTCTCTTTAACATGACCATTATTTTGGCTTCTGTCATCATAGATTAGTTTTGCCTGTATGTTACTTCATACAAATTGAATTAAAGAATAGGTACTCCTGTATCTAGTTTCTTTCACGCAGCCCAATGCCTGTGTGGCTCATTCATGTCATCCGGGGTTTGTTCTTGCTCATGATCCCACTGTCTGGATACACCACAGATTGTTCATTCTCCTGTGGATGAACAATTGCGTTGCTTCCAAGTTTGGGCAATTATGAATGAGGCTGCTAGATATTCTTGTACGTGTGTTTGGTGGGCTAAACTTGTCATTTCTGTTGGGTATTATTATGGACCAAATGTGTCCCCCCCCCTTCATATGTTGAAGCCCAAACCCCCAATGATGATGTTAAAAATTGTAGTCTTTGGGAGGTAATTAGTTTTAGATAAAATCATGAGGGTAGAGCCTCAATGAGGGGACTTGTTATTGTTCCCATTATTCCTTCTAAGAAGAGGAAGAGATACCAGGCCTTCTTCTCTCTGCCACGTGAGGGTGTAGCCAGAAGGCAGACATCTGCCAGCCAGAAAGAGGGATCTCACCAAGAACCCGACATGTGGGCACCTTGATCTTTGGCTTCCCAGCCTTGTTTAAGTCATCCATCTATGGTATTTTGTTGTAGCAGTCCCAGAGCTAAGACACTAAATCTAAAACTCTCTTTCTCTTGGAGAGCACTTGCTGGGTCAAAGGAAGGTAAATGTTTAGCTGGATTTCTATTCACAAAGCACTGGTCTGCACTAAATGTGAACAGAATCTCTATTCACCTCAAACCTGGTGCTGGGCTCCAGGTCCACCTGTTGAACTCAGACTCTGAGATATTATATCAATTTAGAGCAAGACTTAAAGAAAAGCAAACACAACCAGGCAGCTCATTCTCTAACCTTCCCCTGTTTTCATATTTTTTGCAATAGTTCCCATTTTCAGTTACTTCATTGAACTGTGGTTTTCTGCAGGCTTGAAGAAATCTTGAATTCCCTCTAATTCCTTCCTGACTTTCCAGGGGCTTGCCTAGGCTTGCTTTGCCTGATGTCAAGCCTTCAGCTTTCTTTAGTGTCCAAGAGTGGATCTTGTCTGTATTTGCTGGCAAAAGGCTTTGGATACCTCCCAGGCCCACCCATCAGTTCTCCATGCTTGGAAATTGTTGTTGTTTCCATCAGGAAGGGAATAATTTTTCAAAAAAAAAAAAAAAAGAGAGACCTCTTTTAAAGTTAGCTCTTTGCTTTTTGAAATAATAGCTGCTTTGAATGTTTTTGTTTGCATTAAATGCTTATGCTTGCTCCTTAAATACTTCTGGCTGTAGAAAACGCCTGACTTATTAACTTGCTTCTAATTTTAACAAGGATCACAATTCTTGTTGCAGCAATACAGGGCCTTGTTCATGGATGCGCAATAAATATTTATTGAATGAACTTAATGAAAATCATTTAAGAAAACATTACATAGACTCTGACTAGAGGCCATGGAGGGTCCCTCTCAGCTCAGAGTTGAAGGCACAGCCCTCAGGCGATTCCTCACCCTAACCCGGGGGTGAGCAGTTGGAGGAGGGAGAGGGCAGCTTGTACTTTCACTGCAGAAAGGAATGGAGCGGGCAGCCGCCTGGGGTCGCTGGGTTGGGTCTGTTTATCCAGATTCCAGCTGCTCTGGCGCTGAACAACTGTTATTATTCCTGGACTCTCAATTCTGTTTTTCCTCCAAGACTGGGACCTGAGTTTTCTGCTCTCATCCCAGTTCATTTTGGTTTCACGCACATTTATTGAGCACCTACTTGGCTCCTGACACTGGGCGAGGTGCTAGACTGCAAACACGAACCGCACAGAAGCTGTGAGACAGCCAGTCAGCGCTGTGACCCCGGGTCAGATACTTGTCCTCTAGGGGCTCCATTTCCTCGTCTGTAGAGTGGGGGATTGACAGGCTTATCTCTGGAGAAGCATTCAGCTGGCTCACAGCTGGCATGCAATCAATGGTTGATAAATGAATGAGCAAACTGCTGCCGGCACAGACTCCGTGGCCTGCTTTCTCCCTTTCATCTCCTCTCCTTTCTTCCTCTCTCCTCTTTGCTTCTCTCTTGCTCCCAGTGCTTCTCATCTGCTAGAGTTGTCCTGGAGGCATAGGGTGGCCTTTATAAAAGCCACCTGATCTTAAGTCTAAGAACTTTGTCATTGAGAGCCTCAAGTGGTCCATCCTTCTTCAAATTTGAGTCCATCATGGGGTTTCGAGATTAAAAATAAAAGACTTGGAGTCTTGCTGGCACCACCTCCCAGTGATTCCTGGTGTCTCAGTCCTTATGGGGTAGGTGCCCGGTGGATTGGATGCTGTCTTTTACTCAGGTGTGTGGCCTAGGGGAGCAAGATTTAGACTCATTCATGGCTCCCCTTGGCAACTCCTTTGCCACATGGGCTGGTGGCTTCACTTCTGTGGGCCACCAGCTGTGCAGTGGTATTTGATTTGGTCATTTCTTCATCCCCTCCCGGCTCTGGCTTCTTGTGATTGAAGCTACTATGCACCAGCGTCACATGGCTCTGTCCCTTCTCCTTATCCCTCTGCCCCCAGCTATCTTTCTCTGTGATGTGACTCATGCTTGCTAACAGTATGTGGAAATTGGCAAGAAGGGAGGCAGGCAAGCTTCAGACCCTTTGTCCTTGCCAGGCCCCTTCCTTCAATGGCTCCCCAGAGTTTTCAGGTTCAAGTTCAAACTCATTAACTCAGTACACCAGGCCTTGGTTCTTAGAGCATGGTCTCTGAAACTTGCTAACCATGAAGATTCTGATGAAAAAGGTGTTGGGTGTGTCCTAGGAATTGGCACTTACAATGAGCACTCCAGGGGATGTTTAAAAATCACCAATACTGGTGATTACAGGGAGTTAGTTCATACAATACAAGCAAAGAAATCCAAACAGTAGGAAAAAAGGCATATGCTGAAACTGTCCCCCTGCCACCATCCAGTCTCTCCTTGGAAGCCACCACTGCTATTGGTTCAGGGGATAGTGCATTGCAAATACACACACACATATGTAAGCATGTACTTGAACTCAGGGACAACCCAGGGGATTCTGCAAGTCCAGTAAATCCAGAGAACGGCTACACCAGGCCCTCTGGGATGTGCCCCGTCACCTCTCTGACCTCCACCCATGCTGCCCACCTGAACCCCTGCCTTGCTGACCTGCCACAGCTCAGCCACAGAGGATGTTGCTGCTGTCTATGTGCCTTACCTCATGTGGTTCTCTTTGCCCAGAAAACCCTTCCTGCTTTGCTATCCAGTCAATGTCTGCTTATCCTTCAAGGCTCAGCTCAAGTGCTTCCTCTTCCAGGGAGCCTTCCAGCCTTACCCTGAGCCCCACATTCTGGATTCTCTGCAAATTCACCTCCTGTTACTAAACTAACTGTGTTGAGTGACTTTCCTTTTTCTGTTCCCCCGCTGGATCATGAGCTCACTGTGGGCCAGGTCCATTTTTATACTCTGCTGAGTCGCTGAGTCCCTGTATGGTGTGCATAGCACATAAACACTCAATAAATGGTGTTTAATAAGTGCTCGGATAGCAGGCTTTTGTCTCATTCTTGCCTTTTGCAGTTTGGAAATCAAAACCACAGTGCTCTGCCGCCTCACCCAGGCTCTGCCGCCTCGTGGTGCTGCAGAAAGGGTGGGTGGAGATGGAGGCGAGGACCCTGAGCAGAAAGCTGTCAGGAGGGCAGTTTCCCTGAGTCACAGGCAGGAGGTGGCCCGCTGCTCCCAAGCACACATGGCTGAGGGGACTCAGAGGAGGCTCATACCACTGGATGGGGAGCCCCAGCCCCAAGTCTCCCTCTGGGGGGCTGCCGGCTGTGGCCAGTGGACAGAGTGGGGCTTGGCGGAGCACTCCTGGCAGAAGCAACGGGACAGGCCTGCCTCCTCTCCACTGTGCAGAGGGAGCAGGTGGCCTGGCTGTAGGGAGGGGGTGGGGAGACCCAGCAGAGGGAGGGGCTTGGGAGAGGAAACTGAAAAAGCAAAGGAGGGGGGTGCGTAGAATATGCGGCTGGCCAGGCGGTTGTTTAATGAGTATAATGTGCTGGGAACGCTAATGAGCTGTGTTCATTCATGGCGAGCTGCCTCCCAAATTGGGGAGCTAGCCAGACTCTGGGGTGGAGGAACTGGGGATGGGAGCCAAGTTGGGGAGCTGCCCGGCTGCTGGGCAGGGCGTCCCCTGACTGGCTGGTGGGGGAGTCTTTGTCCGAGGTTTAAGAAACCCTTCTTCCTTCCCCATTTTAAAGCAAAGGCCAGGCCTTGCTAGGCCATGACATCGTGGTTTAAGGCTGGCTTGGGAGTCACTGGCCAGGTTAGTCTGGAAGCTTCCAGGGCACCTTCTAGAGGTTGCTTCTAGTCTCTCAGGAGCCAAAGGCAGGGCTGATCATGCAGCCCTCTGCCCACTCCCAGCCTCCCTCCCACCCCGTCACCCTGCCTCTCTGCAGCCCTCCCAGGGCATCCTGCCAGGCTAATCAACACTTTCCCTCTTCCCCACAAGTCCTGGCTTCAAGGAGCCTTCTGAGGTCATGGGGCCAAGGCGGCACCCACCGCTGGAGCAGAAGGTTGGGAGACCAGATGTCTTCACCAGTCTGCGTTCCGTCTGTGACAGGCCTACTAAGTGCCAGGTGTTGGGTTAAGTGCCAAAGTGAGGAAGTGAGGAAGCCATGTGTTGGGGGCAGGCACAGCCCCCAGAAGGGGTGTCAGGGAAGGAGCCACATGTGTAAACAGAGCCCCGCTAAGAGGGAATAAACAAAGCAGCAGGCTCAAAGGAATGAGGATTTAACCTGCCCTAGGCAGCTGGGGAGGCTCTGGGAAGAGGGGCTGAGTGCTCTGAGCAGGCATTTGCAAGGGAGAGGGGAGAGAAGGCCATAGCAGGCCGTGGAGCTCTGGCCTGATTTGCGGGAAGGTTCTCTAAGATCACACCACATGAAGGCCCCTGAGAAAGTCCCTTCACCCTGAGTTGTCATTGAATTGATGCTCAAGGACCTATGGCCCTGGATGGAGGTCATGGTCAGGAGTGTGTGAAAACTTTCAAAAGTACTGTCAAGAGCCCATCGAGTCAGCCACATTCATTGTGACATACTGGCCACCCAGTGTGTGCTGCGACAGCAGAGATACAGCAAACTTTTCATAAAGATGGAAAAGAAAAACAAAGAGAAACCCTGAGTCTGTACCTGGTGGGTGATGAGGCTTTAATTTTGTGGAGCCCACCAGTACCACCCCATCCACCTCAGGAGGCCGTGCTTACCTGGCACCTCTTGGATTAGCCACCTTCCTTTCTGGTTTCTCCCAAGAAGACACCCCAGGCAGCCAACTCCCGTGAGGGGAGGTGCTTCTTGAGCTGCTCAACTGCTTCTTCTTGCCAGGCTGCCGGCAGCCGGGAATCAGGGTGCTGGCTGGTGGACAAGCGATGTCTGGGTGCGATGGAGTGTCAGCAAACCGGGGAGGTCCTTTTCTTTTCTGGCCTGAGGAGAATTCTCTCCCCACCTGGATTTTCGGTTCACACCCATGTTCACACCTGCCTGAGACTGAGAAAAGTCCCTGCCCAGAGGACTGGAAGGCCTAGGGTCTGACCTGGGTGGCCTGTGGTGATTGTCACCCAGGCAGGTCACCCAGCTCCTTTCCAGCCCTCCCTGCAGTCCTTTGAAGACGGGATTGAATATTCGTTTTTGTTTATTGGAAATAGAGGAACGCTGGTGTGATGGAGGAAGATAGATGCTATGCTCAATTTCCAATCCCCACTGGTACCCTGCGCTGCTCCCTACCACCTGGGAAGCCGCCACAGTCCAATGGGCAGAAATACCGTCCCCATGCTGTGTGATGTCCAAATCAAGGCCATTCTCACTCTGGGTGCAGCTGGCTGCATGCTCCCCTCGGAAAGTGGGCTGCTGCCATCTTGGAGGAGACTGTGAATGTATTGATGGAGGGGAGGAGACTGTCTTTGGCCTAGGGCCCCTCCCTCCCCCAGACTCTGCCCTCAAGGTCTCTCGCTAAGTAAGGTAGGTGCTTGGATATGGCCACCTGGGGCACAGAGCTTCCTTTCACGGTGAATTGAGGAAGCAAGTTCCAGGGTCTGGGAGCAGTTTCTGCCCTTGAGGAAAGCTTGTCTGTGGCGCAGGGGAAAGGGTCCAGGGGAAAGGGTCCAGGCGGCAAAATAAAATCCTCTCTCCGCTCTGGATCAGCAGCGGGGGGCTTCGGGTGCCGGATGCTCGCGTCTAAGGGTGTTCATCCTCTCTGCGTGTGTGTGTGTGTGTGTGTGTGTGTGTGTGTGTGTGTGGTGTGTATGTGTGCGTGCAGCCGGCGAGGGTCAGACGGC
>NW_005371709.1:2905779-2906078 GCF_000412655.1 Myotis brandtii
GAGACGCCCCCTCCCCCCCCGCAGCCCGCCCGCTCGCTCGCGGCGCCTGGTAGGTTCCACCTTTGAAACCGGACGCTGCTGGCAGCAGGCGTGGAGCGGTCTTTAGGAGGCTGGGGCGCGGAGCGGTCTTTAGGAGGCTGGGGCTGGGAGGGGTTGCGGGAGTGAGTGTGTGGCTGTGCGCCTGTGCGCGCGGGTGCGTGAGCGCGCGGCCAGCCCATTTTCCTCCTCTCGGCAGTCTGTGGGGAGCGGGAGGGAGGGGAGGAGACGCAGCCGGAGAGAGACCGGAGAGGAGCCGAGCG
>NW_005371709.1:2906368-2914417 GCF_000412655.1 Myotis brandtii
GGCGTGCCCCGCCCTCTGCACCTGCACGGGCACCACGGTGGATTGTCACGGCACGGGGCTGCAGGCCATCCCCAAGAACATCCCACGGAACACCGAGCGCCTGTGAGTATCACCCCCGCCCTCGCCCGCAGGGAGCCCCGAGGTGGCCTTCCCTCTCAGACGCACTTCAGAACTGGGGGTAGGACCGCCGGGGCTGGGCTTCGCAGCCAGTAGACGAGTCAGTGCCTGCCAGGGTCCTGCTCCAGCCAGGAGCCAGGAGCCAGGAGCCTGGAGGCAGGAGCCAGGAGCCTGGAGTCAGGAGCCAGGAACCAGGAACCAGCCTGGAGCCAGGAGCCAGGAGCCAGGAGCCAAGAGCGCCACTGTTTTCCTTTCTCGGGATTCAAAGGGCTCTCTCCCGGCGGGGCTGTCAGCTCCCATCCTCACACCTGCACCCTGCGCTCAGCACTGGCAGGCCCTCCCACTGCACCAGCACTCTATTCCTCTGGTGCTTGCGGATTGGTGCCAGAAAGCCTTCCTGGCACCCAGGAGGGAAGCTCCTCGCGCTTGCCAGGAACCATGTCTCCTTTTGGGCACGTGGGAGTGGGGTGTGTGGATGTGGGCTCTGAGGACTTGCAGGCTGGTGCTGGGGGGCATGACGGGATGGAGTGGAAGTTTGTCTTTCCCTTCCTCCCCATTGTTTGCCCCAGAACCGTAAGAATTCTTCCCTTGTAGGTGTCTGGCATTGCGCTCCTCACCCTCCGCCCCCCTTGCTCCCATATCCAGCCATCCCCAGCCCTGGCAGACAATGGGACCTGAGGGATTTGGGTTTGGGGCTTAGGGTTTGTTACATTCAGCACCCAGAGAGGGAGAGAGGGAGAGGTGCGACCTGGACCAAGAATTCCATGAATAAAGCTGAGAGGTCAGGGGCTTGGAGTGGGAGACAAGAGGTTAAAGGCATTGACCATGACAGGTCACAAAACCACAGTTTCTCTCCACATCTCTCACTTCTGAATTCTGGAGGAAACGGCCCTTTCTAGAGGCAGGAGCAGGAGCCTGGAGTCAGGAGCCAGGAACCAGGAACCAGCCTGGAGCCAGGAGCCAGGAGCCAGGAGCCAAGAGCGCCACTGTTTTCCTTTCTCGGGATTCAAAGGGCTCTCTCCCGGCGGGGCTGTCAGCTCCCATCCTCACACCTGCACCCTGCGCTCAGCACTGGCAGGCCCTCCCACTGCACCAGCACTCTATTCCTCTGGTGCTTGCGGATTGGTGCCAGAAAGCCTTCCTGGCACCCAGGAGGGAAGCTCCTCGCGCTTGCCAGGAACCATGTCTCCTTTTGGGCACGTGGGAGTGGGGTGTGTGGATGTGGGCTCTGAGGACTTGCAGGCTGGTGCTGGGGGGCATGACGGGATGGAGTGGAAGTTTGTCTTTCCCTTCCTCCCCATTGTTTGCCCCAGAACCGTAAGAATTCTTCCCTTGTAGGTGTCTGGCATTGCGCTCCTCACCCTCCGCCCCCCTTGCTCCCATATCCAGCCATCCCCAGCCCTGGCAGACAATGGGACCTGAGGGATTTGGGTTTGGGGCTTAGGGTTTGTTACATTCAGCACCCAGAGAGGGAGAGAGGGATAGGTGCGACCTGGACCAAGAATTCCATGAATAAAGCTGAGAGGTCAGGGGCTTGGAGTGGGAGACAAGAGGTTAAAGGCATTGACCATGACAGGTCACAAAACCACAGTTTCTCTCCACATCTCTCACTTCTGAATTCTGGAGGAAACGGCCCTTTCTAGACCCGATGAGACTGGGAGGGCGTGTGTGTGCATGTGGATGGTTAGCATGTGTGTGTGTTTACAGACCTATATAATTTGTTTCCCCAGATTCCTTGCAGAATATGCATCTGTGTGAATTCCTGGTGTAGTGGTGTCACCTCAGGGCGGGAGTCCCTATGTATGGCTGTGTGTGTAGGTTTTGGTCACATGCAGGGCCTTTGTGCTGCTCACAGAGAGGACGGCCTCGGGAGGTTTTTGAGCTGGACTTTGGAGACCATGCCAGCTGCTTTGAAGCCTGCCTCCTCCTTCTTTCCAGGCTGCCGGGCACCTGCCCCGGCTCTCTGGAAACGCATATCTATTTTGATAACTTTTGAGCATGTTCCTTGTGGGCTGTCTCCAGGATCCAAGTCTGTACCAAGGTCAGCAATTAGTGAGCACACTTTGCCCCATGTTGGGGTCCAACCCCAGCAGGTCCAGGGGTCCCCAAAGGTGTGGACGGAGTCGGCGAAGAAGGAATGACACGGAGACAGCCTTCAGTTGATCAGCAGCCTAGTCAGGACCTCTAGCCAGGATCTCCAGCCAAAGTTCTGGTCGGAGTTCTGGTTAGGAACTGATCAGGATCTGATGTTTATTGTCTTGTTACATCTATATTTATACCAGCCGATTTTAATCCTGTCAATTTCTATTACAAAGGTTAGGGCGTTTCTTATCTCCATTCCAGGGAGTAAAGATTATGTAGCTTAACTACCCGCCTGGCACTTAGTTAAGGGGTTGTATCCCCTCCCTAACCTCGGGGAAAAATCCCCACCTGGGGAAACAACCTTTCTCGGAGAGGTGACCTTGGTTAAAACACATGGCACTAAGGAGAGCAAACATATTAAGAACAATATGCTATATATGCCAGGTCCCTTGAAACATATGCTGTGCAGATGTTTCTTCCCTGCAGCGACTGTGTCAAGCAGCAAGGATGGACCGGCTTCCAGCAAATTCCCCCTTTTTTGTTTTTTAAATGATAGCGCGTGTAAATCAGTGGCCACCTCTCAGATTGGGCTGTTTAAGACTCGGAAGAAGACTGGCAAGCAATGACAATAAGCATAGCTATAAACATAGTGGATGGATTGCACAAAGAGCCTTGTTCCTGTAGAAGGTTGCTGGCCTCTTCAGTCAAGGGATTTCAGCTGTCCTCAAGTCAGTGGTTTGGTTGTCCTTGTTGATCTGGCTAGCGGGCGAAACGGCCCTTTCTAGACCCGATGAGACTGGGAGGGCGTGTGTGTGCATGTGGATGGTTAGCATGTGTGTGTGTTTACAGACCTATATAATTTGTTTCCCCAGATTCCTTGCAGAATATGCATCTGTGTGAATTCCTGGTGTAGTGGTGTCACCTCAGGGCGGGAGTCCCTATGTATGGCTGTGTGTGTAGGTTTTGGTCACATGCAGGGCCTTTGTGCTGCTCACAGAGAGGACGGCCTCGGGAGGTTTTTGAGCTGGACTTTGGAGACCATGCCAGCTGCTTTGAAGCCTGCCTCCTCCTTCTTTCCAGGCTGCCGGGCACCTGCCCCGGCTCTCTGGAAACGCATATCTATTTTGATAACTTTTGAGCATGTTCCTTGTGGGCTGTCTCCAGGATCCAAGTCTGTACCAAGGTCAGCAATTAGTGAGCACACTTTGCCCCAGACTCTTCTTGGCTGAGTCTGAAAAATTCCCGCGGAGGTTTGAGAATTTGCAGTGTAGATGCAACCTTGATGGCATCCGTGTGTGGGTGAGGGCATGGGTGTGGGTCTGGGGAAAGATGCTGCTGTGGGGAGAGGTTGGACCAAACCGAGTTTGCTTGGGGGCAACTGTGCCTTATCGTGTGTGGCCCTGGGGAGGGACTGGGGTCAGAAACCTGTCCAGAGGACCCCTGAAACTGCAGGGTCACCCTCCACACATGTTCCCTCTGGACCTACTCTGTTCCTTGGCCGTGTCCATGGGGCATTTCTCCTGCAGCTGCTACCCTGGTAGCAGCCTAGGTCGGAGACACCTAGCCCCTCTCCTTTGCTTTTGGGTCTGATCTTGAAGTCATCTCATTCCTTGCTCTCTCTTCATCTTTAGTTTTGAGGCGTGTGTCTGTTTTGACTTTTGTGAACGTTTGAGCTCTTCTGTGATGAAAAGAGATGTTAAGTTTCCTAGTGCAGAGGAAAGAGTCAGGGCTCCAACTGCCGAGGTTGGAGCCCCAGCTCAGTCAGCTATTTGCTGTGTGACCTTGAGCAAGTGACTTAACGTCTCTGAGCTTGAATTGCTTTCCATCAGTAAAATGGAGCTGCTGATACATAAGGTCTCTGGTTCATGTGAGGACTGAAGGTAATGTGCCTGGTCCATTATGATGCTTGCTCAGTGAGAGCCGTTGTTATGATAGGATCGGAAGAGCCTTGTAATTTAATTCAGCAAATGCTTACAGAGCCAGGAACTGCCCCGGGTGCTGAAGCTCCAGCCTGGAGCGAGCAGCTCCCTGCCCTCGGGGATGGATAGTCCAGAGGACGGGGCAGGGGACACCCGACTGTAAGCTTTTGGGAGAGGGCCAGGCACGCAGCATGATGGGGCTGTTGGTGGGAACATTGGGGTGAGAAGCCCTTTTCTGGGGTGAAGGGACTTCTTAGAGGATAGGCCATTTTATCAGGGTACTTTGGGAACCAGCAGTGGTTGGGTTGTATTTTGTCAAGCGAGAAGACAGCAGCCAGAAAGAGGAAGTGCCTGAGCAAAAGGCCTGCAGGTGTGCGTGCGCCTGGCCTGCTGGGCGAATGGGCCAGCGCTGCCCTGGGGCCGACACGTGCTGTGTCCAGTGGGATGCGATGGGACTCGAGGTTGGGACGGTTGGGAAGAGTCTGGGAGGAGTCGGAAAGGCCTTTCTCTGTCTGGATTTTCCCTCTGGGGACTTCAGGGTTGGCATGCAGAGGTGCGTTATCTTAGGTGAAGTCTGGTCTTTGCTGCGCCAAACTTCTCAGGTTGGGAAAGCACGTAGACAGCAGAAGGAGCCTGCCTGTTCAACACATGGCCGCGAGAGAGCCGTTTGAGGGGGAAAAGACCACTCTAGGAAGAGGCCCTGGGGAGAACCTGGATGGACTCAAAATAACTGTGGCAGATACTCTCTCTAATCAATGTGAGCGTCGCGCAGTATCAGAGCCCGAACCGGCAGCTTCTTCTGAGGCTGTGACATTTTTATAGACTGCAGCTGTGCATTCGTCTTCCGTGTTCTGGGCAGTTTCTACGGCAGCCCACAACGCCTGGCAACTTTACGATCATATAATCCATAACGCTGGGTCCAGGCCTGTACCCCAAGTGGGAAGAAATTGTCATTGGTTTGCTGCGGGGACTTCTGGGAAAAGGCTGTGCAAGCAGGCCCCAGACCTGCTGAGGACATCGCTTGAGCCAGAGGGGCTGCGGGGCTGGTGGGCTGGATGGGGAAGAGGTGCTAGTAATTCACTGCCCTGGAACAATTAAAACACCAGGTGAGGTTTGGGGGGGGCCTGGGGGAGGCTTGGAAGCTTGTCTCTTTGTGGGACTCAAGACTCAGAAGGACCCAACCATGGCCATGATGAATTGTATTTTTATCCAAGTAAGGACCCTGCCTTTCACTAGAATGTTCAGGAGAGTATGATGAGAGAGTATATGTGGACACTGCTTCTCCTTTCCACCCCGGGCAGTTGTGTTCTAGGCTTGCCATAGATCCCCTGTATGGGTGCAGGGTGCAGAGAGGGGCGAGGCCCAGGATGGAGAGGTGGGGAAGGGCCCTGGGCCGGCCTGTTGGCTTCCATTTTGCCCCCAAACCTTCTGCTGCTTGTCAGACCACTAGGGCCCCACCTTCTTTTGTATGTCCCCTGCCTCCTGGCCAGCGTGTCCACTGCTCTCACTATCTGTCTGCTGCAGAGGCCTGGGGGTCCCATGCCTTCTCCCAGCTCAGCCCCCTGAGTCTGGAGGCCCCATTCAGCAGGGCTGGGTGGTGATGCCCAAGGAAGACTGCCCAGGGCACCCCCAGGCTGGGATCCTGTTTGGAATATCAAATAATGATCAAAGGGTGGCTATAGAGAGGGGTCAGCGGGCCAGACTGAAGCCATGTCTACTCCCAGGGCTGGGTGGGCCTGGGCGCTCTGAACAGGACTCGGTGGTCTCCTGCAGTGGAGACCCACACTGTGCAGGGGTCTTGCTTCCTGGTGGGACTCACATCTCCAGTTCCCGGTGCCCTGGGCTTACTGCGGCCTCTCAGTGACCGGTGGTAGGGCCCCAGTGCTGTCCTCCATCCTCTCCAAGCCCCAGTTTCCCATCTGTAAAAGGGGACGGCGGCAGCTTTGCAGGCTGACGGTGAGGAGTGAGTGGGTGCAGTGGAGAGGGCCTGACGACATGCATGTCACGTGGCTGGTGTTCTTCCATCCCTCAGCCTCTGGGGAGCGTGACACCCACTACCTCATAGGGCTTTGCAGGATTCACTCATGCTCTGTGGGTGAAATGCTTTGTGATTCAATTACATGATAATGTTATTCTTTATTATGTGAGAAGCCCTAGCTACAGGTTTGAGGGTTCAGCTGGGGCAGGAGAGAGCTGGGGAGGTAAGCATTTGGGTGTCGGCCGTGCTGTAGGCTGCCCTCCCGGAGTCGGGCTGCTCAGAGTGCTCCCTCCCTGTCCTGGGGCAGCTCTGCCCCTGCCCCCTGGGATTTGGAGGCAGGGAGCAGGGCAGTGCTGTGCAGGGACTCTGTGAGGTGGATGGCATGCTGGCATGGCGCTGGAGCCAGCTGCCTGGGTTTTTAGCCTCTCTCTGCCATTCAGCAGCTGGGGACCTTGGGCAGGTTATGGGTTGGATTCATTCATTAAGCAGATAGCTATCTATTGAATGTCTGCATTAGCTGAGTGAATGGTGCCGGACAGAAATCCAAACTGCCTCCCCCACCCTGAGCTTTAGTCCAGCAGGGGAGACAGAGATGAAGGACAGGATAGGAGAGTAAATGCGTAATTGCAGGCCAGTAAGTGCTGTGGGGGAAAGTGCTGACTTCTCAGAGCCCCGCTCCCCTGCCCATCGAGTGGGGATGATGACAGGACCCGCCTGAAAGCGTGGTGGTGAGGATTAAATGCGGCGGTGCAGGGAGAAGCACTTTGCACCAGGCCTGGCATGCAGCAAGTAACCAATAAATGCTACTATTACTGTTATTAAGGTGACAGAATTGCAGGGACGGGAAAGGAACTTGGGCACCACTTAGTGCTGGGTCCCAGCATGGCCCTGCTCTCCAGTCCCTCACCCAGTGCTCTGCATCCCCCGGAACCGAGGAGCACACGGAGACAGGGCTGCCCCTTCTCCGAGGCTGGGGGTGGCGGGGGTGGCCCAGGCTGGGCCCGGGCGTCAGGACGGGCAGCTCCTGCTTTATTGGGAGCAGACGGGAGCTTGGCGGAGTGGCCGCCTCCAGTTCTGTGCCGGCATTAGCAGCTCGGCAGGGCTCTTGCTTAATGGGATTTTCTTCCCAAATGCTGTAATTATCGCCATACAAATACTTATTACCCAGAGCAGATGACGGCCGGGCTTTGGGCAGTCGCCAGGGAGCTGGGCTGTGCTGGGGCTGGGGGTGGGGGATGGAGAATTGGCTCTTCTTTTTGACGGAGCTTGAGACCCCTCCTCTCCTTCCCGGGACCCAGTCCCTGGTGCACAAACAGCTGTTGGGCACCTGCCATGTGCCAAGTGTCTAGAGCGGCCCCGGGTGTGGAGCCGCTCCTTTGGGAGCTTGCGGCCTGGTGGGGGGAAAAGGTCTTCCTGTGAGAGGACAAACCGGCAAGGCTGTCCACAGGGTTGCAGAGCACAGTGGCTATAGCACAGGCTTGGGCGGGAGAATGGCCCAGTTTGAATCCTGCTTCCCTCAACTGCTACCCAAGAGATCTTGGGCAGCTTCACTAGTGCCTTGATTTTCTCGTCTGTAAAATGGGGCCAACGATAGCACTTACCTCGCAGGACTGTGAGTTCCAATGAGATACTCCATGTACTTAAAGGGGTTGGAATAACGTTGGCGTGTAGAAAGGATGCTGTCATTGTTGGAAATGAGATGGGAGTGAGGACTTGGATCCCTGCGCTGATCGGGGTTGTGGGATTTGAAGGTTGGGCAGGACTTGGGTAAGTAGAGAGGTGAAGCGAGGGCAAGGGAATCTGGGGACACTCAGAAGGTGTGTGCCATGGATTTGGGAAGGAGAGTGAGGAGTCAACCCAGCGGACAGGGTGAACATTTGTGTTGCTGAGTTCTGAGGGACGAGAGGAAAGGAATGGGTGAGCCCAGGCCACGGGCTGGGAAATGCGCAGCCA
>NW_005371709.1:2914478-2961299 GCF_000412655.1 Myotis brandtii
GGGGGATGTGTGTGGGACTATTAAAGCTGTTTTATTATTATTTTTTTTTTTTACTATTCAGTGATTTTTAATAGATCTACCGAGTTGTCTAAATATCACCACGATCCAATTTCAGAATATTTCCATCACCCCAAAGACTCCTTGTTCTTATTTTAACTTTTTAATTTGTTATAATTTCAAACTTACAGAAAAGTTGCAAAAAAATTATAAGGAACTCCTATATATCTGTTACCCAGATTCAGTTATTTATATTTTGCCCCATTTGCTTTATATTTTACACATGCACACACACACACACACACACACACACTTTTTTTCCTGAACCATTTCACAATAGGTTGGACACATTGTCACCTTTTTTCTCTAAATAGTAGTACTTCTCTGTATGTTTTCTAAAATCAACAAGGCTGTCAAAATCAGAAAATTTAACATTGATAAGTTACTGTTACCTACCCATGTCTACTTATGAACTAATACATGAGATCATGTATGAATTTAATCCGTTGTCCCCAAAACACCTTTCATGGCTATTCCCCCCCCCCAACCCCCCCGCCAGGGTCCAGAATTCTGTCCAGGACCAGACATGGCATTTACTTATATGGGTCTTTGGTCTCCTTTAATTCGGACTAGTTTCTCGGCCTTCCTTTGTTTTTCTTGACCTGGACATGTTTGCAGAATACAGGCCAGTTATTTTGTAAAACGTCCCTCGATTTGGCTTCATCTGCCCTTTTTTTACGATGGCATTCGGGTTATGCATTTCTGACAGGAATGCCAAGGAAGCGATGCGGTGCCCTTCTCCGTGGGTTGCGTCTGAAGAAGACACACGGCGTCGGCTTGTCCCAGTGTTGGCGATTTTAGCTTTGGTCCCTGGGCAAGCTGGAAAGTTACTATTTACTCTTAGTTACGAATAAGTAATTAGTGGGGAGGTACTCTGAGGCTGCGTGAATATCCTATTCCTCATCAAACTCTTACTAGCTTTAGCACCTACGGGTGAGAAGTTTTTAACTCCATCATTTCTTCTTGGCAAACGACCGTAAGAAAGCACGTCCCGTCCCTCCACCTGCTTTTCTGTTCATTCATAACAGTCTGGACCTGTGGATTATTGCTTTGTCTTTGGGTTGCAGTGTGTTACTATCATTATATATTTTGATATTCATCGAGCCCCGCGTGTGGCCAGTGGGAGCCATTTCAAGCTGCTCCTGTGTCCCTTTGACAAGCTCCTTTGAGCACTTACCCCCAGGGGTTTTGAGTGGAGAGTGACAAGTGCAAAATGCTGTCTTAAGATGTTCTGTGGCCTGGCTTTGTTGTGGAGAATAAATGGAGGGTGAAGCCAACTGATGGTGGGGAGGCCAGTTGGGGATGATGACTGTGGTTTCTAGCTTTTCTGTGACAGTGGTTTTGCTGTCGTTGCTGTATTTTATTCTTTTTTAAAAAATGTAAAAACTTTTATTTTGAAATGATTTTCGGCGTACAGAAATGTTGCAGAAATAGCACAGAGAGAGTCCCACAGACCTTTACTCAGCTTCCCCTAATATTGACATCTTTCTTAGTCATAGTACAGTGATCAAAACTAAGAAGTAACATTGGTACAATAGTTAAACTACTGACGTGGTTTAGATTTCCCCAGTTTTCCCACTACTGTCCCTTTCCTAATCCAGGATCCAAGCCTGGATTCCCCATTGAATTTGATAGTCATTTTCCCTTTGCCCCTTCAATCTGTGACAGTTCCTTAGTTTTTTCTTGCTTTTTATGACCTTGATATATATTTTTAAAATATATTTTTATTGATTTCAGAGAGGAAGGGAGAGGGAGAGGGAGATAGAAACATCAATGATGAGAGAGAATCATTGATCGGCTGCCTCCTGCACATCCCACACTGGGGATCGAGCCTGCAACCCGGGCATGTGCCCTTGGCCAGAATCGAACCTGGGACCCCTCAGTCCACAGACCAATGCTCTATCCACTGAGCCAAACCGGCTGGGGCTGACCTTGATATTTTTGGAAAAGTAGTGGTCAGTTATTTTGTAGAAGGTTCCTCAGTTTGGGTCTGTCTGGTGTTATTTTCTTGATTGGATTGAGGTTATGCATTTTTGGCAAGAATGCGTCAGAGGTCACAATGTGTCCCCCTCAGAACATCCTAACGGGGGTGGATGGCATCAATATGTCTCCTTGCTGGTGATGTTAATCTGATCTCTGGGTTAAGAGGGTGTCTGCCAGGCCTCGCCACTGTAATGTTACTGTCTTTCCATTTGTAATTAATAAATATTTGCGGGAGATACTTTGAGACTATGTAAGATCCACTTTGTCCTCAAATTCTTACCTACTAATTTTAGCTTTCATTAATGGATCTTGCCTGCAACCATTATTATCCAATCTTGATTTTCTATTTCCCTTATTTCTTCTACAGTCATTAATTGGAATTCTTCTGTAGGGAAGAGAATTTTATTCCTTTTTAAGAAGGGTGGCTTGTTTGATGGGTACCTTGGGTTTTGAGTTTCCTGAGGGCAGGGATCATACTTTATGCATCTTTGTGTCCCTTCACTTGGTGCATAGTAAGTGCTAAAAAAAGGTTGAGGTTTTTTTTTTTTTTTCTAGAAACTTCTGGTAAGACCTTTCATGGCTCTGATCTTTGCTTTAGAAAATATGGTCCTTGTGGTGGGCTGAATAATGGTCCCCAGCGATGTTCACGTCCCGATCCCCGGGACCTGTGAATGTGGCCCTCCAGGGTAAAAGGGACTTTGCAGATATTAGTAAGTTAAGGATCTTGAGGTGAGAGATGACCTTGGATTATCCAGGTGGCCCAACGTAACCACAGGATCCCTGTAGGAGGAGGCAGGAGGGTCAGAGTCAGTGGTAGGAGATGTGGCCTATAAGAGCTTGGTGTGAGAGAAGGGGGCCAGGAGCCGAGAATGCAGGGACCTCTAGAAGGTGGGAAGGCAAGGAAACGATTCTTGCCTAGAGAAAGGAATACACCCGGTGAGACTGATTTGGGACTTCTGATCTCCAGAACTGTAAGGTAAGACATTGATGTTGTTTTAAGCCACTGAGCACGTGGTAATTTGTTATAGCAGCAGTAGGAGAGGACTGGTCCTCATAGGATGAGGAGGCTGCTGCAGAGGCTGAGACCGGAGGGAGGCAGGCCCGGACCGAGGCAGAGAGAGCACGTGGGAGGGCCATGGGGGACCCTAGGCTTGAGCCTGGGCGAACAATCTTGTGAATAAAGTTGATCCTGGAGAAGCCATGTGGTTGGCTTCTGCCTCTTTTGCCAGTAAACAGCTACGTGAAAACATGACTCTAGAGCAGCGGTTCTCAACCTGTGGGTCGTGACCCCTATGGGGGTCGAACGACCCTTTCACAGGGGTCGCCTAAATACATCCTGCATATCAGATATTTACATTACGATTCATAACAGTAGCAAAATTACAGTTATAAAGTAGCAACGAAAATCATTTTATGGTTGGGGGTCACCACAACATGAGGAACTGTATTAAAGGGTCGCGGCATTAGGAAGGTTGAGAACCACTGCTCTAGAGGTAGGAACCAGGGATGGTTACTCTGGAGAGTGTTCAGGCTGGAGTGGCAGTCGGGGGGGCCTCCTGGGGAAGCAGTGAAACCCATGAGGGCAGTGGAAGAGGAACTTCATGGGAATAGGAATCTCCTGGATGCTGGTCCAAATGCAGACCCCCCCCACCCCCCCCAGAAAGCTGTGTTCGCAACCTTTGCTGACTGCAGTTCAGGTGATTCAGGTGCAGGAGGTGCTCAGACCACGGCTGAGAAACTGCTTGGTGCTGGGGTTTCCTGGTGAGGAAGGTCCGGCCTTTGGCCTCCGCCCACGTGGGAGGGCAGGCAGGGCTGTGGGAGGCAGGAAGCGCCCTGTCCTCTGTGTGACACAAGGAGCATTGGCAGAACATCTGTGGCTTTGAACCTGGATAAAGAGTAGTTGCTGCCAAACCAAGAAGGTGTTTGGAGGCGGGAAGAGGGCTGGCCGTGTGGGGAGCAGCCAGTCTGGCCAAGGAAAGCTCTGGAACTGTGATGGGGTCACGGCAAAGCCAGGCAGACCGGTTTCCTGGAAGAAGTGGAGGGTGGAAGGCAGATAGTGGGGGATTGAGTAGGCGGTGAGGAAGTTTTCAGGAGGAGAGAACAAGAGCAGGAGCTCCAAGGCGGGGGTGTTGTTTGCAGTGTAGGGGCAGGTGGACTGCAGTCTGCTGGGGGCAGAGGCAGGATGGGGGCGGTGGGGGGCAGTTATGGAAAGGAGGAGCCAGTGCCCTTGGGGATGGGGATGGGGATGGGGATGGGTGGGGTGGTGGGACCTTGACTGATCAGAGAACTGAGGTGGAGAGACGTGAAGGGAGTGTGGTGATGGTGTTGGAGCCCCAAGGGCACCTACCTTGTGCCAGGCTCAGAGCGAGATGCTTCACCAAGTCCATCCTTTTGCTCCTCGTGGCGGGCCTGTGAGGAAGGTATCACTTACCCTTCTTTGCTGATGTGGAGAAGGTTCAGAGAGGTGGGGCTCTCTGCCTGGGTCACAGAGGGCTGGTATGGCTGCCCAGGGACCCGGAGCCTTCAGGCTCTGAGAGATATGTGTATTTTGTTTCTAAATTTGCTACTGTTCCACACATCTCAATAAGGCCTGGCTTCATTCGTTCATTCATTCATTCATCAGGCATTCATTCATCTCCTACAAAACTCCTGTCAGGGCTTAGCACTGGGGCTTAAAGGCAGTTTGACCACGATTGATTCCTGTCTGTGCATGTTTATGGGGTGGACCCAAGTTAGTGTAAGGAGGGGGTGTCCAGCCTGGGGGTAGGGGCGTGGTGAGCAGAATTGGGGGATGTTGCAGGGAGTTAATTGGTGGACTTGGGGTGGGCAGTGGGTGGAGAGCACTTGGCAGGCATGTACATGGAGGCCTGGTGGCTAACAGTGGGGCCCTGGCTGTAAGTTGTGGTTTTGGGGTGAGCCCCAGACCTGGGAAGGGGATTGGCAAAAGCAAAACTGGGGCTCAGTAGTGAAGGGACAGGGTGCAGATTTGGCCTTAGAACAGAATCCATCGCAGAGTTGGGGTTAAGAGCTGGGCCCTGACCATTAGGTGGCCGACCACCATTAGAAAACAGGAAATCACGAGTGGTGGTGAGGATGTGGAGAAATTTTAACCCTTGTGGGAATAGAAAATGGAGGAGCCATTATGGAAAACATCATGATGATTCCTCAAAAAATTAAACATAGAATTACCATATGGTCCAACAAGTCCACTTCTATGTATACACCCAAACGAACTGAAAGCAAGGTCTCGAAGGTATTTGTACACCCATGTTCAAGCAGCATTATTCACATGGCGAAAGGGTGGAAGCAACCCAGGTGCCCACTGATGGGTGGACAAAAGGCAGAGTAACATACAGTGGAATATCATTTAGCCTCAAAAAGGAAGGACATTCTGACACAAGCTACACCATGGGTGAACCTCGAGGACACTATGCTTAGTGAAGTAAACCAGGCACAAGACAAGTACTGTACGATCCCACTGTATGAGTTACCTGGAGGAGTCTAATTCATAGAGGCAAAGTGGGACGGTGGTTGCCAGGGGCGGAGGAAGAGAGGGATGAGAGTTAGTGTTTAATTGGCACAGAGTTTCGGCTTTTCAAGATGAAGAAGTTCTGCAGATCTGTTGTACAACAATGTGAATATACTTATCCCTAAGTGAACTGTGCACTTAAACATGATCAAAGAGTAAATTTTTATTATGTGTGTTTTTCCACAATTAAATATTAGAGAGAAAAAAGAGAACTGAGCCCTGAAATCAGATATGTCAGGGTTCGAGTCCTGCCTGTTTAACCTGCTTCTATTATGAGGCTTCCGTGAGCTGGCTTGGTTGTGATAGTACAGGTATTACTATTATTCAAGCCAAGCAAACAAGAGGTCCCCAGGAGCTAGGCGGGTAGCAAACCTGCCCTGTGTGGTCCCCTGATTGCTCAGCCATCGGCCCTTTTGACTCTCACTAGGTTTAGGACTGCCCTAGCTCTGGGGTTGGTGCTGGGCCTGTGGGCCCTGCTAGGGGGTTGGTGGAGCCTCTGGGTCATGACCTGCTGGGGCCTGAAGACTGTGGGGAGGGCTCAGCCGGCTGACTGGAGCATGTGTCAGGCCTCAGACGCCATGTGCCCACAGAAGCTGGGCGCGGTGGGCAGGATTGCTCACTCACCCTATTTTCACTCTCTATATAGTGAACACCTACTGTGTGCCAGGTCGCCTCGCAGGTGCTGGGTGTACAGCAGTGAGCAAAACAGATGGAGCCCTGTCCCCTCACAGCCTGGCAGGGGAGACGGGCCTTTACCAAAGGACCTCATATTGAGTCCTCACGTCTCCAAGTTGCAATCGGGCACCTCCCGGGGAGGCTGCTTAGAGGAGGGGCATTTAAATTGAGGCCTGAAGGATGTTAGCAGTGAGCCAGGTGTGTGTGTTGCTGGGCAGGTGAGGAGGAGCCTGGTGTTCTGGGCTGTTCCAGGCTGTGCTGGGCTGAGGGAGCAGAAAGGGCGAGGGCCCTGAGGCAGAAGGAAGTGGAGGAGCAGAGCCACTGAAGCCCGGGGGCTGGCATTTTCCTGTGAAAGGCGCTCAGAGAAATATTAGTTTTTTAACCTGTGGGCCCTGGAGGTTGTTAGTAACACAGCAGTGTCCTCTGTGTGAGGAGCTTTTATTGGCTGATGTCTGTTTGGGGAGAATATTTCTCACTTAGTGGTTTTTTTAAAGTTGGGGAGCAGGGAAGCAGGGAAAACATACTCGGCGCAGTGCTATTTGGAATCTGCCAGTTTGAATGGAAATTTATCATGCTTTTAAGAACCTTCTTCCATGTGCCATGTGCTGTGTTAGGCCCTGGGGGTACATGACGAAAAACATCAGCGGACAGTCTGTCCTCATGGAGCTCCTAACCTTATTCAGGGGCTGAGGCATCACTCATATAAAAATGCCCCAGGTTTGTGCTAAGAGGAGAGGGTTGGGATGCTCCGTGGGCCTGGGACAGCAGGTCTGACCAAGTGGAAGGACGGGTTGGAGTGAGTTAGGCCGAGAGGAAGGAGGGAGCGTCCCAAGCAGAGGGGATGGGGAGTTCAGAGGCTCTGCTCTAGGGGGAGCACAATTTTGAAGAAGTACTGTTGATATTTGGCTCTGTTGACTAATGAGTTTGCTGACCACTGAGTTAGGCGAAGAGGAAGGAGGGAGCGTCCCAAGCAGAGGGAATGGGGAGTTCAGAGGCTCTGCTCCAGGGGGAGCACATCAGAACTCCGCGCAGGGCAGACCACGAGGCCTTGTTGTTCACGTTAAGATTTTTGTCTTGATTCCAAGCGCAATGGGGATTCATTGAAGGGCTTAAGTGGGGAGTGACATGATCAGATTTGCATCTTGAAAAGATCTCTCTGGCTGTGGCTTGGAGAACAGATTGGAGGGGAGCCAGTGGGATTGTGGGGAGCCCGGGCAGGGGCTCCGTGGGGCTCCAGGTGCAATGACAGGCGTAGGCACACAGCGGCTGGCCTGGAGGTCGGGGTGTCCGGCCTCGTCTGTGGGCCTAGCTGCAGAGGGAAAGTCTTCCTTCCCTCAGTTCTCTGGTCTGACTGCACGTGCTCAGTGCCGTGGATTTGGCCCGGCTAAGATTTCAAAGGACAGTCTCCCAGCCCAGAGGCCCGGCTCAGTCACAGGCAGAGCCTCGTGTTTATATTTTGGAGACTCGGCAGGATGGGATTTGAAGGGGACGGAGCCTCCCATTGCAGGCCTGCGCTGCTGTGGGATGTCCTGGCCCCTCAGCGAAACAGCACCAGGAATGGCTGGAACTCCAGGGCGAGAAATGCCTGTGAGGCGTGTGGGGCCCCAGAACTCCCCGCCAGGGGCCCACGGTGTTTATTCCTGCGGTTCTAGGAAATCCGAGGGTTTCCCTTGGTTTATCATAAACACCCAGATGCTGGGGATCAGATTCTTGCTTCCTGAGAGGATTCAAGAAATCCTGTGTGTTTTTGTTTTTTTCTCAGTAACTTTGCTTCGGAGGATTGTCTCCCAAATCTTTTCCCACCGAGGTTTCCCTTTCAGGGTTGGACCACACAGGAACTGATGGAAATCGGGGCCATCTGCCACCCCAGTGTACTTCCTCCTGGGGGACAAGAATGGGTGCAGACCCATCACTTTGGGAAGGGAGACAACCATCTCAGGGCGTCTTCCCTGGGCCTTGGCATCCTGGGGCCTGCAGGGCCTGGGTAGCTGGCTCCTCCCTAATCAGCATGGCCCTGCCCATCCAGCACCAGCCCGAGCTGTGCCTGGGGCACCGCCTGCCTGGGGCAGCCATAGTCCTTGAGGAAAACAACAGCAGCAGCAACAGCAACACTAGTAGTAAAACTATTGCAGCAGGTAATGCTGATACAGGAGCCCTGCTCTCGGTGTTTTAGAAATATTAAGTCATTCACCCTGGCCAGGGTAGCTCAGTTGGTTGGGCATTGATCCTTGCACCAAAAAGGTTGCTGGCTTGATTCCTGGTCAGGGCACATGCCCGGGTTGTGGTCTGGATCTCCGTTGGGGGACATGCAGGAGGCAGCCGATCGATGTTGTGCTCTCACATCAATGTTTCTCTCTCTCCCTCTCCCTTCCTCTCTCTAAAAATCAAATGTAAAAAAAAGAAGAAATATTAAGTAATTAAAACTTCACCACATCTCAAGCAGGTGGGTACTATTATTGTCCCCATTTTACGAATCTAGAAACTGAGGCTCAGAGAAGTTAAGCTCCTTGCCTAAGCACAGAGCCAGGAATGGTGGAGCAGGAATGTGAGGCTGGACTGTTTAGCGCCAAAGCCCAAGCTTTTATTTAGCCGCTAAGAATGCTCTTTGCTCAGCAGCTGGGACGCTCCCCTGATCTTGCTGCTTAGGCAGAGTAGATAGCCGCCCCCGACCCTTTTGAAAGTGTTTTACATATGAGTATACTATTTAAAAATTTTTATTTGTTTTATTGATTTGAGAGAGAGAGAGAGAGAGAGAGAGAGACATCAATGTGAGAGAGACACATGGATCAGTGGCCTCTTGCACATGCCCCCGCCGGAAACTGAACCCTAGACCTTCTGGTACACAGAATGATGCTCCAACCAAGTGAGCAACAGCGCCAGGCAGGGCAGACAGTCTCACGACAGGGCCCAGTGTTCCCTGTCCACAGCACACACGTGGCTTCTCAGCTCCATGAAGGCATGAGCACACGGGGGAGAGGTGGGCGGACAGAGCCCATCAACGTGAGGCATCGTGAGGTAGGGAACGAACAGGGAATCACACTGGCCTGGTTTGATCCAGCCCCACCACTTACTAGCTGTGTGGCTCTGGGAAAATCACCTCATCAGTCTGAGCCTTAGTTTCCTCATCAGCAGGATGGAGAGACCATGACTCACCTCCCAGGGAGGGTGCAGTGAGGTGAAGCGTGCTTGGCATTGGGCTCAGAGCCTGCACACACGGGGGCTCAGTAAGAAGTGGTGGCAGGAAGCTCAGGACCCAGGGTGCTTCCTGAGACACGAGGCCGGGAAGTGCCCCAGAGGGCCCAGCTGACGTGGTTGCTCTGGTCTTAAGGTCACAGCAGCTTCTCTCATTTTTCCTAGGCAGCTTCCTGCAGAGGGGCATCTCCATGGCAACACACAAGCAGCACCTGTTGGAGGAGTCAGGTGTTGGAGAAAAATGACCTCCTTCCCTCATTCTGCAGCCTCTACTGAGGGTGGAGGGGAAGTGGTTGGCCCAGGTTGGAAACTTGATCCTGGTGGGCCGCCCTGCTGAGGGGGAGGGGGCCGACCAACCGCTGGAGGTCATTTTCTCAGCCTACGTGGTGATAATGCCTCCCTAAGCAGCAGCCTCCAGACCTGGGGGTCTGATGAGCCTCGAAGGTTGCTTTCTCAAGGGCTTTTCCCTGAGAGGAGGCACTGAGCCCCTGGGTTAGAGAGCAAGGCTGATGGGGGGAGGCTGAGTTTGCTCTGCTGTCTGCACCTTGTCCTCTTCTGCCTGCCTGGCCCAGGCCTTCCCTGACCCAGAGATGGAGTGAGGTGTAGGAAGTGAGGAGGGGCTGGAACCAGCTGATGGTAGGCTAAGGAGTTTCTCCTGCCGTCTGCACAGTGGGCCCCGGTGCAGAAGGGCCCGAGGAGAGGCATATGAGCGAGAGCCCTCCAGCCCACCCCGCCCACCCGGTGGGAGTCTGTCTCATCCTCAGTTTCCCGAGTTCCACATTCGGTCCTGCCTTGTTCAGACAAGTCTAAGCGTTTGTCTCTGCCTCAGTTTTGCCGTCTGTAAAATGAATAATTATTGTAGTCAAGTGCTTTATAAACCATGGCTGCCATGGAAAGGAATGAATGATTGTAAAACTCACCAGCTTTTTCATGACTTTTAACTGAGTAATTCCGTAGAGGGACGTATTTCTCCCAAATGCCCACCAAATTTTGTGCAGTAGTATTTATGATTGAACAACATCAAAATAGCCCCGGTGTTCTAGTAACAGGGAATCGTGGGACACCCCAGGAACTTGATCTGTCCACATGAGGGGACACTTCATGGCCAGTCAAAACCGTAAGAGGGGGACAGACAGGCTGTGACATTGTAGGCTTTGATATCATTCATGTCTCATGCATCCTCATGGCTTCAGAACCTTGCAGAATACTTTGCAAATAGTAAGCCTTCAGTAAGTATTTGTTGAATTATCTCAACGATATAAAACTTGTATCCAAAGAAAACAGGCATGGGAGAAAATATTCCACAATGTTAATGGGGGTTACTTTTGGGTGATGAGTTTATGTGTGATTATAATTTTTTCCTTTATTCTTCAAGAAATTGAAAAAACACACAATAATGTGCATATATTACTCTCATTTTTATTATTTATGTATTTATTTATTTTTAAATATATCTTTATTGATTTCAGAGAGGAAGGGAGAGGGGGAGAGAGAGAAACATCAATGATGAGAGAGAATCATTGATTGGCTGCTTCCTGCACGCCCCCTACCGGGGATTGAGCCCATAACCCAGGCATGTGCCCTTGACCGGAATCGAACCTGGGACCCTTCAGTCCCCAGGCCGATGCTCTATCCACTGAGCCAAACCAGCTAGGGCATTACTCTCATTTTTAAATGCAATAGCTTGAATAGTAATGTCAGCTTATACAAACATACATGTTTTTTTAAAAGTTCAAACAATGCAGGAAAATATAAAAAAGAAAGTCACCATAAGTCCCACTGCGCAGCAGTTACTGACATTGATATGGGGGACACAGCCCCCTGTGAGCTTCGTCTGCGTGTGTTGATGTGCGTGTGAGTTTTTACATAAGGAGGCTCATAGGACACAAGCATCTTATAACCCTTTTCCACGTATTGTGTGCTGGACAGCTTTCCCCGTCAATACGAACTGATCTGCACCATTTGAAATGGCTGCATAGAGTTTGGCTTCATGGCTGTGCTGAAAGCCAGCTAAGCATTGCTCTGTTGATGTCCATTTAAGCTCAACGTTTTGCTCTTAGAATCAATGCTGACATATCTTTGTAATGAAAAAATTCAAACAACCAAAAATTCCTTGTGGTTTTGGGGATGAGTTTCAGTAAGATGGCCCAGGCGTGTTGCAGAAGGAGAGATTGGGGTGCAGCACAAGTGAGGCTCAGGGCTGGCTGTTTCAGGGAAGAATATCTAGTTCAATAAAGAAAGACCTTTACATTGAAAAGATCCCGTCTCACAGGGAGAGGCAAGCTCTCGGCATTTAGGGCGGGAAGTAGCTCCGGCTGGGGCTCCCACCAACGGCCTCGTTACCTTGGAGAGGCCTCCAGCCCCTCTGAGAGACCCTGTTAGAAAGGAGCCGGGGAGCAGGGAATGAGTTTTTCCAGCTGCTCCCCAAGATCAAGAGCCAGGCACAGGGGAAGGGCAGAGAGAGTAATGAGCTGAATGAATTATTGGTTTGTCAGCTCAGGAGGCAGCCTGGCCTGGTAGAAGCCTGGGCTCTGGGATCAGATGGCCCAGCTCAGGCCCCTGCTGTCATTTACCAGCTGGTGACTTGGGGAAGGCACCTCGTTTCTTTGAGCCACTCTTCCCTCCTCTGCAAGATGGACACGATAACTCTTTCCAGCCTGGCGTGAGGAGTGTGTGGAAACTAATCACACGTTGTTCTTAGTGGGTACGATTCTAGAACATCTAGTCCAAACACACTTCCGAACACTTTCAGGAAAGAGAACTTGCTGTTCTTCACGGCAGCTCGGGCTCGGGTTGGCCACAGTTGGTAAGTGACGAGACTGCGCTTCAGGGGAACATGGGGTGGTGACAGGTTGTTGCCAAGCACGTGGTGACTGTGACAGAGGTGAGAAAGGAGGGAACGCGGTGGCTGTGAACTTGGAGCTCTACAGACTGGTTAGATGCGGAGGTGACAGCTAGGTTTGGTGCGAGGCCCGAGGGAGATTCTGCTGGTGTGTGGCTCAGCGGAAGAACTTTCTGGGGAGCGGAGCGCCTGACTCCTGCAGGGCCTGTCGTTCTGAGGTGTGCTGTGGGGCTTCCCTTGGAGGCTGGCTGGGGAGGTGGGACCAGACAGCCTCTAAGGTGGGCTCTAGGTCCAAGGTGCCCAGGATGTGACTGGGGAGGGCTAAGGAGGAACACAGGGGCCAGAGGCCAGGGTGGTGTGAGGGAAGGAGCCACCACTTTTGTAGGCCCGGCCCTGGGATCAGAGAGTGGGATCCCTCCCTTCTTCAGCCCTGCCCTCCAGTCCTCCCGCTGCCTCCCACCCTCCTCTTGCTACAGGGCTGACCTCAGGGCAGGCTCCTGCTCAGAGACCTCTCTGGCTCCCTGTCTCTCCTCGGCTTTCTCCGACCCTCTGTGGTCTGGACCCACGTTCCCCCAACTCTGCTTCCCTTGGCTCTGACTCTCAGCCTGTCCCCCCCCACCCCCACCCCATGGATCTGCTGGGTGTTCTCCCTCTTTGAATGTCCGCTCTGATCCTCCTACCCTGCAGATCTGCCTTGTCCTGTCCGTCTCAGCTTGAGTCCCACTTCCTCAGTTTCCATTGAATGGCATGGCCCACTCTACTCTCTCCTGTTCAGAATACGGACAGCTCACAGGAACCAGTGCCACCAGATGACAAAAACCGTGTTCCCAAGGGGGTCCTTTTAAACCACAGGCCGTACTTTTTCCCTACTTATGCCTCATGTAAACCCTATGAGAGACAGTTATTATCCCCATTTCATAGATGAGGAAGCTGGCGTTCAGCAAGGATTCCACCTAAATAGCTTCTAATTGGCTACTTTTCCAATTCTTTCGTGTGTTAATGTCTCATCTCTTCAACTAGACTGAGTTCATTCAGGGGCAAAGCTCCGTGTTGGGTTTAGCAGAACTCCCAGGAGGGAGCCTTGTGCGTTCCTGCTGGTTGGACATCTGCTGCCAACAGCCCCCAGCTTGTTGGGCCTCCACATAGACTCGAGGGCCGCAGACTTGGCTGGGGAGCACCCACCCTACGGGTCAGATGTCAGGCTTGAGCCAGGGAGCGAAGGAGCCTGGAACTGAGCCCCCGGCCTGCGGACCCACCCTGCACATCTCACCATTTCCTTCTCTCCTCTCCTCCACCAGGGAACTCAATGGCAACAACATCACCCGGATCCATAAGAACGACTTTGCAGGGCTCAAGCAGCTGCGGGTGCTGTGAGTATGGGATCTGCTCCTGCTTGTAACCTCCCCCTGCCCCCTCCCTCGGCAATGGCCTGTGTGTCCTAGGCAGAGCCCTGGCTGTGGGTAGTAGGGTTGTAGGGTTGTAGGGTTGTAGGGTTGTAGGGTTGTAGGGTAGTAGGGTTGTAGGGTTGTAGGGTTGTAGGGTTGTAGGGTTGTAGGGTTGTAGGGTTGTAGGGTTGTAGGGTAGTAGGGTTGTAGGGTTGTAGGGTTGTAGGGTTGTAGGGTAGTAGGGTTGTAGGGTTGTAGGGTTGTAGGCAGGCTGGGCTCCTCCACGTGGAGTCCGTCTTGGGACACCCTGAGGGTGGTGGGGTGGAAGTGATGGTGAGTCCTGACCCGGAGCAGCCACTGCCTCCAGCATGGCTGAAAAATTGGGTGATGGCATAGGCACCGGTGGTGGCTGCCTGGCGGGACCTGGGCTGGGCAGATGGGGCTGTCTTGTCCACCGGTTGTCTCCTGGGGTGAGGGAAGACCGAGGGACCGTGCGGAATCTTTAGGTCTCTGTCTTTGTTCAGGCGGCTCTAACAAAATACTACAGATGGGGTGGCATAAACAACATACATTTATTTTCTCACAGGCCTGGAGGCAAGGAATCTAAGATCAAGGTGCCATCAGGGCTGGTTTGTGGTGGGGCCTCTCTTCCCGGCCAGCCGCTTGCTGTGTCCTCAGGTGGCCTGTCCTCTGTGTGTGCACAGAGAGAGCTCTGGTGTCTCTTCCTATAAGGACACCAGTCCTAGCAGATGAGGGCCCCATCCTTATAACCTCATTTAACCTCAGTGACCTCCCTAAGGGCCCTGTCTCCAATACAGTTACATTGGGGTTAGGGCTTCAATGCATTAATATCTGGGAAGGGGCGGGGGCGTGGAGAGCAGGGACAGTTCAGTCTGTAACAGTCTCCATAGTTCCCTTGAACCTGTGGCCCAGAAAACTCCCCAGCAAGGGGCTGCCCCTGGCTTGAGAGGGCAGGTGATTGGGAGCCCTTGAGGGTAGAGTCGATTTTCCTGGGTTGCTTGACAGCGGCAGGTATTGGAGGCAGTGGGCACGACGCTATTGGGAAAGGAGCCATCAGCAGCACCTCCTCTGTCATGCTGGGCAGGGGTGAGGGGCCAGGAGGGTGTTGATCCCTTCATCTCTCCTTCTCTGCTGATCTCGATGCAGAGGCAGCCTGCCAGGCATGCATCCTGATGCATTGAACATCAGACAGTCATAGAACCCCTCGTCCCTTATTCCCAGGGAAGTGCAAGGGCCCTGGGGCCTCAGTTCTGTCAGAACTACTTGCTTTGCATTCATTTCTGAGGGTCTTTGGAGGAACTGGGGATCTTGTGGCTGATCCTCTCTGGGGTCATAGCTAACGCCCACTGATCTCTGACCCCATCCCAGGATCCAGAAATCTCTTTTGAGCCTGAGGAAGCTCCCCTTCCTCCTGGTTTGTGCCCCTCTTCCCCACCCAGGTCTACACTGGGAGCTCCTCAGTAGCATAGGCCTCTGGAAACAAGTGGAGAAAAAGAAGTGGGTGGTGGCTGTTTCTGCCCTCTGCCCTGTCTCAAACCTCATCTGCGGTGCATGTGGGAGCACATAAACCACCCGCTGGAGAGTGGAGAAGGGAACGTGTAGGTAGAAAAACACGTTTGACAACCTCAAAAATTACCATGCAACAGGCGATCTGTTGGCAAAAACTGCTGTCCGCCAGCTGGACGCTCTGGGCTGCATGGCGCATTGGCAATGAGGAGGTGCAGAGCCCCATGGAGCCAGGTGGCTCAGCTGGCAGCAGATGGGCCAGGCAGAGTCGGGGTGCAGGCAGAGGGGGTGTCGTCTGCCAACTGCAGAATGTGCTGCATGTGTGGGCTTTGCCCAGTTGGCACCGGATCCCCTCCCCCTGCTACTGGCCCATTCTGTCCATTCTGCCCCTTGGAAACTCACCCTCTGGGCCAAAGGAGGGCACATGCACCTGCAGCCCAGAGCAGCCCCTGCTGCCTGCTGCCTGGGTCCGGCTTCCTGAGCATGCCTTGGAGCAATGACCTGGTGCCCTGGTGTCCTGTGGCCTTCTGCCATGCAGGGATCAGCATGGGGCTGGGGCTGGAAGCGCATCTTGCGGTTGAGGCTGGGTGTGCCGAGGAGTCCCTGCTGGGAATTGGCAACGTTGTGAGGAAATTTTGTGGGCTCAGGCCGGACTCAGGTCTGCACGCGTCTCAGGCACAGCTCCTGTCTCACTCCCTGGTGCCAGCTGTTTCCAGGAGTCCTTGTCCAACATGCTGTAGCTGTCTTTGTCTCTTCGCTTCCTCAGGCAGCTGATGGAGAACCAGATTGGAGTGGTGGAACGGGGGGCTTTGGACGACATGAAGGAGCTGGAGCGGCTGTAAGTGTCTGTGGGTGTGGGCTCAGGAGGGCGGTGGAGGCTGGCTCTGAAGGGACACGAGCAGACTGAGCCTGGTGGCCAAGGGGGTGTGTGCTCAGGGGCAGGACGGCACGCCCAGCCTGCCTCCCGCCTGCTGATAGGAGCCAGGGGCAGCTGCAGCGTGGACATGGTCACGGCATCATCATGAGGTCACAGTAGAGAGAGAGCTGGAGACTGTCCTCATCCCACATTCTAGATGCAGCTATTCCTCCCCCCGCTCACCGAAAATGCATTATGGCAAAAAATCCACACATTACAGAGGAAGTGAGATTTCTTCCTATAATCTCATACCCAGGTGTAAACACTGTTCACCGATGTGTGTGGCCTTAAGGAAGCGTTGGTGTGTGGAGGGGACCATCAGGGAAGCCCTGGGGGCACCTGAGGAGCCATGTTTTGGGTGCTCAGGGCCACAGTACAGACACTGGAAGGTGGAGACATTTCGGACTTGCATGGTTTGTTCCTTACAGGGCTTTCAAGTTTGCAAATGTGTCTTGATCAATTTTTGCATTTCAGATGGGCAATAATGAGGGGGAAAAAGGCACGTGGTATGGGTGAGGTGGGGGGGGATTGGCACTCACATTCAGGGTGGTCACCAACCTAATTTTTCTTTTAAATTTTATTTATTGATGAGAGAGAGAGAGAGAGAGAGAGAGAGAGAGAGAGAGAGACATTGATTTGTTGTTGCACACATTTATGCATTCAGTGGTTGACACTTGTATGTGCCCTGACCAGGGATTGAACCCACAACCTTGGTGCATCTGGGGGATGCTCTAAACAACTGGGTTACCTGCCAGGGCCCAATCTCATGTTTTGGCAAAGTGGTTTGTATGTAGGTGTCAAGAACTCTGTTATTCATGCCTTTTGAGCCAGAAATAATCAGAGACATGGCTAAAAACATGTATATATCAGGATGCTCATTGTACATTATTGAAATACAATAAAAAATTGGCAACAGCCATTCTGGTGGAAACATAGCGGTAAAATCACACTTTGGGAGAACAATCATGGCCATGGGAATGTACACACAATATAATGTTAAGTGGAAAAGGCAGGAAGTGACATTTGTGTAAATAAAAATTAACTTGTATGTGTACAGAATGCAGGAGGAGAAAAAGAATTGACAATATTAACTCTCACTGCATTGAGTGGTGGGTTAACAGGTAACTTTAATTTTATTCTTTGTGCTTTTATATTTTTATGGATTTTCCAATGAGTTTATAATAATAGCTACTATTGATTGCCTTACTCTCTGCCAGGCACCAAGATGAGCTCTTTGCCCCTCGCCCCCAATATCTCCTTTAATCCTTGAAGCAACACTGGGTCAGTGGGAGCTTTCAGATGAGAAATAGAGGTGCACAGAAGTTAAGCACTTGCCTCAGGAAGTGATTATTAAGTGATTACATGCAGGAGAGGGGATTAGAACTGGGACCATGTAGCCTCCAAAGCCTGAGCTCTTAATGGCTATGTCCTAATACCTCCCTTTTCTCTTTTATATAAAAGAAAATAAGGTATTAAATGAAAGGGAAAGGGTAGGGTTGTCTCAGTGCCTTCCTGCAGGTCAAGGTGACCTTTCCTTGGCCTTCCTCAGCCAGCCCTAACCTGGGTGACAAGGAGCCCCCAGCTGAACAGATGTGTAAAGGGCTCAGAACAAAACATACTCCACTCCTGACATGGTTATGAGGGGCTGATTCGGACCTAACCCATTCCAGCTTCAGCTCGGGTACTGCCAGGCCCTGGAGGAGGAGAGAAAGTGAGTGGGGTTCAGACATGGCCTGGTGGCCCTCATCACGCCTGCTTCTGCCATCCAAGGCTGGGCAGGGCCCTACTTTTTGAGTAATGACATCACTGTAGACTTTATCCCTTCTGTCCTTTTCCAAGTTCCTTTCTTTGTGGCTGCTCTGTCCCTGGGGGTCCAGTGCTTGCTGTGGACGGCCAGCACCCTCTCGGACTTGTCGGGGACCAGTGGTGAATCAATTAATCATAAAAGTTGGATAAAGTGGGGAGTCATAAACACCACACATACTGTAAACATCTCATTTTAAGTTATAACATATAAATGAGCACTTATTGACCTCCCCTCCTACCTACCCCCCTCCTTTTTTTTTTTTTTTTTTTTTTTGCCAAGACCTTTCTTTTTATTATGAGATGCTGATTGGAGTTCACCTAAACCACACACGTACACCTTACTTAGGATTTTTGGTTTTGGTTTCTCTAGGGTGAGTGAGATTTCTGAAGGGTCCTTGGGAGCAAGCTGGGGGGAGGATCCTGAATTTCTTGAATGATCCTCTTGCCCTGCAGTCTTTCCCGTAATTCATCAGCCCTTTAATTAGCAGCTTCCCTTTTAGTGACTCTTTCAAAGCATTCAGCCTAGTTTTCATAGAGATGACTCTCTCTTTTCGCACTGGTATTTGGTTTGTTTATGTAACAGTTCATTCAATTATACAATTATAATTATAAGTACCTCTGGCTAAACAGGTTTGGGAACAGACATAACTGGTCTTATGAGCAGTTACAGGCTTGAGTGCAGAAGCAGCCGCGTGCGGTTCTGCGGCCATGAGGATCGGGGTGCCGCGGGTGTCAGGGTCTGATGTTGGGAGGGGGTGCAGTGCTCAGGCACCCTCAGCTGGCTGAGTGGGGGTCGTCGATGTGCCTGTCGTGTGGAGGCAGCCAGGATGGGGAGCTGGGGAGAGGCAGACTTCAGAACCTCACCTCTGGGGAGTTTGGAGGTGATCGGGGGGTCACTCACCTCTGGACATCCTAATTCCTCTGATGTCAGAGAGGCCAGGCAGCAGAGTCAACAAACATGTCCCGAGCATTTGTGAAGACCAAGCCATGTGGCGCGATGGAGGTGGTGACGCCTTCCCCGTGGGGTTGTTGCAAGGAGGAGACCAGAAGAGGTGTGTGTGAACGTAAGGCCTTGTCATCGAGAAAGAAACCCTCCGTTTTATTCTGTCTTTCCTCCGACGGAAGGTGACGCCTATAAAACATCTGTTCTGGTGCCCGGCACACGGTGAGGCTGCTATGGACTGGTAGCCACTGCTGCCAGGGTATTATTCTTCGCTCCCTGCAGGCCCCGCACCTCGCTGGGACCCGCCCTCGATGTCCTTTGATTTTCCACTTCAACTAGTTATTAGATCCCTTTTCCTTTTAAGTGTTTTTCAGAAATTGAAGCTGGAAAACTGAGAACATCTCGGGGGGGAAAACAAAACAAAACAAAAACCAGTGATTACCAGGCAGTGTAAACACAGGATTAATTTATTGGAGGAGGTTAAGGAACTTGGAGCCATCTGAGGTCTACTGTTGCTTTAAGGATTCTCTTGGTGGTCCCTTTTTTCTGAAGCAGCGATGCGTTTTCCTAGGAGCCGGTCCTTTAGGTAACGCTTCTTCCAGCTGGTCTAACTGCCTGTACTGTGCTGGGAAATGGTATCTCTCACACATAGCAGACAGAGGGTGACTCCTAGGAGGTAAAGTGCCAGCCACATAGAATTACATTCCTTCCTCCCTCCCAGCAAAAGGGAGCTTTTGCTGAGCTAGTTGATCATTGTCTAGATCTGTCAAAGGAGAGGTTGTGTGAAACTCAGACTGTGCCATAGACGGAGGGCAGGGGCTGCATTTTACCCCAGTGCTGCTCCAACCTCGCCGAGCACGCAGGCCGCCTGGGGATCCTGTTGAAATGCAGACTGACTCTACAGGCCTGGGGGAGAGCCTGAGACGGTGAGGCTCTTACCAACTCTTAGGTGACGCCCCTGCAGGTGGTCCGGGGGCCACAGTGTGAGTACCAAGGCTCCATAGTTTACAGGTGTCACATCTCCTGATGGGCTGGAGGCCAACACCCCAGTGTCAGAGAATTAGTTGCCTGCTAGTCCTGGGGATGTAAAGTACAGCATAGGGAGTATAGTCAGGAGTATTGTAATAACTATGAGCGGTGGGTACTAGACTTAGTGGAGTGATCACTTTGTAAGTTACATATATGTCTAATCACTGTGTTGTACATCTGAAACTAATATAGTGTATGTCAACGGGCACTTTAGAAAATGAGGGGAAAAAAAGAGTGTGTTGTCTAAGGTGGCGAGATAAGTCTGGGTAAACTTTGCTGCTTCCCTGGGACGAGTCCAGGTTCGTTCTGCACGTCTTCTCATCAGGCTGCATTCCAGACCCAGACTGCCCACTCCCGCCTGTTTTGTTACACTGAGAAGTTGTCCGTCCACCACTAGAGGAACTAGGAATGGTGAACATAAGCAGTCGGTCACTACAAATAAAGGGGTTATTCTCTGTTGTTTGGCATGAAAAGACACCCACAAATTGTTGAGTCAGAAACGTGCAAGTGGCCGAATATGTTTTCTTCTACTATTTGAAGCCTTAAAAAAAAAATTTAGCATGCATTTCCATAAATAATTAAAAAAATCAATAAAGCTATTTTTGTTTTGAAAGAAGGCCTAAAAGCAAACAATAAAAGTTGAGTTGCCACTGAGCCAAATGTGCCTAAGAACAATAAAGAGCCAGAAACATGTGTCCAGGGAGCATTTGCTATCTTGCTCCCCAGTGTATGTCATCAGTTTGGCTCAAATAAGCTCATAAAAATTCTTAAAAACAAAACAAAACACGCGACCAGTCCTGCCCCGTTGGGATTTACCTCATATTTCATGTGTAGTCAGATACCCAACTCACACACTGAGAGAGATCGATCAGGGCCTTTTAGATCACAAAGGGTCCTGCAGCTGTAAGAGTAGATGTTGATGGGCATGGGAGGAAATAATGGCAGGAAAGGTGCTCTACACATTATTGCCCGCCCACTCTCTCCATGGCAGGCCCCGGGGCGGGGGGCTTTCACAGATATTCTGCTCGTATCCTCCCCAAGTGTAGGATGGCAGAACTCCCACTTTATAGATGAGGAAACTGAGGCCCAAAGAAGGTGATTTCCCTGGGGTTGCACAGCGACCGTGTTAGGATTTGAACCCTGGGTTCTCTGACTCCGAATCCAGTGCTTTCTGAAAAGCCCTTCGGCCTTCCTGGATTCCCCCGGCAATCCCCAACTCCTCCTCTCTTCTGTTTTGCAGACGACTGAACCGGAACCAGCTGCACACGTTACCAGAACTGCTGTTCCAGCATAACCAGGCTCTGTCCAGGCTGTGAGTGATGCTCCGAGGCCAGAAAGCTCCCTCTGGGCTCTTATCCCTCACCCTGCGGGAGGGAGAGGGTTTGGTCCGTGGGGTCGGGGCTTTCCCGTGACCCCCATGTTCCTCACGGGGAGGAACTGTTCAGGGTCTCAAAGGTCAGGCCTTTGCTGTCGGAAGGTGCTGTGTGGGCCATTTCTCCATGGCAGGCACCTGACCGAATCTGAAGTTCACCGCGTCCCATGTGCTGCCTCTGCCAGTGCGGGGCTCTGGGGTGCGCCCGGCGTTGCAGGGTGGACATTCATACCCATCCCTCACTGCCTTTGGTAACCTGTCGTGGGTCAAATTTTCATTCATTCAGCTAAGTCCTTCTTGGGCACATTTCTAATTTCAGCTCCGAGTAATAGGGTCTGTTAACTTAGACCTTGTTAATGTGTGTAATGTCATACTTTTATTTGTTGTACATGTACTTCTTTCACGTTTTAAGGGTCGTGGCTAATTCTGCTGCTTTATGATTTGCCAAGCGTGTCTGTGATTGTTCTACCGTACATTTCATTCCGTGGGATCTTGGGTTAAACAGGACCTTCCTTGGAGGTTACGTAAGAAATCTCTTTCAGCTCCTTAGCACAGGGTCCGTTAGTCTTTGCTTGCCTGCCTCTAGTGATGGGGAGTGCACCACCTCCCGGGGCAATCAGCTCCATTATTGAAAAGTCTGCATGTTAGAAACACTTTTTAAATTTTGAGCCCTGAATTTGCTTTCTGGTAATTTATGGCTCCCCCTCACCCCCGACCCCAGCTTTGCTTTCTGTAAGTATCTAGAACAATCATAAACTCTTGTTAGATTTTTGAAGGGTCCTCATTGGGTTTTTGAATTTTGAGTTGGGAGGTTTTTGAGCGCCCTTAGCTGTTGTCATTAAAAACCTGAAACACCATTGCACCGCGTGAGATGCTGGGCAGCTGGTCCCTCCTGACGCTTGCCGGGCAGCACCTAGCGGAGGAAGAAGCAATAGTGATGCAGGTGAGACTGAGGGGTAGGGGCTCGGTGGGAGGTGGCACCTGGGGCTACCTGCGTGCTGAGGGGCCCGTTCTTCCCACCTCTGTCATGATTTCCAGGCCTCTTGATGAGCCCAGTGGTCTACAGAATGTGTCACCCGATTCTGCCTTCAAGTTCTTGTCTGTAAGATGGAACTCTAATTTTTAGTCTGGTCACTTTCTGTTTCTTTGTCCTCCTGGCCGGGAGGCCTCTCACAGTGACCCTCAGCGGTGACCCCCTTGGCTGTCTTTGTCACCCTTGGGCGAGAGCTGGGCTGTCTGTGACGTGGTGCCAGGCACACACAGGGGGTGCGCTTTTCTTTTCTTAGTTAACTGCTGAAGGCACAGAACCCTTCCTGGCAGATGCATCCCCCTACATCTCTGTAACGTGCGGTCCATGGGCTGGCGCACAAGGTCCATGCTGTTGCTGCTCATGGGCAGGCGGCTGGCCTGGGCCCCAGCAGCGCCAGTGCCTCCCGTCCCTCCTTCCACTGGCTGTTGCAGCGTTTTCACAGCTCTTCTCTCTGCACGATTCATCCTGAATGCCTCTTCTCTTGGTCTCCTTCTGCACTTTCCCTCCTCCTAAGCCTCTCAGCCTTTCCAGCTGCTGCCCTCGCTCTCTGGGCAGATGTGCCCGCTTGGGCTCCTTTCCCTCAGCCACCACCCAGGGTCAGAGCCTGTGTGGAGTGGAACGTTGCCAAACTCTGGGCCCCTGCTTTGATAGTCTTCATTTACATTATTTAAAATTTGTTTATTTAAAAATTGTAGCTTTACTGAGGTATCGTTGGCAAATAAAATTGTAAGCTATTTGAAGCATACTTTGTGGTGATTTGATATACTAGTATGTATACATTGTGAAAGAATCCCCCATCGAGTTAATTAGCACATCCATCACCTCACATGTTTATCTTCTTTTTGTGTGTAAAAACATTTACGTTCTCTGTTAGCAGACTTCAGTTATACAATACAGTGTTCTCCCTTTTATACATCAGAGCCTCACACCTTACTCATCTCATAGCTGAAAGTTTGTACCCTTTGACCAACCTCTCCCTTTTCCCCCACCCCCGAGCCCTTAAGATTCCATATGTAAGTGATACCACCCAGTATTTGTCTTTCTCTGTTTGGCTTATTTTACTTAGCCTAATGCCCTCAAGGTTCATCCATGTTGTCACAAATGGCAAGATGAATAATATTCCATTGTACAGTGTATATATATTTCACCTATCTATCTATCTATCTATCTATCTATCTATCTATCTACCTTGTTCATCTTTGCCCCACCCCTCCACCCCCCTTTTATCGACCTGAGCATCAGGCATTTCAGAACATCTCTGTTCCCTCTCCCAGTGGTCTGGCTGAGGAGCACTCAGACACTCTAGGTTCCAGAAACAGACAGTAAGGGTGGGGTGTTAGTGTAAGGGTGCAATCAGCAGACTCACTGGCTCCCTAGGACACAAAGCGAGGTTCAGCTGGGACTGGGCGTGAGTGTGAGAGATATTCCCAGTCCTTTCTTAATGTCTACCTTATTCTACTCATCCCTGCAGACCAGTGTCCTGGGCTGACGGCAGCATTTCAGCTCTACCTGCCTTTGGTTGGCTACAGTGCCGACTCCCCTCCTGCGTTCTGTGACCTTGGAGCTCAGACCCTCCAATGTCTCAGGTCCAACCGCAGGTTTCTGGGGGAAAGAATCCGCTTGGCTCACCTTAGGTCAAGAGATCGCGCCGGGGCCAATGAGCTGTGTAGGGGCTTGTGGGGTCACCTGCAGTCATATATGGAGCCCGCCCTTCCCTTAGGAGGCAGGGAAAGGGGAAGGCAGTGCCTCCTGTCTGGTCTGTCACCTGTTGACCTTCCCTCTGCTCTGAGAGACCCATTACTAATCCTTTCCATCTGGAGCGAATCATGGGCTTTCCTGCAGAGGCCGTTATGCTAAATCAGCATGAAACCGAGTCTGAGAGACCAAATGTTCAGGGGAAGGTGTGGTCACAGATGTCAGGTGGTGGGGTCCACATTTCGGTTGCTTTTGTCTGTGAGGCTTCCAGGAGTTAAAATCCTGTAACTGGTTATTCTTCACCAACATTACCCCTGGTGTTGGGTTAATCTGTCTATTTCTTTCCTTGTGCAGAACCTGTGGCCCAGAGAGGTGATTTGTGTTGGACCCCAGAGCAGTTTGATGATAGGGTTGGAATTCAAGACCAGGCCTTCAAAGGTCCTTAGAGAGCCTGAAAGTGGGCTTAACTCGTGCCCTAGAAATCTCACGTTTGGGAATCTGTCGTGAGAAATGATAAAACATGGGCACAAACATGTTCCTTGCAGCATTATGTAGAATATTGAGATGTAGACTGTTTCTATATTGAAATATCAAATATGGTAAAGAATATAGAACAATTTGAATGTCTAACTTTGGGGGAATGGTTAAGTGAATTATGCTGTATCTACTTGATGGAAGCTTTATAGCATCATCAAAAATGGCCTTAATGAAAGACATAAGTAATGCAGATAAGTGTTTGTGATATCAAAAGCCAGGATGCAAAATTGTATTAACAATATGACCACAAAATAAATCACTCTAAAGAATGCACATAAAAATGATTGTAAATACCCACAGGGTTGTCGCTGGGTGACTTTTTCTTTTCTGTGCTTCCCAGATGTTCTATAAGCAGCATGCATTATTTTTATGGCAGGAGACCTCCCAGTTTTTATAAGCAACGAGAAGCCTCTGTAGCTTGAGTTCAAGTGAATGCCAGATGGGTAGTGTTGGAACGCTTCCCTGAACCCCATTGAGCCCCATTTGCTCTTTTATCAGATAAAGATAACATCTACCTCTCAGGCTCTTGTGGGATTCAAGAGAGGTATAACCTGCTTTCATGTCAGGTGTGAACACAGTAGATGCTCAGAAATGTGAGATGAATCTATATGGGAATTGCTTCAGAGGGTGGCAAACCAGACTGGAAGAGGCGCCCAAGGTGATCCCACACCCTCCCTCTGGGCATTGGTCTACTGTCAGGTCCTGCCTCCACTTCCTGTGTGATTCAGCCTCACTTCTCTTAACTCGAGCCATCCTCTCGCTTTGCAGGAACCTCCCCCAACAGGCTTTTTTAAAATGAGAGGCTTAGGTTTACCTGTGGAGGCACCTGCTGGCTGGTGTGCGGGCGGCAGCTGGAGCGTGGCTTGGGACAGCCATTGCACAGGCTCAGGAAGTTGACAAAGGGAATCTGCCAAGCTCAGAGGGTTCGACATGCCCAAGGGGCTGAGGCAAATGTAAGCTCTGGTCTGTCTGACGCTAAAGCTCGTCCTTCCATAGTATCCATCCACCCCCTACTCACCAGCCATCCACCTCCTGCACCCACTACCTACTCACCTACCCATCTACCTACCTATCATCTACCCACCCCGACCCCGACTCCCACTCACCTGTACTCCCACTTACCCATCTACCAGCCACCAGTCAATCCACCTATCCCTCTGTCCTCCCTGCTCTCCCACCTCTCCTCCCATCTAACAATCCCCACTTATTCATCTGCCTACTTACCCATTCTTCCTCTCATTTACCCACCAACCACCCATTTACCCTTTCAGCCCCACACCCATTTGCCCTTTCCTTTCCCACCGACCAACCCACATATAAACCTGCCCATATACCCAACTCTCAGCCCACTCCACGCCTTCCCTCCTCCCCTCTCCCCTACCCACCTCTGTTCATCTACCCACCACTTGCTCACCCATTCATACAACAGTTCCTGGGGGCGTCCTATGGACCAGGCACTATTCTAGGTGCTGAATACTATTGGGGTGACGGCTTGTGAGAGAGACTCGTGGGGCACTGCCTCTCCTGAGGTGAGGGTTTGGGAGCTCTTTGAGGAGTGCTCTTTGAGAGCTACCTGCCATCCTCTGACTACCAGCAGGTTGGAGTGGGCTGAGAGGCAGATGTTTCCCTGGCTGGACCTGGCTCCCCTGCGGGGGTGGTTATACCCTGGTGGTCCATTACCTAGCTGTGGGGTCAGCTGCATCACCTGAGAATGTGGGGATGTTGTTTCGTGGATGCCCACAGGTGTCAGATGTGTTTGAACCTGACTGCTTCCCTTACAGCAGCAAAGCCCACGTTTGGGTGTGGAGCCCATGAGTGTCTGAGGAGGAGTCTCCCTCGGCCTCATATCCCTCTTCTTGCTGGTTGCATCCCCTTCCTCATCCGGAAGCTGCTTCTGGACACGCAGTTCCTCTGGGCTTCTTTTTAGCCTTGAAACCAGTATGCATCCCGACAACATCAAGCTTTGTGTCTGTGCTGGTCCCGGAAGGGGTGGGGGTGGGTGATTAAGGGCAGCCCAGGGCATTTATTTCCCCTTATTTATATCCCTGCTGGAAGGACCGGGATAACTCATTAACAGGGCCCCGGTGGCTGGAGAGGCGGGGAAGTGATATTCCGCAGGAGCCCTGTTGAAGAATGCCTGACCCTGCCGACCCCGTCTCGAGCTGGGTTTAATTAAACTGTCAGCACTGGTCAGAAGAACAAAGCCTCCCTTCCCATCCTGGTCTCCAGCCCCCCTCAGAGGCAGGAGGGCATTCTCTGCTGAAACGAAGAGCTGTTAAAAATGGATGTCCTGCCTCCGCGGGAAATTACCCGGCCCAGGAAGGTGACCCCGCTATTGTGCCATGTCCACTCCAGGCAGCAGATCTGCGGGACTGAGCCAGCCGAGGGCCCTGAGCGTGAGGGAGGGGGCGCCTGTGGCCTCCCCTGTCTCTGCCTGGGCCTCCTTCCTGCCAGACCCGCCACCTTCAGATGCTGTTGCTCGCCCTCCAGACTTCTCTTTTCCAGGAAAGGAGTTTCCTTCCCCAGCTCGGTCTCATGAGACACCAAGTCTGTGGGATGTTTCTGGCGTGAATGATGGAGAGAAGCTTCCCCGGTTCTCGGGTTTGGGAAAGTGCTGGGTCAGACACGTAAAGGGGGATTTTCAGTCCCTTTAACCCACTCATGCGCACCATGTCCGGAAACTCTTGAAAACTTTTTTAGGGAAATACCTAGATCTTGTGGGTGTAGTGTCAGGTAACTTGCTGAGGTCTCAGGCAGTAAGGATCAGAGCTGAGACTCGAACCCAGGCCCCTGACCCCAGACTCATGCACCCCCCTCTAAACCATCAGAACTCAGATGAGTGTGCGTGAGAGGCAGCTGGGGGAGTTTATTAACATGCAGATTCCAGGGCACTACCGTCTGAGCACCTGAGTGAGTAGTGCCCTGCTGACTCACTCGGAAGGGCCCAGGAATCTGCATGATCATCAAGCCCCTCTTTATCTGGCTCGCACTTTGAGAAGCGATGCCCCAGCATGTTGCCATGTCTTAGCAGGGGACCCCTCTTTGGGCAGAGCCCTTGTTTGCCTCCACCCAGCCTGGCTCTGGTGTGAGAGCCACACTAACAAAGACCCTCCCAAGGGCAGCAGCGTTGCCTCCTTGCCTCCGTGCAGAGAACAATTTGGGGATCATGAGTCATCAATTATGGAGCACCCTGGATTCGCAGAGTGCTTTCCAATCATTAAATCCGTGCGAGCTGTCAAGGCTCAAGTGGAAAAGGCCAGAGTCCCACCGGGCTGGCCCAGGAACCTCTGCGGGAGAGGCGGCCGGCCCGAGATTGACATCCCTGTGCCAGAGCGGCTGACGCTCCCAGCATGGACTAATGTCCTCACCGCAGCCCCTGGCCCCTGAACCCCCCACCCCCACCTGTGCCTCAGAGGCCTTCACAGATACTGGGAACTCAAGGCTCGGTGGAGCCTGCCGGGAAGAGCAGGCGATGGGTCACCCCAGAGAATGAGCCCTGCTGGGGACGTTTTATAGAGGCTCCAAGGAATGAAAAGCCGCCATCCTCTTCTATAGCATTACAAAGATCAGCATGGAGCCAACTGAATTCATGGCATCCAGAAGGTTCTGAACAGAGAGGCGTACGTGGATGGAAGGTGGGGTGGTGGGGGCTGTTGTGAAAAAGTTGTAGGGGAGTGAGGATGTCTTAAAAACCATTTCAAAAGTTACCTAAATAATTTTGCTATGATATTGAACATTTGCAAATAGAGAAAAGCAGAGAAAGGTTAGGCAGTTGCTGGGGCCCAACACAGACTGGGAAAGCCTCGAGCCCAGATATCAGAGAAGGGAGGGAGGAACTGGTGGCCCATACGAAGCGTAGCCACTGTTTACGCTCCTCCCGGGCCGTCAGGACAATGTCCGCCACCAGAAAGACACCGCTTGCCGGCCCTGCCAAACCCCCTCGTGCTGGGGAAACAAGGACACGGGTAGGCCTGGGTCCCTGCCCAGTCTGGCAGGGGAAGCGGGAAAAGATTCCTATGTAACCACATCTGCAAAGCTGCTTTTGCCATGTAGGTGATGTCCACAGGTTCCAGGGCCAGGATGTGGACCTCTTTGGGGGCCATTATCCCGTCTGCCACATGGTCTTCCCTTTGGAGGACAGCACCCCTCAGTGACCAAAGCCCAGCTGGGCCCCTCCCTGCCTGGGGCTGTGGAGTGAAGTACACACACCATCCCAGCCCCAAGCAGACACTGAAGAAGGGCGTCTGGGCACCTCTCCCAGCTCTTCAGATTGGAGTTAGCTCCTTGGCACCGAGTCCTCTCTTTGCTCCAGTGATCACGGTAACTGATTAGCTATGGGACTCTGGGCATATTATTTGACCTCTCTGCGTTATTTCCTCAACTGTAAAATGAGGGGTTGGGGCTGTTGTGAAGATTAGGGGTGATTTGTATGGCGCACCCAGCATAAGGGCTTTGAATGCCATCCTCACCCAGATAGTCATCCTGGAATGGAGGGGTGGTCGGGCATGCCCTACCCAGCCACGCGACTCGGACAAAGAGGACAGTCTGCTGTCCTGGAAGGCCTCATGAGTTGCCCCCGGCCAGTGGGCTTCTCTGGCTCCTTTCTCCTCAGCCTCAGCAGGAGGTTCCAGGCTGAGCAGGGGGTGAGGGCCTGATTGCCGCCTGGCCTCCTGTCTCAGAGCAGGGCCTGCCTGTCTTCTCTGTGGGAGGCAGAGCTCCTTATCGCATTTCGTATTTTGCCTCAGCTCACTCTCGGGTTGGCAGGCAGCTTAGCCTGTTGCCTGAGAGTTTTGCTCCTGCAGCCTCTTCTTTCTTTGGTTTTATGGATGGAAAATGAGATAGAGACTTCATATAAATGGAAGAAGAATTTCTACAGCCTCTTTCGCAGAATGCATTCCTTAGGAGTTGACTATAATGTAGGTCTCTCTATTAGATTAACTTGGCATGAATATTAACGTAAATTATAACTCGTTACATTTAGACTCATGGTCTATTAAGTGCAAGATTTAAAGAAATAAACACTTGGGCAGGGTGCATTACCTTCTTTATGAATTCTTGATCGATCTCTGCTTAATCTAATCTTAGCTTTCATGTTGAGGCTCTTATTATCAAAAGGCCTTCCTAGAACATACACATGGTTTTATTATTTTGGGACTTCAGGTGATCTTGGCATCAGAAGGTCAGTAGTGTTAAGTATATTTACATTATTATGAAAAGAAGCTCCAGAATTTTTTCATCTTGCAAATCTGAAGCTCTGTACTCACAAACAATTCTTCAGTTCCCTCACCCCAGCCCCTGGTAGCCATCATTCTACTTCCTGTCTCTGTAACTTTGAGTATTTTAGGCGCCTCAAATAAATGGGATCAGATAGTGTTTGTCTTTTTTGTGACTGGCTTATTTTATGAACACGGATGTGCAAATACCTCTACAAGACCCTCTTTTTAATCCTTTTGTATATATCTTCAGAAGTGGGATATTATGATAGTTCTATTTTTAATATTTTGAGAAATTGCCGTACTGTTTTCCCTAGTGGGTACACCACTTCACCAATACTTACTTTCTGCCTGTGTTTTTGATAGTAGCTGTCCTAATGTGTATGAGCGGATATGTTATTGTGGTTTTAGTTTGCATTTTTCTGATGATCAGTGCTATTGGTCATCTTTTTATATGCTCGTTGGCCATCTGTGTGTAATCTTTGGAGAAAGGCCCTCTCAATCCTGGTTTGCTGGGTGAGCTACTCAAGAGACTCCCTGGAGAAGCCCAGAGCTAGAGCTGCAGGAAGCTGCTCCCATTGAACAACCCAGGATCCTTCAGCGAGGGGGCAGTTTCCCCAGCCTCCTTCTGGGAAGCCAGACTTTCCTGTCTACAATCAGGGTGGACCAGTGAGGAGGCGGGGGTGGTGGAGGGTGGGGAGCGAGCACGCTGAGGGGTCCTGGGCCTTTTGGCGCAGTGTGATGGAAATGAGCACTGAGAGCCAGCACGCCTGTGTTCGAGATTTGGCTCTGTCCCCGTCTGGCTGGGATCCCTTTCGCAAGTCATTAGCATCTCTGGACCCTGTTCTATCACTGTTGTTAATGAATTGGATGAGCTTACAGAAGGGACGCTCAGCAGATTTGCAGGTGGCACAAAACTACAAAGAGGTGGCCATTATACCCAAAACGACGGAAATAAGCTTGAAAAAGATCTCCAGGAACTGGGTGAAATTAAATATTGATAAGGATGAAGATGGTGTTGAAAGCGCTGAATGGGCGGCGCCTGGTTTGGCAGCACTTGTTATGTCATCTTCAAGCTGAGGATGAGTCCTGTGGTAAAGTGGCTGAAAGAGTGAATGTCGCCTTAGGCTGAATTAATAAAGGCAAGGTATCCGCTCCAGGGGAGGGGACAGGCCTGTGCTAGGCCGTGCTGATTTGAGCACATCCAGAGAACAGTGTTCAGTACCAGGCTCTGTGTTTTGTGGTAGGTGGTTGTGGGGAGAACATTAAGCATGCTGCGGAGGAGGGCAGCTAACATCAGGAGCCGCGTGGAAACGATTTCATGTGAGATACAGCCAAGGGGCCTGGGGCTGTTTGGTGTGATGAAAACAAATGGACAGGAACTCGGAGAGTAATTTTCAAATCTATGTGAAGGGCTGTCAACAGGACAAGGGAGTGATTTGTTTCAGAAGCAGAACTGGGTACCGTGGTGGAAGGTGTGGGGAGGTGGATCTTGTTCTGTGCAAGGCAGGCTTATTCTGTGGTGGGCTGCTCTGCTTGTCACCTGGTCCCTGGAAGAGTTCAAGGCAGGACTGTGTGTCTGAGAGGATGGGGGAGCCTGGCTTTGATGGGTTCGGCGCTTTTAGATGCAGAGCTGTCTAATCAGGGACCCTTGGAGGACTCGTGAGCCGGGGGGAGGCCGGGTCCACATGGTGTTTGGGATGGATGATCTGCTTGCAGACACGAGAAGCTGGCAGACGTGAGAGCCCGGAAGGCCCGGGCCTGAGCCAGTGTTGGAAGTTATCCTTTCCAGCAAAGTGCTTCCAGCAAACTGTGGAGCAAAATATTTACCAGACCCCGGATTCTGGCCCATGTTTTGGAGTCAAACTTGGAACAATAGAAATCAGTGAATAGCTTTGGAAATAGCGTCTGATCCGCAAAAGGACACAGAAGGTTTGTCCTGAGACTGGAGGTGCTCAACGCTCTCCCGGGCCCCCCACCCCAGCGATGAGCAATGACTCATTTCTCCTTTGAAGTCGAGGCGTTGTCTTCGGAGCCCTGGTGTTTACACCCTCTGCTCCCTCAACAAAGGGCCTTCTGTCGGTGGATCTAGGAGGCCACGCAGGGAAGGTCAGAAAGGAAGGTATGGACTGAATACCAATAAGAAGGGGAAGTGTGTTTGCGGCGGATGAGGGGCGCCAGGCAACTGGGGGCCCACTCGTGCTGTGCACACAGAGCAGAGAATGCCCTTTGGCGGGTGTGTCCTACTAAAGGCTCGGGGCCCTGGCGGAGGCGGGCAGGGGGGACAGGAGAGAGCGAGGAAATATTTGACAATGGGAAGTTTAAGCTCAGCCCCTGTTGGGGAGGGCGGGCCAGGACGTTGCAGGGCAACAAAGAGGCAGTGTGGACTGGTGACAGTTAGGGGAAAACACATGGCAACTAATGGGGCAGTAATGGGTGGGGAGGAAACCTGGGAAAAGCTGGTACAAGAAAGCTGGCGCATAAATTCTGGTGGCGTGACATCCCCTTGGCAGGGGGACAGGGGCCACTCTTTCACGCTCCCTGAGATGTTCTCACTCCCAGGGCTGAGGCCAGGGGAGAGGGCGGGGAGGGAAATGCACGCAGGGCCCCGGAGAGGAGAGCGTTCTCTGCAGGAGCCAGTGCCCCAGACAGAGGTTCGAGGTGTCCATTGCTCATGAGTAAGAAGGGGTGATGTGATCCTCCTGTGAACACCCGCCCCCACCCCCCCTGCCACACACACACTTTTGCCTGCACAGTTGGTACCACCCCAGGGCACTCACCTTTGAGAAGCTTTGCACCCAAGCCAACTCTTGGGAGTCACCGCCCGGTACCACATGACACACAGAGACCCCCACCCCCCACCCCGGGCCCACCGCTGTCCTCGATGGAGACTCTGAGACCCCTCATCGCCCGGAACTCGCCTGCCCACCTCTTCTCGGAGACTCCAAGGGACATGTCAGCTCTCAAAGGGGACAGGATTTATTACTGGGGGCTCTGGGAGAAAGCCATTCAGCAGTTTGTAGTTGGACTTTTATGGCTTCCATGAGGTTCCTAAACAACCAGGGACATCCCGGAGCCCAGAATGGTGGCTTGTCGGTGGGAATTTGAATTTTCTGTCACAGACCAACTGTTTTTGATCAAGTTAATACTCTTTTCTTAGAAAATAAAACAAAACAGCAACATGACTTTTTATCTGTTTATGAGCGAGCAAGAGAGAGAGAGACCAGTTCTCCTCTTTATAACCTTTAGGAAACCTTTAGGGAAGGAGGATAGGAAGGGGCACACCTGTCCCCAGGCGTGGGTCTGGAGTGTTATTAAAGCGTTGCTGCCGAGCAAGAGAGAGAGAGACCAGTTCTCCTCTTTATAACCTTTAGGAAACCTTTAGGGAAGGATAGGAAGGGGCACACCTGTCCCCAGGCGTGGGTCTGGAGTGTTATTAAAGCGTTGCTGCATCTGATGGGGACACATGGGAACCTCGCTTTCTAGGCTTCTGCTGTGGGCGGGATTCTTCATCTGATTCCTGGCTGATGTTTGCGAAGCAGCAGCTGGTTTTAGGTGTCTGAGGAGATGGGAATTCTGAAGGGGCTCCCCTTGCTGCCTGGCTGAGAGGCAGCCTTCCTCTGGGCATCACTTCCCCAGCTTGGCAGTGGGAACCCGGGGCTGGCTTCCTCCCCTGGATGGATGGGTTCACTCACCCGTCCAGCGTATTACAGGCCTGCTGCGTGCGATCATTTGTCGGGTGCGGGGATATCAGGATGAATTAGATTTGGTGAAGGGCTTGGCTGGAGTGTTGACTGGTGGTTCTGTGGTTGCTGATTTCTCAAGTGGGTGATGGGCGTCAGCTGTGAGAATCTGATGGCTGCTTGGTAGCCTGGCTTTTCCCCTCCCAGTGCCCATGAAATGAAAGAAAGAAAAAGGAACGTGAATAAAACCATTAGAAATGAAAAATCGTATTTCACAGGGACAAATACACACATATCAATGACAGAGCTGTTCAAACATAAACTTCCCCATGCTATTCATCTCCTGTTGCAGATGTGTCGAAAGGGGTCACTACACCTGGGTGTCGGAATCTCTAAAGGCAATTGGAAAAAACAAGTCAGTTCCTACAAGTCATTAACTCTGTTGATGGGAAACAAAGAACAAGAAATCATTTTCGGCAGGTCTTTACAGAAACGGTGCGAACAAAGGCCGGAACTCACTTATCGATGATTTTTAATAGCGTCTCTCACAGCCAGCTGGACGTGGTATGAGAACTCAGATGCCCTCTGGGAAGGCTGTGGACAACTGGCCGCTTGAACATTGACCACAGACTGCAAATGGCTCTGTCCCCTGGGCTCCCGCAGGAGTGCGTCCCTCGCTGAGATGCACCATCTGCTGGGGTGGAGGTGATGCCGGTGCCAGCTGTGCGTTACTGAAGGTGCAGGGGACCGGGAGGCCCGCAGGGGGCTGGTATGTACAGTTTCCATTTGCCCTTCCCAGGTATCCCCTGTGCTGCCGGGATAACCAGGGTTGAGGATCAGGCATCACACACAGGCTAAGAGTTTGGACTCTGAAATGCTACAGCTCAGCGACTTACTACCTAGTTGACCTGGGTGAGTTGCTTAATCTTGCTTAGACTCGGTGATATCATCTGAAAAAGGAACTCCTTTAAATTGCTGAGCAAGGAACACATAAGAATTCTGGCCCACATTCTGTGGGGTAAACCATCAAGGAGTGTTAAGCTTCTATTTTTCTTGATAGGTCAGCCCTAGTCTCTCTAACAGTAGGAAATGTGGGGAAGGAAGAAAGCATTTGCCTTTCCCTTACCTGCTTGCCAGCCTCTTAACCTCATTCTATCCTTAGAACAGGTTCAAGCGAAATTTCCAGAGGTGGTTCTTGATGATTTGTAGTTTGGTTTTCTGTTGTTGTTGTTTCAAACAACGGGAATTGGGCAACCAGAGGGGACTGAGATGCCAGGATCTGGGTCTAGACAGCAAACACGCTGGAGTTCTTTCCACCGAGAGAAGTGAGCTGTGAAGACACCGCGCGTCAGTTAATGCCCAATGTTTCCCGACTGCGAGGTTCTGTGAAGAATTCCCTGTATTATTTAGGGGGAGAAAAACATTATTTTTAAAGAAATAAAATAAAAATGTGCTTGTTTTTAAGGCTGACCCAGGGGACTGGAGCTTGGTCAGCAAAAAGGCTCCTCTTCCTCTCCTTGGCCTTTGCGTGCACCAGGTTAGACGACGCTGGTCTTTACAGCTCATTTAACTCGGAGAGCATCAGGCATTGTTGAGGCTTTGACAGTTACCCGTTTTGACTCTGACAGGGAGGACTTGGCCCTGTTCAATCTGTTCCAATCCCCTAGCCTGTTGTGAACATCAGCTCATGTGGGGGTGAGGCGCCTCTCTCAGCCACCGCCCCGGGCATGTCACGTTATGCCCCGAGGACACCGCATTGCCTTTTATACAACAAGAATGTGCTCCAGACCTTGCAAGCTTGAGATTAGGAGCTTTTTCAAACGCTCCTTTCTGCTCATTTTGCAGCTTTAGCAGCCCTCAGGGTGCGCAAATCATGCCCGCCGCACTCTGCAAAGCCCAACAGAGATGGTTTGCTTTTAATTTTCATTTGAGAATGAGGTGGGTTGTTTTTATTTTTCAGAATATGATTTATTCGTGTGTCCCCATTCTTTATTTATCACCAATGCCAAATGCAGATGCTGACGCCTCAGGCTAGCCAGCCCTAGAGTCCCATCCAACATGAAATCCCATCACCCCAAGGACCCCAGAAATTCAGAAGCCACCCAAGGGTCTGGAGTGCCTCTCCAGCCACCACCTCTTCTTTACCCCTCCCCTGGGCATCCCTCCCCAGGGCATGGAGTGTCAGTTCTCGAGGGTTTTTCTTAAGGGCAGGCAACAAAGGGTTATGTCTTGAGATGCCTAAGGGAGGCGTTTTTAGTTGAAGACCCACCTGGTCATTGCCACTTTCAGAAACAGGACTCAAGGCGCCTCAGTGGCATTTAAATGTGCTTCTGCAGCCCTCCCTCCACGTGGCCAAGTAGCCCCTCTGGGGACAGAGCCGGTCAGTGTGAGGCTGGAGCGCGGCGTCCAGGGAGAGCTGTGGAGGAGCGGAGGTGCTCCTGAGCGAAGGTGCCGGCTGCGTCCCGCCTGGACTTGCCTCTGCTCAGATGTCAGATTTGAGGTCTTTTGTCTCCCAGGGTTTCCCTGATGCTCAACAAGAAACCGCTGCCCCTTGGGCATCCTCACTGTTGCTGTGGTTCCCAAGGCATCAAACTCGCCCCGGCCTCCCATGCTGGTTCCGTTTGTCATGGGGTTGCTGCTCACTCTCCAGCTCCTAGGGCAGTGGTTCTCAACCTTCCTAATGCCGCGACCCTTTAATACAGTTCCTCATGTTGTGGTGACCCCCAATTTCATTGTTACAAATTGAACATAATTAAAGCATAATGATTAATCACAAAAACAATATGTAATTATATATGTGTTTTCCGATGGTCTTAGGTGACCCCTGTGAAAGGGTCGTTCGACCCCCCAAAGGGGTCGTGACCCACAGGTTGAGAACCGCTGTCCTAGGGGCTCCTGCACGTGAGCCCAGTGCAGCGGGGTGTTGAGGGAGGGCTGTGGAGCCAAGTCCCACTGCTGCCATTTCTAGCCACGTCCCTGTGGACCAGCCATGCAGCCCCCTGAACCTGTTTCCCACCTGAAACGGGGGACGACACAGACCTCCGCTGTGGGGTGGAAGCAAGGCTCCTGGGTCTCTGTCAGTGTTGCTCTATGATGAGCAGTGGCTGCTCTGTTGTCCTGGCCCTTCAGCCCACTGCTGTCTTTAAGGGGCTTCCCTTCTTGGGAGGAGGATGGCATCTCGTGGTCCCTCCAGACTGTCCCCGGGAGAAGCTGGCGGGCCATACAGGGCATGGGCATTGGGCCTCGTGTTTCGGAGCCACATGTGTAAACTGGCTGCCATGTTACCATCAAATGAAGACATAGGCAGGCACTCAAAGGGTGGGGAAGGGAACAAAATCCTGAGCAAGTTATTTTGTAATTATTTTTTAAAAATATATTTTAAATATGTTTTTATTGTTTGTTTTTTTTTCTGAGAGAGAGAGAGGGAGAGAGATGGTTGCTACCGCTACACACCCTGAACTGGTTACCTTTCTGTACACAGGCCAGGGTTGAGCAAGTTCTTTAGACAACGTGCTCCCCAGGCTGCTTTGCCATCTGCAATGGGTGCATCCACGTGAGAGGTCCTGGTTTTGAGAGGAGGTGCCTCCTCGCAGTGTCTTGGGTCTTGGGGACTTGGGGCCCTGATTCTGTACCCGTGTAGGTCAGCCCTCCTGGATGTCTGCAGTGTGAGGGGCGATGGTGAAGGGCCCAGGTCAGCCTGGGGACCTCCTCAGTCTCTTTGGGGTCACTGCGGTTCTCCGGTTCCTTTGGGAAGAGGTGACACTCCAGAGCCGAGGAAGTGGTCTCGATACCAGCTGCTATGTGTCGAGCACCTGCCCTGCACATTGAGTAGTGCCCTGCACTGGTTAATCCTCACCACGCCCGTCCAGGTGTTCAAAGGGGAAAGCACATGTCACTTTTGCAGCAAAATGTGACACTGGAGGTCACCAGAACTGAGGTCAGAACATTGGAGTCAGCTTGGGAACGAAGGACAATGTGGGCTTGGAGGGAGGGCTCTGCAGGGGCAGGGGCGGCAGTGAGTCTGCTCCCAGGGGCTTTTGCCAGTTAGAGGCAGCTAATAAAGCCCCAGGTGGGTGAGCTCCAGCTCACCTGGGAGACTTCCTGTGGCTCAAGGTTAGGGTGGGAAGAGGGCAGTGGAGGCCCAATACCCTCCTGCCTTGACCGTCCCTCCGGACTCTGCCTGCAGAAGTGGAGCCCCCTCATCCTACCCAGGGGCGCAGAGAAGAAAGGCTGCCCTTTCCCAAACTGTGTGTGCTTTTCCCAGGGGCCATTGTTCCCTGTTGCCAGGAAACCGGGGCCTTCAGGTGTCACCCGGGAGACTGGGGCCTGGGTATTCGGGTGTAGGTCAGGCACAATAATGCCTGCAGAGTGAAATGGCATCCCCAGGGCCTCCTCAGTCATTTGTCACAACTGTGGTTCCCAGCGACAGGGAGACACCGGGACTTGGGGGGAGGAGATGGGTGAGGGCAGGATGAGGCGAGAGGCATGAGATGGGACAGGCTAATGACCCCCCATCCAGAGCAGAGCAAACACACCCCTTTGGGGAGAGGAAGTGAGGCCGCCCTAGCCTCTCGGGGACGCCAGAAGCCAGTGAGGGGTCAGATCATGAGTCAGGCCCGCCTGCTGGGAGCTGGGGGCCTGCCAGGCCTCAGGCCTGATAATGCTCCACAACGTAATGGGACGGGTCCCTGGCCAGATCGCCCAAGGGCATAGGGAGAGCAAAGAGACTGCCCAAATCCAATGCAGCCAGGACACTAGGCTGTCCAATCAGTGACGCGGGGGACCCAGCAGCGAGCAGTGGGGGTCAGGAGACCTGGGGGTGGAGTGGAGGCGTCACTTTTGAGCAGATCCATGACGTGTCCAGATGCTACCCTTAGGCACAGCTCCTCATAAACGGGGTTGAGCGTGAATGGAGAGAAGACAGATGATGTGTAATCTACTTGCCACATAGCTCTCTTCCATGTTCATTCTATTTTTTAGATTTTTAATTGTGGTAAAAAGCACATAACAAAAGTTACCAACCCAATCACTTTTAAGCACACACTCCAGGTGTGTTAAGTATATCGCACTACTTTGCAAACAACCTCCAGAACTTTTTCATCTTGCAAAACTGAAACTCTATACCCAGGAAACAATAACTTCCCGTTTTTTTTTTTTTTTGCCCCCAGCACCTGGCAACCACCGTTCTACTTTCAGGCTTCATGAATGTGACTACTCTGCACCTCATATGAGTGGAATCCTACAGTATTTGTCCTTTTGTGACCGGCTTATCCACTCAGAATAATGTCCATAATGTTGTAGCATGTGTCAGAATTTTCTCTTTTTAAAAAAATCCTCACCCGAGGATATTTTCCCATTGATTTTTAGAGAGAGTGGAAGAGAGGGAAAGACAGAGAAATATCGATGTGAGAGAAACACATCGCTTGGTTGCCTCCTGCACACACCCAGACCAGGGCCCGGGCTGGGGAGGAGCCGGCAACTGAGGTACGTGCCCTTGACCAGAATCGAACCCGGAACCCTTCGGTCCACAGGCCAACGCTCTATCCACTGAGCCAAACAGGCTGGGGCATGTTCTTCCTTTTTGAGGCAGAATAATATTCCATTACATGGATTTACCACATTTTGCTTGTCCATCTCCAGTTGCTGTGTGTTTCAGTCTCGGGCGATTGTAAGTAATGCTGCTTGAACAGGCCTGGCCTCACCCTTGAGGCTCGCTCTTATTGCCTTTATGATCTGGGCCATGAACAGGTGACCATTTTCCTTGCTCCTTATCCAAACACTCAAGGCCCCCCGGAAGTGGGACTGTTGGTGATTCCTTTCCCGCCCACCAGACCCTCATTGTTAGCTGTTTCCTTCTGTCTGACAGTGGGGCCGTTCTCTCTTGTGAAGAAGTTCTTAGTTCAGGTGGGGCAGGGGGTGGGCTGGGAGCCGGGAGCAGGATGCTGGGGATGGAGGCAGGTTGACAAGGTATAGCCTCTCGGGGGCATGGGACTCTCCAGTTCAGTCTGGCAGGCCCAGTGGTAACAGGTCCCCATTAGGCAGGGAAGCACCCAGTGAGACATTTGGTGTGTGACCCGTGGACAGCGCAGTGAAGGGCATTTGGCCTTTTAGGTTCTGTGCAATCATAGCTTGGGGTTAAGGACAGGACCCAGAACCCCAACAGGGAAGGGGGCAATGGCCTGGTTCCTGGATTGGTACCTGGGGCGGGAGCCGAGGTGGAGTTCCGATGGACAATTCAGGTGCAAGGTCTTGGCTGTGGGACTGTGGCACAGGCACCTGCTACATGGGGGCGGCTCTGGAGGTAGCCTGAGGCTCAGGGCACTAAAGGGCCTTGCCCAGGTCTGTGTTGGGAGGGGATCCTGGGGAAATGCGGGGGTCAGCTTTGGGCTCCCTAAGAGGGCGGCTGAAGGAGGCACGCTACAATCCTAAGCTCTTTCACCATGGAGGCAAGGGGAGGGACTGAGACCGCAGGGATCCCCCGAATCGGCTTTGTGTGGGAGTTGGGGTTCCCTGAGCCTGCAGAGGGGCCAGTCTGGAGCCTGCAGAGAGGAGGGTCGGGGAAGGCAGAGGAAGGGGACGTGGTTGGCAGAGGAGGACCTTCAGGCAGAGGGCGTAGAACCTGAACTGTGCAGTTTGGATGCCCTGGGGTCCAGTCTGGGCACGCAGCCACACGGCTGAATGGGCAGTCATCCTTGCATTTTAAGTTTTACTTAAAAATTGGGGAGGAGGATGGGCAGTGAAGTGGTGAAAACAGTTTTGCGTGTTCCATTTACATCGCAGTTAATAGAGTGCACTGGGGGCCAGGCCCGGGGCCCATACCCAGCTGTGCCATGTTGCCTAACCTCCCTGCCTCAGTTTCCCCACCTGTGCATGAGGGGACTAACGAGCCTACCTCACAGGCTTGTTATAGCAAATGAAGTGATTAGTGAAGAGCCCAGAACAGCGCCTGAAACGAGGCAAGCTCTCAGTGTATGTTCGTTGCTGTTATTATCACGACTGTTGGTAAAACCGAAAATGGGACATTAAAGTGGATGCAAAGTGGACTAGTTGTCCTCTGCCTTTGGGGGAGGCATTTGGGAAATGTCACAGGCTCCAGAGGGCAGACTGGCCTCTGTTGTCTGCAGGGCGTCTCCAGGGCCTGGCTCATAGTGGAGTCGCCATAAGTGCTGTTCATTGTGGTGAATGGGTGGTTGGCGGTGCCCGGCCGACTGGCAGAGGCGCGGCCTGTGTGCCCAGAGTGCTGCTGCTCACCCCTCCTGCCCGGCCCAGCACTGAACGGCCTTGCTTGCGTCTTCCTGTCCGCCAGAGGCGGAGGCCCAGGCAGCTTGTTTGAATGAGCTGCTTGAATGGGCCTGTTCGTGACGAGCGTGTGTGTGGAGAGAGATGCTGGCAGAATTTGAAAATGGCCTCAGGAGGCGCCTCCTGGACCCTGGAAGGACAGCTGCACAGAAAGTGAAAGGTGGCTTCTGGCTGGGCGGCCCTTTGGGGCAGAAGGAAGTGGCCTGCTGTGTGCCGACCAGTGGGGACGGTCACCATCCTCCACATGCCCTCGCCTAGGCTGTTCCATGCTGCAGCCCTCACTCGTCGGGGTCTGCCTGGGCTCCTCCGACTCCAGTCTGTGTCCCGGCCACACACAGTTTGATGACCAAGACCAAGTTTGTCCATGTGGTTAAGGTCCCATCCACTCAGGAAACCTGAGCTCCTTGGGGGGCGGCGGGGGAGGGCGTCCAGACCACAGGGCACGTTTCCTGAGCAGATCCAGGTCAGAAGAAAGACAGACAGAGATGCCCTCAGACATGCAGACTTTGACAGAATGTCCATGACACCACCATCACCACCGATCCTAAGGGCTGTGCCCGTGTGGTGTTTCTGTGTGCTTGTTCTAAATCAGTGGTTCTCAACCTTGGCTGCACATTAGAATCACCTGGGAGTCTTTTTAAAATCCTGATTTCTGGGCCTCATCCTCCGGAAATTCTGTTTCTTTGTTATGGGGTGGGGCCACAACATTAGTAACAAAGAAACAGAATTTCCGGAGGATGGGGCCCAGAAATCAGGATTTTAAAAAGATTCCCAGGTGATTCTAATGTGCAGCCAAGGTTGAGAACCACTGTTCTAAATGCTTGACACTTAGCAACCCAGTCGCCCAATCACCCTCAGCCGTGAAGCCGTTGTCTTCATTTTACATGTGGGCAAAGCGAGGTTCAGGGAGGTGAAGTAACCGCCCAAGGTCATACGCTGGAAGTAGGAGAGCCAGGGTTCGAACCAGCCGCCTGGCTCCAGAGTGCTTGCTCTTTACCACTCCTTACATTTCCTCTCGTTCTTTCTTTGACCTTCTTAACGCTCCTGTGGAGCTGGGGTCATTATCCCCACAGAGCGGCTGATCAGCGAGGCCGCGTGTGTTACTGGGCTGAATCCTCGTAACACTCTACGAGGAGCTTATGTTAGCTCCATTTTACTTAAGTGAAAACTGAGGCACAGGTAGGTTAAGTGATTTGCTTAAATACGCACAGCAGTGAGCTGAGAAGCTGGGATGGGGTGGAGATGGTCTGAGCCCATGGATTGGATGTGAACTGCTCATCTACAGCTGCACCTTCAAACAGAACGGCTAACTTTTGTTCTCTCCGAGGATTTTTTTTTTTAAAAGGAATGAACTATTTTTATTTTAATTGTCACCTGAGGATATGTTTCTATTAATTTTGAGAGAGAGAAAGAGAGAGAGAGAGAGAGAGGAAGAGAGAGAGAGAGACACCGATCGGTTGCCTCCCGTGCACTCTGACCGGGGCCTAGGTATGTGCTCTGACCTGAATCGAACCCACAACCTTTTGGTGTACAGGATGATGCTCCAACCAACTGAAGCCACCAAGCCAGGGAGCCAGGGCATCTCCAAGGATTCTTTTGGCGAGAGGTGGGGGGGCTTAGTTTTCAAGCATATGTTTAAGGAATAGGGAAAGAATGGGGCGGGCAGCATTTTCTGCTGCCAGAGGCTGGAGAGACTGAACATTGATGGCTGTAATCCTCAATGAGATCCTTTCTCCCTCCAGCAGGATCTGGTGGAGACTAAAATTCATCACAGCAAACGGCGTCTTCTCTTTCCCTCTTCATCTTACTCTTGTGCAAACAAGAAACCTCAGTCACGATTCCAGCTGGGCATCCTCTGTCTCTTAGCAACCGCCATCAGCCCTGGGCTTTGGGCTCCGGCTCCAGGCTTGCCTTTCTTTGCTGCAACACTTTGTGTGGATCCTACACACACACAATGCAGGTTGTGGGCCTCGGGGAGGAGGGGGTGTGCTAGCCCCCAGCCAGAGGGAGGAGGGGAGGCGCCCTGGGAAGTTAGGAGGAGCTTTGGGTGAGGTGAGCTGGTACATGCACTCTCTCTGCTGAAGGGTGTGTGTGTGTGTGTGTGTGTGGCCATGGCGGGCCTGAGCTGCCTGTGGCAGGGCAGGCGTTTTGCCAGGTGAGGGAGAACACTCCTGGTTATCCTGCTGGGCCCATCTTTACAATTACATATGCTCGTTCAGAACGCTTGTTTCTCAAATGCAGTGAAGAGCCCCCTGGGACTCTGGCTCAGACGTTTCACGGAAAGGGAGGGAAAGAGCCCTGCGGCTGTGGAGATCTGCTGAGAGAGGGAGGGCAGCCTGGATGGAGGCCTGAAAGAGGAGGCCTACGGGGAGGCGGGGAGGCTGGGCCTGACCTCATGCAGGTTTGTTCAGGGCTGTTGCTTCTCAGTCACTGAACGTCTTTGCCTTTGGGGTTCCCCTCTCATGCCCGAGGATTCGTCGATTTAGTCTGATACGAACTGGGAAGAACCTGAGAGAGGTTCTCAGACAGGTCCCAACTTTACAGATGAGGAAACTGAGGCCCAGAGAGGCGGCAGGACTTCCCCAGAGTCTCCCAGCTGGGGGTGAGCAGGGTGGGGAGCTGTACCCTGGAGCCCTGATTTCCACTTTGTAAAGTGGAGCTGGCATACACAGAAGTGAGCTGACAGAGCCCTGGGCTCATCTTTGTACCCAGAGAACCGGGTTTTGGATGCGGCCCCGGCAGGGCTGTTTGTGCGCGTGTGGCGTGATCTGACCCCGTTGGGGAGAGACCTTGATTCCATCTCTGCAGCCCACAGTGAGCTGGCCCCTCCTGGCGCCCGGAGGGGACTGGGCAGGCATCGCCGAACGAATGGACAGGGCATGGCCGCAAGAGGCCTTGCCTGTCTTTTTAAAATTACAAGTCTGAATCGAAGGCTCTGTTGGTTTGGTTTCTCTACAAAAATGTCAGGTGGAGACCAACTTGTAAAACCTTTAAAGCCTGCCTTGGCCGGGTGGTTCAATTGGTTGGAGCGGCATCCCATATCCCAAAAGTTTCGGGTTCAATTCCCAGTCAGGGCACATACCTACATTTCATTCTTACAAAAATGTCAGATGGAGACCAACTTGTAAAACCTTTAAAGCCTGCTTTGGCCGGTGGTTCATTTGGTTGGAGCGGCATCCCATACCCCAAAAGTTGCGGGTTCAATTCCCAGTCAGGGCACATACCTACATTTCGGGTTCAATCCCCAGGGAAGGCCAAGTAAAGGAGGCAACCCATTGATTCTCTCTCTCTCTCTCTCTCTCTTTCTGTCCCTCCCTTCCTCCCTCTCTCTCCCTCTCCCTTCCTCTCTCTCTAAAGTCAATAAAGACATATCCTCAGGTGAAGATTAGAAACCCCAAACCTTTAGAGGGTTTGGGGTCAGAGTGCACGGGAAGGATGCTTGACAGCGTGTTGGATCTGGACCATCTCTCTCTCTCTCTCTCTCTCTTTCTGTCCCTCCCTTCCTCCCTCTCTCTCCCTCTCCCTTCCTCTCTCTCTAAAGTCAATAAAGACATATCCTCAGGTGAAGATTAGAAACCCCAAACCTTTAGAGCCTGAGGATGGTGTTGATGGAAGGACGCTTGGCAGCGTGTTGGATCTGGACCAATGTGGCTTCTGTTTGTTCAGGGAGGGAGCAGGGGAGGGCGCATGAGGCAAGGGTCACAGGTATGGGTTGGAGTCTTGCCTCTGTCCCTTCTTGCTGTGGGCCTTGAGCAAGTCACATCTGTACATGGGTCAGGGGCTTCCAGAAAGTTCTTCCAGCGCCCACAGTCGGTTTGGGGTCAGAGTGCACGGGAAGGATGCTTGACAGCGTGTTGGATCTGGACCAATGTGGCTTCTGTGTTTGTTCAGGGAGGGAGCAGGGGAGGGAGCATGAGGCAAGGGTCACAGGTGTGGGTTGGAGTCTTGCCTCTGTCCCTTCTTGCCGTGGGCCTTGAGCAAGTCACATCTGTACATGGGCTCAGGGGCTTCCAGAAAGTTCTTCCAGCGCCCACAGTCTGTGAGCCCCTGGGCAGGTTGCGGTCCACGGCCACTCATTCATCCACTCCACAGACGGTGGCTGAGTGGGTCCTGAGATGGGTATTTGGGAGCCTGGAAACAGTGCCCGCTCAGCTGTAAGTGGCGCTCACAGACAGCCTGCGGTTGGCATTTGTCTGTCAGCAAACACACCCCAAGAGGTGTCCCTTAGCCCTGCTCTTTAAGAGCCAGACTCTGGCCTAGAAGTGGGCTCATCAGGTGAAAATATCCACGAAGAGGTTTGCTTCCCCACCTCCACCCGGACCTCCTAGGTAAAGGCCGGTGTGGACCCTGCCATTTCAGTGGCTCTGAAACACCTGGGGAGAATGTGGTGTGAACGCTGGGAAGCAGGGAGCCCTCCACCCCCATTCATTGCCCCATTCATGGCTCTAAGCGGTTTTCTTCTTCTCTGAGGAACACCCACGCTGCAGGTGGGAAAGTGTACGTGTGTGCAAACTAACAGCGCTTTGCACAGGCGTGATCCTTTACAGTTTACAAAACGCTTTCACATCGGCTGCGTTTCATTTCCACACGTGCAGGAGGCTCCCCATCTAAGCAAAACAGAACCCTAGTGTCTTAAAGTTATTGAAAATCTAACACCTGGTTCAAAAAATTAATTAGGATGAAAGCATATGAAATGAAAATAAATCTCGGTCCCACTCCAGATCTCCCAGTCCCCTTCCCAGGTGCAGCTCCTAAAACAGCTTCATAGGGAGATTTCAGAAATGGTCTCTGCACATAAACACAGACACACTCCTTTCCACATTCTCTCGCTACCTGCACACCAGCCCCCCTCCCCCTCCCCGGCCCCCGGCCCAAATGGGAGCATGTCTTTTCTTTTCACTCCATAGCAGCACATTTAGAGTGGTTTCCTAACCCCATAGGCTCTCACTGCATGTTTCATTGAGGGTCATTAAATGGTTTTTAATCTTCTTTGCTCTTTAAAAAAGCAAAAACCTTGCTACAAAGATGTCCTTGGAAGTCTGACTCTTGCACGTAAACATCTTTGGGTCTGTAGGACCAGCTCCTAGAGGTGGAAGTGCTAAGTCAGAATGCATTTATTTTATGATGCTGCAGCCAACTTGCTGTCCAGAAAGCCTGGACCATCTTCACAGATTATGAAAATCTTTGTTTTTCCACATCTTGTTCAATAGTGGGCATTATGAACGGTTTTCATTTTTGCCAATTTGATGGGCTAAAAAAGGCGTCTTGCTTTAACTTGCATTTCTTTAATTACAAGTGTGGCTGAGCATCCCTTTTTAATGTCTTCATCCAAGGATATTTTTTCCATTGATTTCTAGAGAGAGGGAGGGAGGGGGGAGGAGGGAAGAGAAAGAGAGAGAGAGAAACATCGATGTGAGAGGCACATTGATTGGTTGCCTCCCCCACGTGCCCCATGGGGGTTGGAGAACCTGCCACCAAGGTACATGCCCTTGACAGGGAATCGAACCTGAGACCCTTTGGTTCGCAGGCAGATGCTCTAACCACTGAGCATCCAGCCAGGGTCCTTTTTAATGTTTTTAAGGCTGTTTGTGTTCCTTTTTTTTCTTTTAATCTTTTTTTTTTAAATGAACAGATGGGTAGAGATACGTTTATAAACCATAACAATTATATTTCGGATACAATTTTAAATTTAATTTTACTTGAATTTCACAAAATAAAAAGTTGATAGAATTGCTGAATTCATATAAATATTTCCTCTAGACAAGAGATACTTCCCCTAAAATAGCTCTTCAAGATTAAAAAAAAGAAACAATGAGAACATTAAAGGTGTTGAAGTCATATGATTTTTTTCAAGGACATATTTTCATTTTTGTTTGTGAAAGATGAGTTTGTTGGCCCAGCCACACTGGCATGAACACGCAGTTCTGAAAATATCGAAGCCCTTCTGTACCAGTTGGTAAGTATCAGCCACTGGACCAGCGGTTCTCAACCTGTGGGTTGTGACCCCTTTGGGGGTCGAACAACCCTTTCACAGGGGTCGCCTAAGACCATCAGAAAACACATATATAATTACATATTGTTTTTGTGATTAATCACTATGCTTTAATT
>NW_005371709.1:2961744-2964718 GCF_000412655.1 Myotis brandtii
AATTACAGTTATGAAGTAGCAACAAAAATAATTTTATGGTTGGGGGTCACCACAACATGAGGAACTGTATTAAAGGGTCGCGGCATTAGGAAGGTTGAGAACCACTGCACTGGGCTCTCCCTCTCTCCTGGCTGCCCCATCCCACCACCAGGACCAACCCCAACCCCACCCCCCACCCCCATCTCCCCATGACCTCCCAGTCGCCTTCAACACCCATCACTTCAACACCCCCAGCAGCTTAGTTTCTATCTGTTTTACATAATGGCCTCAGGTAAGGCTTTTCACACTGCAGAAAGTATTCAGTGTGAAAACTGGTTGAAAACACCTGCTCAAGGTCAGCCCTCAGGCCCTTGCAAGTGCGCACAGTCTGGGATTTCCGAGAAAGGAGGCCTTTCTCCTAAACACACTAGCTCCTTATGAAGTCAAGTGCAAGTCTTCATCTTGGTGTGATTACCTTGCATCCAAATGGGCAATAGACACACAGGCCTGTGGGTATAGAGAGCACCCCTGAGGCAGCAGAAGGTGCTGGAGCCCAGGCTCAAGCAGAGGTGATAGGAAGGGAGTGGGCTTCGCTCCGTGCCCAGCCCTGTGCCAGGTGCTCATGGTCTCTAGATCCTCTCCTGTCCTATGAGAGATGTTTCTTTGCTCCCTCCACTCCCTTCCTCCCTCCTCCCTCCCTCCCTCCCTTCCTTCCGGCTTTACTGAGCACCTATAGGAAGGGAGTGGGCTTCGCTCCGTGCCCAGCCCTGTGCCAGGTGCTCATGGTCTCTAGATCCTCTCCAGTCCTATGAGAGATGTTTCTTTGCTCCCTCCACTCTCTTCCTCCCTCTCTCCCTCCCTCCCTTCCTTCCGGCTTTACTGAGCACCTGTCTGTGCCAGGCGCTGGGGTACAAAGGCAGAGCTAGCATCCCCAAGACCTCACCGCCCTGTGAGAGCATCATCCAGAAAACGGCTGTGACTGGGGTGGGTGCAGGATGCAGCGGAAGCCCCAAGTGACTCAGGGAAGGTTCTCCAGTGGAGTGAAAGCTGAGCTGAGATTTGAAGGCTGAGGAAGGGCATTCCAGGTGGAGGGAACTGCATGCGCAAAGGCAGGGAGGCAGGAAAGAGCCCACCTGGTCTGGGAACTGTGGGAGGGTGATGGAGCCCAGGCCCAGGAAATCTGCTGGGTCTCAGAACCTCCTACTGGAACCCTCTGCCTCCTTGGCTCCCGGCTGCCTGGCCAGGAAGAGGCCCCGCCTACCTGCACAAAAGGAGACATTGAAGCTGGAGAGAGGGAGTGAGGAAGGAGGAGCCAGCTGGTGTGTATTTTTGGATTGCTTCTCAGAAATCTCCTCCTCCACCATAGCAACCAGGTGGCAGCTAGGGGAGCCTCCTGTGAGCTGGGCTGAGATGAGGGGGAGGTGGGCTGGGGGTAGGGACCTCTGCTCCCCTCTCTGAGCCTCAGTTTTGGCATCTAGAATATGGGCATGACAACCCAGTTGCTGGTTCTTGTCAACCCAGGTGCTCCAGGAAGCGGAGGCTCAGGCTGGACTCCTTATGGGGAAGGCCTGGGAAGTAAGGGCGGGGCTGGCGAGTGCCCTGCCTCATCCTGCAGAGGGGCCTGGGCCAGGCGGTGGGGAGTCCCTGAGCCACGTGGCTGCACTTCCTACCAAGCAGCCCGCCTGGTGTGCCCACCGCACTGTCACTGCGGAGGAGCCCCCAGGGGAGCAGGAGACAGGGCCGAGGCTCAGACACAGGGATGGTTCTCCCTGTGAGCGCTGCAGTGAGAGGTCTAGGGGGCTGGGGGGTCTCCCCTGTCGGGGCACAGGGCTCAGCTGTTCCTGGAACCGGTCAAAGCCCCAAAAGGAGGGGTGGGGCCTATTTCCTGAGGCTACTGCTCGGATGACTACAGACTGGCCTAAGCCAACAGGAACATGCGCTCTCCCCATTCTGGGGCGAGAATCTGAAATCAGGGCGTCTGGGGCTGTGCTCCCTCGGTGGGCTCCAGGGCAGGGTCCTTCCTGCCTCTTCAGCTTCTGGGGGCTCCTGGCCGCATCCCTTCAATCTTAACGTGGCCCTGCCCCCTGTCCACGTACGCACTTCCGGCTGATCATGTGGCCACGCCCCCCTGTTCACGTGCGCACTCTCAGGTGAAACGTGGATTTTCTTTTAATATTTATTGTTGAAAGTATTTCATAGGTCCTCCTTTTCCCCCATTAACCTCTTCCAGCCTGCTCCCATCCTCCGGGCTCTAGGCCCTCACCAAGGCATTGTCTGTGTCCATAGGTTATGCATATACGCATGCAAGTTCATTGGTTGATCTCCCCCCCACCCTCTCCTGCCTTCCCTCTGAGGTTCAACAGCCTGTTCAGGTGTTCCTTTTTGTTCACCTGTCTCTCCGAGTCTTTTGCCCATTTTTCTGTTTCATCTAGATTTTATATTGGAGTGTGCTGAAGCTCAGAGGTTAAACCCCTTATATGAGGTCACACAGTGGGCACATGGCAGATCTGGGTCGAGAACCCACTCTTCTGATTCCTGGTCTCATGGTCCTTCCAGTGCTCGTGGCGCTTTCATGTGCAAGGCTTGCACTGGCCATACCGCGTGCTCTCAGATGGTAAATGGACTACATGCTGGATATTTTGGGGAATCCCATTGGCCTAAGAGGGATGTGGGGGCCTTAGAGAATGTTTCCAGAACTAGGCCCTCCCAGGCTGGCACTTGATTCTTGAGGTGCTTCCAGATCTTGTTTTCCCTGATAAGCTGGGTGGGCACACAGTAGAAGTTTGCTTCTAGAGCAGTGGTTCTCAACCTTCCTAATGCCGTAACCCTTTAATGCAGTTCCCCATGTTGTGGTGACCCCCAACCATAAAATTATTTTCGTTGCTACTTCGTAACTGTAATGTTGCTACTGTTATGAATCGTAATGTAAATATCTGATATGCAGGATGTATTTTCATTGTTACAAATTGAACATAATTAAAGCATAGTGATTAAT
>NW_005371709.1:2964929-2984038 GCF_000412655.1 Myotis brandtii
TGTGCTGCTGCCCGCCCTGCCCACCCCACCCCACACACGGCAGGCCTGGATCCCGTGCTGGGGCGGGCGGCAACTGGGGATCTGCTGCAGCGGGATCTGCCTGCAGTATGCAAATTTAATGGCCATCTTTGTTGGGTTAATTTGCATACTCTTCTGATTGGCTGATGAGCATAACGAAGGTATGGTCAATTAGCATCTTTATCTTTTATTAGTGTAGATATATGTGTTTTCCGATGGTCTTAGGCAACCCCTGTGAAAGGGTCATTCAACCCCCAAAGGGGTCGCGACCCACAGGTTGAGAACCGCTGTTCTAGATGGTTAGAGGTTTATCCTGCCAGCCTCCTCAGAGGCCCCTCCCTGCCCTCAGAGGATATCCAGCTGGCTTTATTGTTTGTACCTGTGAATTATTGATAAGGCATTGAATGGCCTCAGCCTAGGAATAGCAGGGCCTGAGGGAGGGCAGCACTGTGCTGGGGGTGGGGCACAGGGCTGAAAGGCCCCCACCTTCCCAAGGCCAGTGGTCCCTTTTGAATGTCCCGAGACTTCATGGACCTCCCTCCACTGCCTGCCAGGTCACAGTGGGACTTTTGAGCATGTATCATTTCAGAAAACATGCAGGAACAAAGCTAGCACGAATTTAATACCATTTTATTTAGATCAGTAAAACATGTATGAAGGTTATGCATATTTGTTATAAAAATTCAAATATCCAGAACTGTATCACGTAGAAAGTGAAGTCCTGTGTGGTCTCACCCGGAGGCTTTCTCCACATTCATGCTTTGAAGTGAGTCTGGTTTTCACTCATCCCCCTGGGTCTAATACATGGGGAGGCGAACTGTTTATTTGTGACAGGGATTCTGACTTGCTCCTTGGAACCCATCCTACGCTGCCCGAGGCCTGGCGAACCTCTGGCTGAGGACCAGGCTTTGCTTTGGCACTTAAGTGTTTCTTGTGTGTCTGTTGCTAGCTGTTAACTCCTCGTGGACAGGGACCCTTATTAGTTCTTCTTTGCCTCACACGTGCCTGGCACTGGGCCTGGCGCATAGTAGGTGCTTGTTCTGGATTGTCTGGATTATTCTGACGTTCTGGAGAAATCTAATTGTCCGATATCCCCACAGGTTACATTCTTTGCCACAGGAAGGGCAGTCCCTCCACTTGCCCTCTGCTGGGAGGCTCACACTTTCACACCTCACTGACCCGTGGAAGGGATCCCTTCCTTTTGCTGAAATATGGCCTGGGAGATGCTGCTTGACATTCATGACTTTTCAGCAGACCCTTTAGGGAGGACAGGACCTTGACTTCTGAGGATCATTTCTTTGGGAAGGAGGGAGCAGAGAATGCTAGGAAAAGAAGGACCAGCTCTGTGTTCTGGGACAAATGCTACCCAGCGCGCTGAGCCTCCGCTTCTTCATCTGTAACATGAGATGGTAACAGAACTTACAAGGACGTCGTTTGGGTTCACTAACGGGTGTTTGAAGGCCCCTGATACAGGGCTGGCTTCATGACATTCGCTCCGTTCCTTTCCTGGATTCAGTGGTCGTTGCATCTGTGAACAAGGACCAGAGCTGATGTGCGAGTAGGTCTGGAGGGGGTGACCCTCCAGACAGAGACAGATGAGCTAGACGTCAGGGAGAGCTGGTGCGTGGGCGCGGCCCCGACTTGGAGACTGTCGGAGGAACCTAGAAAAGGAGGCAGTTCCAGGGCTGACTTCCGACGCCGGCCCAGTGTGCTGGCTCGCAGAGCAGCTCCCAGACCAGGAAATCCCAGGGAGCGTCCTCCACACTCAGCGAACACCTGCTGAGTGGAGGGATGGGCTCCCTGCTGCTTTCCAGGTGGGCCCGCTGCTCTCAGTGCCTCCGATGTACGTCCTCATGCTCAGCTCCGGGCTGGCACCTGCTGCTCCCTCAGCTGGAGCAGGCCCCTCCCTGGAGAGATGCACTGAGTGTACCTGTGGGGCGCTCGCACAGACACGTGGTCGGGGCAATCTGTCACCTCTGGGTCTCAGCTGAGACTGTCTCCTCCGTGAAGCGTCTCTCACTGCCTCATGGACTGGACGAGGCTCCTCTGCTGTGTGCCCCCTCCATGCCCTTGACTTCACCTCTTTGTAACGCACATCAGGCCTCGGGCAATTGTAATGATCTGTTTCGAGTCTGCGTAGCCCTTGCTACCTAGTGGGTGCTCAGGAAATATTTATTGAATGAATTTCCTGTGATATTTTTCACTTGAAAACAGGGTTTCACTTGCCTACAGTGGAGTTGTGGGAATCTGCCCGCCCTCACCTGATAACACGCTACACCTGCCTTCCTATGGGCCATATCCTTATGCGTGTAGCAGCCTCTCTGAAGCGTAGTTGGCTCTTTCTTCGTGAAGGAAAACTCTGGAGCCTGGCTCCAGATCAGCGGTTCTCAACCTGTGGGTCACGACCCCTTTGGTGGTCGAACGACCCTTTCACAGGGGTCGCCTAAGACCATCCTGCATATCAGATATTTACCTTACGATTCATAACAGTAGCAACATTACAGTTATGAAGTAGCAACGAAAATAATTTTATGGTTGGGGGTCACCACAACATGAGGAACTGTATTAAAGGGTCGCAGCATTAGGAAGGTTGAGAACCACTGCACTACTTGAAAATTGTGCATTCTCTTTCTTTTCCTAATCCTCACTTGAGGATATTTTCTCCATTGATTTTCAGACAGAGTGGGAGAGAGGGAGGTAGGGGCGGGGAGAGAGAGAGAGAAAGAAACTGATGGTAGAGAGACACATCAATTGGTTGCCTCCCACATATGCTGGGGCTGGGGATTGGTCCTGGTTCACGGTGGATGCTCTAACCACTTAGCAAACTGGCCAGGGTGATCATTCATTCTTTGGACAAGTTACTTCATCTGTCTGAGCCTCAGTTTCCTTTTCTGCCTCTGGGTTCATGATAGTGGCCTCATGGAATTAGTGCAGGCATGTGTAAAAGAATGTATACAGCACCTCTACTACATCTGGCGAATAGTATAGGTTCAGTCAGTGTTTAGGAAGAGAAAACCAGTGGGGCTCTGTGTGTAGTTGAAGAGTTGGCCACTCCAAGGCCAGGGTGGACAAACCCGCGCGTCCTGGTGAGAGAGTGTGAGAGACTGAAGCAAGGAGGGGGCGGCTGAGTGCGCCGAGCGTGGCTTCGCAGGTGACACCGCTTATCGTGTAATTATGGAACAACTCTCATAAAAATGAAAATACGGGTCCAGATGGCAGGCCTTCCATGCTGCTGAGAGGCAGAGCTAATGAACTTAACAAATCACTGGTAATTAATTTTCAAAAGCCAAAGGAAGCCGGGAGCCATGAGCAAGTCTGCAGAAGGAGAGAGTGCAGAGGGGTGCCAACTGCCAGCCGGGAGGCAGGTGTGAGATTCTGGCACTTCCAGGCCAGTGGGACGGAGGGGGTGGGGTGGGGGGAGAGAGATGGGTCTCGATGTCTTCCAGCCTCGGCGGGAGGAAGGGAGAGGCTTACAGGTGCTGTGATGGTCCCGACGACCTTGGCCACCTTGATGGAGCTCTTCCACATGCCCGGGCCTGTGCCAAGCGTTTTGTTTGGATCCACTCTCATCTCAGACAGGCAGCTTCCCGCACTGCGTGGGGGGAGGCGGGGAGGCAGGGCCGGGTCCAGGTGCTGATGAGGACCTTTCGCTTGGCCTCCCGGAGCCACAGGTGGACAGTGGTCATGGTCCCCATTTCCGAGCATTTGCGGGGCGCTGAGCGCTCTGTCGAGTGCATCTATAGGAGCTCTTAGATCACAGGCATCCTAGGCACCTGCCCCCTCTGTGTTCTTAGCAGGATGCTAAGCAAACGAGGTACCTGGGAAGGACCGCACCTCTGTCCAGAGCCTCCCGCTGGACCCATGGAGGCCTAGGGTCAGGAAACCTGGATTGCAGCTCCTGCCCTTCAAGATGAGTTACTGTGCCTCCCTGGTTTTTGTTTCATTAACTATAAAATGTGAGCGGTGGATCCAGGGCCCAGACTGATATAAAACAAACATGATAGGGGAGGGGTATGGGGGGGGCCCTGTCTACTCGTTCACTGCCCCCTGGCCTCAGGCCTGCCTCCAAAGCCAGTGGGATACACTTGGACAGCCATGAGGATCCCTAGGGCTTCCTCAGCCCTAATCATCAGAGATTGTTGACTTCAAACACCCCTTCCCTTCAACAGTCACATGGAAGTGGTTGTAGGGAGGGGCAGGAGGAAGGGGAGGTGTGGATGTGCTGACAGGGGGACTGGTACCCCCTCCTTATTTGCCCAACCCTGTAGTCTGGCCCTGCCCTTGTTAGCTGTGCAATCCTAGGTAACTAGCTTGACCTCTCTGGGCCTTGTTTTGCTCAACTGTGAAATGGAAATAGCACTTAGTGGGTTGGTGTAAGGACTAAATGTCGTAAGGTATGTAAAGCCTAGTAAGAGGTAAACGATAAAGGTGACCTACTGATGTTAAATAGATAAGTCTTGTGTGTGTGTCCATATTTACTCATATCTATCTCTACTGTGTGAGGCATATTCAAAGCTGGAGATGTAGCCACGGGCCAGCCCTGGGCCAGGTGGGAACGAAACCACCGATCTGGCTGATGGGGCTGAAATGTTTGGGTCCCTTTGTCTTCCTAGCTGGCTGCCGACACAGAATGGGCGTCAGGCGGCCCCTCCCAGCTGCTGCTGGGCCTCCTCCCGCCTGTCCTCCGGGGGTCAGATGACAAAGCCGAGGAGGATGGGCGAACTGAAGGCGCCATCTCCCAGTCCTCCGGACACTCCCGGTGACCTGTGGGCACCGCCCGCCACACACCTCCTTCTGTTCACGGCCTGTCAGCCGGCTTTCTCCCTGACTGCGCTCCGATAGGAGCCTTTGTCAATGTGTGTTTCCAGATTAATTAGGGAGGCTCCATGTCAGATGCTAACTGAAACCCAGATGTCGGCTTGGTTCCTCTCATCAAGTCATTTTGTACCAGTAATTGCGGAACACAGAGGCAGTAGTGAGGTTGGCTGGGGACAGCTCACTCCCCCTCCCCTTTCCATTAACAGTTAACAGACACCCCCACCCCAGAGGACCAGGGAAAGGGGATGTGCCTGCCGTCTTGAGTAAGCACAGGGATGGTGACGCGCTGATGCCCTGACCTTCACGTTGAAGGTGGGGATCCCCAGAGAACTTTCCTGTGGATTTAGCCAGAAACCCTTTTCCCAGTCTAGAAACTGGGCCTGTGGGAGAACAGATGGGAGCCTAGCACGGTGCCTGCCCATCATGGTCCTCAGTGAGCAGTTTTGTTGGGTGTGTGGACCCTGAAACGGACCGGCCAGAGCAGGGCTCTGTTTCCATTTCTCTCTGAGCCATATTGGGGGAATGTGTGGGAATACTGTTTTTGAGCTATCAGTGTTTGAGCATTTACTATATTCCAGTCATCAAGGTTAACACCTTACATATATCCTCTCATATAAACCTCACAGAAACCTTCTGAGGTAAGGACATTGTTTAATCCCAGTTTTCTGGCTCAGAGAGGGTGAGTCACTTACCCCGGGTTACACAGCTAGTGGGGGACAGAGCCAGGGGTGGAAACGTTCAGCATGTTGCTTCTGTCTGTTAAGCACTGGTAGGAAAGACTAGCCACTTTTTCTCCCTCCCAAGGAAATGAAACGCATGCCCTGCTGGGCAGATGAGATGAGCACAGGTTTTGATGATACCCTCACCTCTCTCAGTTGACTGTCAAACCCACAATGACCATTTTGGGGCTTGAGGAGGCTTTTATGGATGACACAGACGCTCACCTTCTGCTAGTTTGGGCTGGAGTTTGAAGAACATCCCTCAGGCTGAGGACAGCCTCTGAGAACTGGGAGCGAGCCCCGAACTCCACTGCTTGGCGGGACCCCGGCCCCACTGCGCTGAGAAGTGGAAGGTGAATCAAGAAGCCTGCGGGCTCCTTGGGAAGGGGATGGGCATCCAAATTCAAGGGTGTAGACCAGCTGCAGCTCTCTCAGCTTGTGACCTGGGCTGCTCACGTTACCTCTTTGAGCCTCAGTTTCTCCAGCAGCAAAAGGGGCCTTATGAAGCGGCCTTGGGTATTGTGTGACAGCCAGGCCTTCTTCCGGAAATGTTAAGGTCTGTGAGACCCAGACACCTCACATTTTCTAGACGTAATAAAGCAGCATCTTAAATGTTACCCACAAGGACTTGGAATAGCAAATCTCAAACATTAGAGAAATGAGAACCTGCTTGTTAGAAATGTGGGTTTCAGAGCCCTGCCCGAGACATTCTAAGTTAGAATTTGAGGCTGGAACCACATAACTGCATTTCGAAGACTCCCCTGGGGGTTCTGAAATACATTTATAGAATTTTCACATGTCAGAGCCAAGAGATCTTTTAGGCCCCTCCCTTCATTTTATAGAGAAAAAAACGAAGGCTTAGGCTGCAACTCAGACATGAGTTGCCCTCAAGGGAAGCTGGGAACGGACCTTAGTCTGATTTTTTAACGATGTAATTGATTTTTCAACATAGTTACTGGTAACTGAGGAGTGACTTGCATGGGGGTGATATGACCAAAGCCTCATCCTTTTCAGATTCAGCAACCCAAGAGCCCTACAAGCTTCCCATATTCTATCCCTTCAATTCAGGTGTGCTGTCGCCAGGTGGCAGTAGTGTGCTATAGAGGCCCAAGGGTGAAATTTCTGGAAACCCACACCCTCATGGATTTATCCATTGAATAATCACATCTTTTTTTTTTTTTAACACAAAGATAAATAGCTTTATTAAACTAGCTAAACGAAGCAAAAATTAATCAAATAGTGAAGTGGAGAATATGTTTAGAGCAAATTTTATAAGCAAATAGATTACCAGAGAAAGCTGCCTTTTCTTATGACTTTTAAAAAGATATTGTTCCTAGCCCTCCCTGTATTTGGTTTGGTCCTCCCCCCCGCTTTTTTTTCTAACCCACATAAGCTTTCCTGTACCCCTTCATGTGCTTTCTCTCAGAACTTCCAGGGTAGAGTTCCTCGGTGTCGGGGCCTCTTTAACTTCTCTTTGTAACAAGTGTTTTCTTTCAAGTCTGTCTCTCAGAAGCCACAGAGATGAAATTGCTTCCTTGTCTATCTTTCTGATTCCATCTTTCCTCCCTGAGAAGCAAGGTATCAGCACGCTTCTGCCACCCACACAAATAGTGACGGGCCGGGAGGCAGAAGACCAGCCGTTATTGGGTACTGACTCTGGACCACGCTCCCAGCCATGCACTTACAAGTAACCTCGTGACAATGTGGGGCTGAGCGTGCTGTCAGTTCATAGACAGGTCGTCCGCTGGGGCCACCAGTGACTCCCAGGTCGTTCCCGTTCCAGAGCGCTGCCATCCTCTTGTCTCCATGGTGTGCAGGTCACAGAGGGCACGTGGGCTGCCAAGATGCTGCCCCACCTCTATCTACAGAGGGAGCCCAATGGCCCTGGGGCAAGGCCTAGACCTGGTGGCAGGCACCCGCCTGCCCCACTCCTTTGCAGGCCCCTCCCCCAGCCTGCAGCAGAGAGGAGGCAGGCACACCTGGGCCCCTGTCCCTGGGGAGCCTGATGCCGCCACGGCTGCTCCGCTGGCATTCTGGAGTGTCAACTGGGCAGGACGCCCAGCCCCCGGGCCCACTGTCTCCAACAATGAGTCGCGCCAGGGAGAGAGACCTCGTTGTCTGCCGTGCATAAGGGGGCTAGGGCAGGCTGCTGGTCAGAGACCGGGGAGAAGGTCTGGGATGCCAGGCCCGAGCTGTGGGCAGTGGCCACCAACAGTTCAGAAAGGGGTTAGGTGCGGGGAAGGGAGGGGTGTGTGTGGCGATGAATTATTGGTGTTTTTCCTCCTCCCCCTTCTTGTCCATCACCATCGCCATCATAATCGAAGACTACTGTTCAGTAGTCTTCATACCTTATTTCATTGTATTCTTACAACAGTGAGGGATGTTTTGTTGATTCTCCTTTCACATTAGAGCTCAGAGAGGTCAGGCAACTTGCCCAAGGTCACACAGCAGGCAAGTGAACACAGCCAAGGCTTGAACACAGGTTTGACTCCAGAGCCCCTACTCGGTGTGCTCAGCCCACGCCCTTGCACTCTGCCTGACAAGGACAACGCCCTCTGACCTTCTGGGGAGGCTCCGTTGACTCCAGCTGCCCCTCAGTCCTTGTGGGAAGAGTGTATGTTTTCTTAGTTTTCAAAAGACTTGCAGTCTGACACAGGCATCCTCCCTGAGCCTTGGCTCCTTGGAGGAAAGGGCAGAGAGATACTGCTTCCACAGCACCATCGGAAGTCGGGGCGGCTTGTAGGTGGGGACTGGATTTCTCGGGGAGAAGGACCCATCGCCCTCAGGTGTCCAGTGATGGAGGTCGCTTCTTGGCCCTCCCCTCAGCTCTGACCTGAGTGACAGAAGACCCCACACTCACAGAAGGATGGGGGAGACCCAGGGATCAGAATTCCCATGGGTCTTCCAGCCGTGGGGCTGGGGGTCAGGGAGGCAGGGCCAGCGGGGACTGAGACTGCCCAGGACATCTCCCTGGAACATGGTGCCAGGGTCCACCCTCCTGGGCTGGAGAGAAAGTTTGCCAAACCTGTGAGCACCCAGAATCAGCCCCCACCCCTGCGAGGGGTCAAAGAAGAAACTAGAGGTTCAGTCACTGAAGAGAAGGCTAGGGGTGGTCCCAGTGCTCTGAGAAGTGGAAGGTCAGGGAAGGAGTGGCTTATTCCGAGTCCTCCATAAGCAGACGGCACTGGGAGGCGGCTTTAGGCCAAGTCCAGGGAGAGCAGCCTGACTCTAAGCCTCTGGCCCTGGCTGTGTGCGAGCAGAGCCTGCGTGGCAGCCCCTAAGCCGACCTCACAGGGCGGCCGGGAAACCACCGCAGCTTTGGAGTCTGACAGGCCTGGTGACAAGCTGCGTGGTTTTGTTCCCGCCACCGGCTTTTCTAAAGCTCATTTTCCTCATCTGTGAAATGGGAATAGCAGTGCCTCACAGGCCGGTGGTGAGGATGAAGCCAGATGCTGCTGCAAAGGCTCAGCCCAGGCCGGCGGAGGCACGTTAATGCGGACTGTCCGTCCCAGCCCACCCTTGTCTTAACTGGTCCGGGGACATGCGGCTCAGATGACAACACGCCTGTATTCATAACAAGCTCTGAATGCATGTCTACCCGGCCTACAGAAAGAGGAGCTCAGGGTCTGCGGGGCGGATAGACGAGAAAATGCGGAGCTGGTGCGGAGGGATGCATAGCAGGGGTCAGTTTGTGCAGGAGTGACAGGAGCCCAGTCGTGAGCCTCAGGCTCCACAAGCTCCCTGGAGGAGGCGGCACCCGGGCTGGGCTCTCAGAGCGCAGCAGGCATTAGCGAGGCCAGGACGGAGGCGAAGAGGGAAGGGCAGAGGGAACAGCCTGCGGAAGGGCAGGTGGCGAGAGAGAGCAGGACGCCGAGCCTTCGGGCCAACGTGTGTGTGTGTGTGTGTGTGTGTGTGTGTGTGTGTGTGTGTGTGTGAATTGTGAGCGGGATGATGTGAGCTCAGAGGGTTCGGGTTCGGCCAGGATCCGTCAGGCTGCTGAGGGGTTTGGATTTCATCCGGGGAGCGGTGGGGAGCCTCGGGCAGATTGTAGGCAGCCGAGAAGCACAAATTCCCTCACAAATTCCCTGTGGTCCCTGAGCTCCCAGTCTTACTTTCACGGTGTGTTAAGTTGATGACGATGAGTAGCGGGGCGGCGGGCCATCTGGATGCGGATGCGAGCGCGGCAGACAGAAGTGTGTGTTCATGGAAACGAGCCCGTGTTCCCAGGTGAGCGCAGCCTGTGCCGCAGACACAGCCCTGTTTGTCCGACGCCAGGCGCTCCGGAGAATGGGCCTTATCAAAGCAAAACATTTGGTTATAAATATTTATAAATATGCGTTGGATTGAATTGCGCTTTGGTTCATTCACCATTTAGATCTATAAATATTTGAGAGGCTGCTTGGCATCGCGAAAGACGCGGTCTTTGCAGGCGAGGACGGCGGGGTGTCTTTGATGTCTCCCTCGGGGGCAGCAGGGCCGGCCCGGTGACTCTGGCCTTGTCACTTCACCTCTCGGAGCCGTATTTTCCATGGCGATGACGACCCCGCCTCGTACAGATGAGACCTAGGATGACCTTTGTGGGGAGCTAGCAGGTGCTGATGACATGATGGGCACTTAGTAAGTGCGGCTGTCATTACTGTGCATTTGTCTCTGTGGTTTTTAATCACTGCAGCGGGCGGGACGTGAGTGGCTGTCCGGTGTGGCGTCCGCATTCCTCAGAGTGCTGGCCCCTTTTTGCCTTCAGATGTTCCTACCATATTATTGTCAGCCTTCCTTTGTGAAAATAAATTAAAAAAAAGAATTTTTGATAATACAAAAGAAGATTTAACATCAGCGGGCGGGACGTGAGTGGCTGTCCGGTGTGGCATCCGCATTCCTCAGAGTGCCGGCCCCTTTTTGCCTTCAGATGTCCCTACCATATTATTGTCAGCCTTCTTTGTGAAAATAAATTTAAAAAAGAATTTTTGATAATACAAAAGAAGATTTAACATGCGTTATCCATAATGCGTATTTATAATCTATTAGTGGCACAGCATAATAATAAATTGAGTGTCCATGAATTCACCCCCTAATTGAAGCAAAAGAGCATCACGGGGCTGCTTGAAGGTCCCTGCCCAGCCTGGTCCCCCCGCTCCCCCTACCCCCACCTCGGCAACAGCGGAACCACTGCACTGATTTTTGTTTGTGATTTTCTTTGTAGTAGTACTACAATGTATATTTATATATAAGCATTAGTTGAAGTTTTGCTTATTCTCTAACTTTTTATAAAAGGAACCAAACTGTGCACATTCTTCTGCAACGTATTTTCTTTTTAAGCTCAACCTCATGTTTCCGAAATCCATCCACGGTGATGTGGGTGGCGGTGGCTCCTGCATGGCACCACTGGATGGGATTCCCACCATGCATCCATCTTCTTGCAGGTGTGTATTTGGATTGCTTCCAGGTGTTTCTTAGGTGAAGACGTGGGAGTGGGATGGCTAGGTCATGGGCATGTGCACTGTTAGCTGTCCTGGCGTATAGCAAATTGCTTTACGAAAGGGTTGTACCAGTCTGTCCGTCTGTCCACTTTCCCCCTGTGCTGTTCTCAAGGCTCTCAGTCACCACGAATGTTTTGTTGAGGCGTGAGTGGGAGGGGCTGGCTGGCCTTTGGTGGTTGCGGGCCATGGGATGGTCCCTGTGTCTTCTCCCCGGGCGTGATTCCGACAGGCGACAGGCAGAGAATGAGCCAACAAACCATTCGCAAGCAAAATCTAATTTCAGTGGGTGTTGGATGGCCAGTGGATCAATGAATAAGCGACGAGTGCTTTTCTGTGCTTCGTTTGGGCCAGCCTGGGCGGACAGCAGGTGTCTACCATAATGACTGCTTGGATGGGTATCTGCGGAAACTGGGCTGAACACACTGTTCTCTCCTTTCAAATTCTGTGCCATCCAGTCTGACTGAGCTCTGCAAGCTGAGAGGAGGCCAAAGGTTTCCCCGTCTCCCCGAGAGCAGAGCCACAGGGCTGTGCTTGAAGGCTGGCTCGGCCTGGCTGGCACAGGTCTGCCGGCGATGTTTCTCTTTAATGTGCCGCAGAAGGAAAATGAGAGATGACTGAGCAGGCACAAAAGCGGTGGGGGATCACACGCGCCAGCCCCAGCCCGCGGCCCTCCCCTGTGCTGGGGCTCCCACACCGCCAGCAGGAAGCTCGAGGCAGCAGTCCTCCAATATTGACTTTGAAATGTTAATTTCCAGGCTCCATCCTTTCATGCCTTCCTCTCTGGGCCACAAGGCTGACAGTGTGAGGGGGAAGACAGCAGAGGCAGAGAGCGAAGAGATGCAGAGAACAGCAGGGGCCCCCAGCTTCTCACCCGGAAGGGTCCCTGCCAGGCTGTTTCCAGAACCTTCTTCTGATCAGAGCCCGAGGAGGAAGGCACGTCTCCTCCCCCCGAATCTCAGAGGCAGCGCTGTCCTGCTTTCTTCCTGTAAGTGCGCTGAAGAGAGTAGCTGCGGCTGCAGATGGCCTCCAGGTACTCAGGCTTCAGTTACTGATGTAACAGCAGAACCCACCACATTTGTTGACACTTAGCATGTGCCAGGTACTATACCAAGCTCGTTAGAAACCTCTTCTCCTTTAGTTCTTACAAGAATCCTGCGAGGGTGTCATTTATCTCAGGTTTACACTTTTACCAAGGAAGTAAAAGGACTTGTCTTTTGTCAGTCACGGCACCTTGACCCTGGACCCATACTCGGACCCAGGACCGCTGAGTCCAGAGCGGGGCTCTTAGCCACCCCCTGTATCCCTTACTCCAGTTTGGATCCCTCACGATGACCCCGTCGGGGGTTGTTCCGTGTCGCTGCCGGGAGGTGGATTGGGGTGTGAACTGGGACATGGATGGGGCGACACAGCCTGGGCCCCTGCGGTGCTCTTGATTCAGTGGAGGAAAAGGACAAGCTGAAAACATGACAATTCACATTTATTGCACCAGCTGGGTGCTGGGCCAGATGCTTCCCCTGAACGATTTTCCTTAACCCTCAGCACCATTCTTCTCCCGTTTTGTGTGTGAGGAAACTGAGACTCGTGGGGGTTAATGACTTGGTTAAAGTGACAGACTCAGTGGCGGAGCCGGGATGTGAACCCAGGCAGCCAGGGAGAGCCCACCCTCTCCCCCTCCTCCTGCTGCTGCTTACCTTCCACAAGGTGCTTCACACAGGTACCCGCAGGGGGCTGTATAGTCCCGGGGAGGGCACGTCCCTCAACTCTGCTTGTGGAGGGCAGGAGTGGGTGGAGAGAGGACAAGGTGGAGGCCTGGAGGACTTCCCAAAGGAGGCATCTCTGGGCAGATGGGGCAGGAGGGCCGTGACCTGGGGCAGGAAAGACTTGGTTTCAAGTAGGATTATTGTTTCTTCCCAAACCAGAGCCTCACCAATTGATCTCTTTGCACAGTGGCCTCATGCTGGTGACTCCTGTTCTGTGTGGGTGAAATGGGCTCCTGCTTTATCTCGAGTGCTGGCCCTATCCGTGGGCTCCGTGCCTCCACCAGCCACCCCTCTCTTGGCTGGGATGGCAGCAGGTGGGGTGGGGCAGGGTTTCCTGCATTCAGGGGCCTCAGCAGGGTGGGGCCTGAGCTTCTCCAGCCAGACCCTGGATGAGGCTGCTGGAGCGTTTCCTTGCAAGCTCCTTTATTTCTTCTTTAGAATTTCGTGCCGTCTTTGAATAGTCCTCTCTGGGCAGCAAAGAGAGACGGGAACTGGTCCGAGACCAAGTGGGCTTGAATGCCGAGGGGAATCAGCAGACCCTGGGGCCCATGTGGTGCGGTTAGGATGTGAGGCTGCAGAGTGAAGGGAGGCCAGAGGTCCAGGGGCAGCCAGGGACACGGGCTGCCTGCCTTCCCAGTTTTAACAAAGGAGACGGAGTCTTCACAGACTCAGCGCAGAGTTAAAGCAATACCGCGCTTCGCATTTTACAGCTCGGTAGTGTTGTGGAAACACATGGCCATTGGCATGTCACTCACCCTCACAGGGTGAGCCGCGGGCAGGTAGGCAGGTCATGCTTGTCTCTGTTTCTGACACCTTCCTGATGGCGTCACTGCCTTGCGCCTTTCCTGGCGCTGGGCCTCTGTCCTTGGCGATCACCTGGAGGACGCTCAGGCCTCCCTCTCGCATTATAACTGGTGGCTCAGAGTGGCTGCGCTGCGGGAAGTGTAGACTGTCGCCCCCTCTGCGGACGCCCAGACGACGGTGCGCGGTGACATTTATCAGCTGCTCCTCTGCCGCTCTGAGAGGCCTTTCTGAAGTGTGTCCCGGAAGACGTGGCATTTCTCCCTCAAAGAGCGTTCTGCCTGTTAGTCCGTGAGCAGACATTTCACTGGCAGCCCCTCTGGCTCAGTGATCAAAGTGTGAACTCCCCTCGGGCCACAGCCCTCTCCGGAGCTCTGGCCTGTTCACCCAGGGGTGGAGGGGCACAGCACAAAGGTCAGAGCCTTGGGGTGACGCCTGGTTCTGGCTTCTCCAATGGTGAATCGGCTGACCTGGGCCAGTTACAAAACCTCTTTAATCTCAGTTTCCTTATTTACCAATAAAGATAAGGGGGGGAAATAAAGACCACTTCACAGGGTTATTGTGGGGATTAAACGCAATAACATTTGTTTTGAGCCCAGCAATAAACACTCAATACCCATGAACTTCCTTTCCTCCTTTAGGATCCGGAAAACCTGAGTTTGAATCAGATGAGGCCTGATTAGGGGCACAAATGCTCATACCAGGGCCCAGATCCATTCATCCATCCATCCATCCATCCATCCATCCATCCATCCGTTTCTGTCTCCCTCTCTCTCCCAATCTCTTCCACATTGGCCGAGTTCTCAGCACTTTCTCCATTCATGTTTGAAGGTGGCGGCTGCAGTCTTAGCCTGGTACCCTCTTAGCACCAAGTCCACCAGGAAAGAATGTTAGCTCCAAGTCTCAGAGTCTCATCTTGAACCGGCCGCCATGGCCAGAGAAATGATGGGGCGGCCCTGGAGCTGAGAGTGGAGTCATCTCCACTCGGTCACGAGAGCAGAGTGGGGAGGGATGGAACCCTGAACAGAAGGTGGGGTTGTCATGGGAAGGAGGATGCTGCAGACAAAAGCAAACCAGAACAAAAACATCGGGTGTCCATTAGAGGTGCCCTTACGGGACCTGCGATCCAACTGGGCGTGCCCCTGGCAAAGGCCTTTGACCAGATTCTGGGTGCTGGGTGCTTCTCTAGCTGTCACTTCATCTGTGGATTTCTGGCCCTGGGAACGGATAACCAGGTCAGATGGCTTGAGGAAGAGGAGCCCGAGCCTCCCTGAGAGACCGAAGTAACAACAGTTCATGAATCCTGGCCCCTTTTTCACTTTGAGTTTCTTAATTCAGACCCTGCCCTGTGGTCTGTGATTTATCTGCATCTGGTTAGCCAGTCATCTAGAAGGTTCTGACTCCTGTTTGATCTGTCATCTCTTCTTGCCTCAGAAAACTATGTGGGAGCCTTGCTGCTGTCGCCGTGGTTGAGCGTCAACTCATGAACCAGGAGGTCACAGTTCGATTCCCAGTCAGGGCACACGCCCAGGTTGTAGGCTTGATCCTCAGTAGGGGGCGTGCAAGAGGCAGCTGATCGATGATTCTCTCTCATCATTGATGTTTCTATCTCTCTTTCCCTCTCCCTTCCTCTCTCTGAAATAAAAAAACAAACAAAACAAAACAAAAGGTATGCAAAATGGACATAGATGTGGAAAATAAAATTGCCCTCTACAAACCTATACCAGTTTATGTTAAAAAAAAAGAAAAGAAAACCATGTGGGAGTTCAGTGATCTTTAATATGTTTTCTATAAAGACAGGCAGCAATTATGTCCCCACCCTGATTACTCCACGGTTGTTGGAGGCCTCTGATGTGGCCGAAGTGCTCCCCAACCCCGACTTTGCAAGGATGGCTTCAAATGCCTCTTCATCTGCTCCTTGCCTCCCTGGCTGCTTCAGGGCCGTTGGGATGTGGGAAAGATGCTCTTTCTCCAAACGCAAGGCTTGAACATGGCCACATGCCATGCCGTGTGCATGCGTGTGCGTGCGTGTGAGAGAGAGAGAGAGAGAGAGAGAGAGAGAGAGATTGGGCAGGGTTTTTGAATAGTCTCCTCCTCTTTATCATGACCTTGTTCTTATCTTGTGAAATACTTGCCTGCATCTATGGGCACAATGGAGCAAAAGTCCTGGGCTTAATGGTGAACAGGACCGAGCAGTCATTAGACTTATTTTTGTCTGTTGAGGTTTTTGTTTGTTAAGGAAGAAGAGTCTCCCCCCCCCCCCCCCCCCCCTCTCCTTTTCCATGTATAATTATACCAGCTCCTTGAACAGGCTGGGAGAGACCAACTCTGCCCCTTTCACAGCTTGCCTAAGTCTTGGCCAGATCTCTGCCAAGAGGACAGGGGCGATAGGGGCTGTGGGTTTACTGAGTTATTCTGCTGAATTTTACAAGGGCTTATTCAGCGCCACTGCTAAGGCCTGCAAAGTAGCTCAGTAAGTCACTATCCAGTGGATGGTGGCAGGAGGCAGAGGGAGGATTTGGTGGGGGATGAGACCAGCACCAAGGTTGGGAAGAGAAGGTCTTTGAGAGGCCTGGTGTGCTTGACTAATGGTGGAGACATGACATCCATCTGGGGATGCACGAGGGAAGCCCTCGCTGAGATGGGTGTGATATGGGTAGTGCTGAGAGGGGAGGGCCTTTGGGAGGAAGGGAAATACACAGGGGAAAGCAATGAAGAGGGAAGATATGCAGGTCTAGGAAGGATGAGTGTGTAGCTGGGCACAACCATCGGGGTGTTAGCTGGACGTGTACCTTGGGCCTTAGTTTAGGGGAGCTTGAATCTCAGACAGAAGGACCTGGGGCAACTCTGTAGGTAGAAGTGCTTTGAGTGGTGTGAGCATATGCATGTGTTGGGCAACCACACAGATATTCAAGGGATGATGTATGACAATAGCTAGTGTTAACTGAACACTTACTATGTGCCGATACTGCTCCTGGTGCCTTACATGCACTGTCTTCTAAATCTAAGTTGCTCTTCTGTTCAGAACCCCCTGATGGCCTCCTGCTTCCTTCAGAGTGATACTCAAAGTCCACTTCCTACCACTCTCCCCCCTTCCCACTCCAGCCCCCTGACCTCCTTGCTTTTCTTTGGACACCACCCAGGACCTTTGCATTGGCTGTTGCCTTTCTTCCAGATACTTACATAGTGTGCTCCCTCCCTTCCTGTGGAGGCCAGGAGCGGCTGAAGCCTGCCCATCTTTGAGCTGTTCACGTAACCCCACTGTGCGCACCCCTCCTCGGTTGTGACCAGGTGACAAATGCTTAGGGGCTCTGGGAGGGTTTTTTCAGCTTTGTTTTTAATGGTGTTTTTGTTAGAAGGAACTTTATTCCCAGAAGGTTCATTAATTGTGGGCGTTGCACTTTGTGAAAAAATCGCTGTCTGACTGGGTTTGGAAATCACACCATGTTCTGCTCCGATGTGCTCAAATGAATGTTTAGAGGAGAAAAAGAAGAGTGTGATTGTTGTAAAAATTAAGCGGTTTGGGGAGAGAGCTGGGAGCTTGTTAAAATCATCGCGGAGAGGCCTCGGAAGTGGTTACTAAGGAGACCAATGGCGCCTTCCTTTTTGGTTACCTGGTGGGTGTTGCTGGGAAGCTGCTGCTGGGAAAAGGAGTGTTGGGGGTTTTCAGAAGGTTTGTGGCGTCCACTCCACGGCAGCTGCATCCTCGTCTCTTTTGCTGCAGGAAAGAGAAAGGAGATACCTGTGTGGATGTTGGGGGAGGCTGGCCCCCTACTTTAGGGCAGTGGAAACGAGGACAGCACCTTATTCTCCATCTCATAGCCCCTCCCACCAATGCCTCGCTCTCCCCCCTGAACTCCCGCCATGCACTGTGCTCACACCTGCCTTTGCTGTGCATTTGCTGTTAGCTCATTGCCCACGGCTCTTCCATTCACTAAGTCCAACCCGCTGTCCTGGGACTTGGAACCACTGGTCACCCATCCCAGCTCTGCCCGCTGAGGATATTTGGAGAAGCAGTCAGCTTCCCTAATGCCCCCAGCTTATAATCATAGCTGCTACTCCTCAAGGGCACCTACCAGGGACCACGCCAGTGCCACCTGTTCACGTCCAGGATCTCCTCTCATCTTGACATCACAGTGGAGACGTGGAAATGGGTCCTGGAGACTTGCTGGACTTGCAGCAGGTCCCAGGGCTGGTGAATGAAGAGCAGGCATTCAGACCAGGTCTGTGGGACCCCAGAGCCTGGACTCCCCAGACACAATGGAGAGCAGGTCTCCTGACTGTCTGTTGGTGGCTGTCTGTGTCATGACAGCTCACATTGGAGCCCACTGAGCTCGCCATCCTCTGAAACTCAGAACTGCTCCAGACCTGAGCTGTGGCAGAGCCCGGCTGCTCCCATCCTTCCCTGTGTGAGGTCAGAGCCATGGTGGTACCATGTTACACACACTCCGTGGTGGACAGTCTGTAATGGTCTCTGATGGTGTGCAGAGCGTTGGCCTGTCTCCAAGGTCATCACCTTCAGGTGTCCCCACAGTGCCCTAGACCAGTGCTTCCCGAGCTTTCATGTGCACCTGACTCACCTGGGGGTCTGTATCAATCAGGTCCTGATTCGGCAGGTCCAGGAGGGCCTCAGTTTTCTGCTGTTCCAACAAGCTCCCAGGTGACCCCACACTTTGAGAGGCAAGAGCTGGACCCAATAGAACGAGAGCACCGTGAGGGCGGGATCCCAGCCTGTGAAGTGCAGTGAGTGTTTCCCAAGCCCTCGATACTCCTGAATTTGATGATCGTTCAGGCCAGTTTCAATGGTGCAGACTGAATCCTAGGAAGATACTTGGTCTTATTGGCTGCAACTCAGGGGTGTTGACGGAAGCACCCCAGAAATGCACAGTCAGATCAACCCCGAAAGCAGTGCTCGTGCTGCCTGGTGCTGGGGCGCTTCTTCGGCTGCTCATGGGCAGGATAGTCGCCAGTCCAGGCCACTCTCAGGAAACGTGTGTGGGGTGTCCCACGTTGCATGGCTGTAAGCGGGGGCAGTATCTGAACACACAGCTCGCGGTGATGCCTGAGTGTTTCCCAGCGGCATGGCAGGTGGGGGCTGGACAAAAGCACCAGCTAACCATCTGGGTGACTCTGGAGACGTCGCTCGACTCCTCTGGGCTTTGCACCTCTGTCGGAAGAGAGAGTTGAACTCTGTCATGTTTACATTCCCTTCCAGGTCGATTCCTTCAAACGTACGCTCCCCGTCCGGAGTTCCATTGGCTCCTTTAGGCGGTGAGAGAAACTTCCAGAAAGGGAAACAGAAGTGCAGCCTTGTGTCCTCAGAAGCTGTCCTGGGTCACGAGGGAGAAGTGGTGCTGGGTTGTCAGGTTGCTCCAGCCAAGCAGTGGAGGGCCCGGGAGGCCCCTGTGGTTTCTTCCAGATGCTCCTTCTGTGTCTCAAACTGGACCGCCCATGACTCTCTTCCACCCAATCCGGTCTCCTTCAGAGGCTTGAGGGTGTTCCTTTGGGGTTTGACA
>NW_005371709.1:2984120-2993660 GCF_000412655.1 Myotis brandtii
CAAGATCCCCACAGCCCACCTGGGATGCTGGCGACAGACAGCCCCTGCTGCCAGCGGGAGGGGGTGCGGCCTCAGTAGAGGTCACCTGCCTGTTGTTTCCTGCTCCTGCAGCCGGGACAGAGCATACCCGTGGGGCCAAACCTGGCCTGTGCCTGTCTTTTTAAGCACGCGCAGTTCACCTTTCCTTCCCTCCCTGCAGCGGTTTCTCCTCTGTTGTCTCCTCTTCCCTCTGGAGCAGGACAGGGAGCCCTGTGACTTCCAGGCAGCAGCATGGGAGAGGGGTGCCAGCGTGAGCCTCCTTCGTAGTGGGGAGCAGCATTTTATCACCGACTGCCTTTAGAATGATCTGTGCATGGTGGTAACGAAAGTGGGCCAACTTATTATGATCTTTATTATTTTATTATTATTTTAACATTCTATTCTTGCTCTGCAAACAGTGCACCCTTTTCAGCTGGACTCAGGTGAGCTGCTGCCACTGCCCCTCCCTCTGCCCCCCTAGGCTGAGGGTCCCTCACCCACTCCTTGCCTGCCCGGCCCAGCTCAGTGGCTTGTGAAGAGCCATATTCATGTCAAGCGTGTTTCTGTTCAGAGTCTCCGTGTGAATCAATCCAAGAGCCGGGAGGAAGCGCTCGCCGAGGCTGAACAAGGCAAGTCGCGTGGCATAATGTCGCTGATTGCCAAGGGGCGAGCTGCCGGGACTGTGTTGTGTCTTGCAGGGTGATGGAAGTGAGAAAATTGGCTCTCTGGCCACACTCTAAGTATATATTGTCAGAGGGATTTAAATACAGATAAGACACTTAATTATTAAACGGCTTTTCAACGGGTGAGGCTCAAGTGGAACTTTCTAATTAGCTGTCAGTTGTCATCGCCGCCGTGGGGGTGCCCCGGGCTGCTCTCTCCTGATTTCCATGTACAAATTCCTCTTCATAGCAGCCAGACCTGCTGCAGGGGCACCGCCGTGGCTACGGTCTCACTCCCGGGCAAGAAATGGCCACAGTTTCCCTCTCTTCCTTTCTCCACCACCCAAGAACTGTCCAACTGGCTTGGCTTGAAACGGAAAAGTGAAGGATAGGACTGGAAACGCCACCTCCCTGCATACCTAACACACCTGTATGTACGGGTGCAGACAGGGGCCAGGGCCCACCACAGGCAGAGGTGGAAACGGTGAGCCAGTAGCAGGGTAGTCAGACAGATGGACACCTGACCAGATGCACAACAGATCCGATAACTTCTGGCCTCTGCCCTGGAGAGTCTCCATCTCTTTGTGCAACTCTTGGTTTTGGGAGCTCCTGGGTGGCAGCGGCCCCACTGAGCTGTTGTACCTGCTGCCCTGTGTGGACCATGTGTTGCGATCCCTCTGCCAGCCCCACCGGGAGATCCCACACCCTCCTGTGACTCCGCCTTCCCTTCCCCTGAGGCTCCCACAGCAAGACTGCTCGCTCCGACTCCTCTCCTTAGCCTCGTCTAACCCTCCAAATTGCCGGACTCTCTCAGGGTCCCGTCTTCCTCTCAGTCCTGTCTCTCTCTGTCCTGTTTCTCTCTCAGGGTCCTGTCTCTCTCAGTGTTCGCTGTGGTAGAGATGGCATCATTGAATGTCACAGTTGAAAGCTCACCCTCTGCCGCCCCGCTGTGTGGCTTTGTTCATGTTACCATCCCCCAGGCCTTCTTTCCCCAGCTCTGAAGTGGGGACAGCAGTAGCGCGGAACTGCAGGGCTTCTGTGAAGATGAAACATGGCGGTTAGCAATCGGGATCCTCACTGTGGCTGTTTTCTTGGTGCTTGGCTGTGAGCTCTGTGAGGGCAGGTCGGTGCCTGCGTGCGTGTTGCACCCCTTACACCAGTGGTCGGCAAACTGTGGCCCCTTGAGTGTGGCTCTTCCACAAAACACCACATGCGGGCGCGCACGTACAGTGCGATTGAGCCTTCGTGGTCACACTCAAGGGGCCAAAGAGCCGCATGTGGCTTGCGAGCCGCAGTTTGCTGACCACTGCCTTACACGATCCGGCCACTGCTTTCTAGGTGGAAGGCACGCGGGAGTACTGTTCCAGCTGTGGCGTTCAAGGCTATTGGTTTGCCAGACACTTGATAGCTGGCCGGGTATCAGAATTTTGCAAACTGGAGTATAAGCTGGGCTTCCTGATTCACTTGGGATGGTGATATCAAGATAGTAATATTAACAAGCTCATCGGGCCGGTGGTCACAGCTGTGTGTGTGGAAGTGGAAGGCAGTGCTTGGAACAAGCCAAACACAGCTGCTGCCTCCCTGCACAGGGGAGGGCCGAGAAGGCCCAGGCCAGCGGCTGCCCAGGGACAGTGTATGGCTGGGGGAGGTCTTCTGAGATTTAATGTTTTGCCTGAGGTGCGTGGATTGCAGACCAGACCACATAGCCAAGTGCTGCAAGATTGCAGAGTAAATGTGAATGATCAGAATGGGGTAAACAGGAAGACTTCCTAGAGGGACCCCTTGAGATGGATGGGGCTTTTCATTGTTTTTAAGATCTCCATTATCAAAAACTTTAGGTTGTTTGCTTTTTATATTAGTATCGGTATAGGCAAGGAAAGGCATCTTTGGTAAACAAACAACGAGAAATCTAAATTGTGGATATCCTTTCTATGCTTTTAACAGTGAAGTTCTCCTCCCAATAGAAGCATCGCCATAATCCCAATTCTCACCTCTAAACCCCACCCACCCCACCCCCACCGTCTTCATGAACTGACAGTTTCATGCATTGAGTCAGAAACGCTTTCTCTGTGAAAGTTATTACCTCTGTGACCCAGAAGTCAATTATTTCGTGGTCTTCGAGACCTTCTACAAGTGGAGTCTCAAAATGAGTCGGACACATTCCCGTGAACTCTGACCCTGCTGAGCCGACATAAAACAGGGCCATGAATTTCTTCAGGGGCAGGGAAGTGTCAGGGCCCTCCTTGCTCGCACTTGTCTTCTTCCCGAGGCTCACCAGGTCAGCAGCCGGAAGCATGAAGGTGGTTGTAGCAGCTGAAGTCTGATGTGTAGCATGAGGGGGTTCCAGGGAGAGAGGACCGGCTGTGGGAGGCGCGGTGCAGGTGCGTGTCTGGCTACGGGGCCTGCCTCGTGCTGCGCACCAGGTGCTGCCTCTCCTTGTTCATCCTCCCAGTGACCCTTTGAGGATGTGAGTGACTGTCCTCCTCTTACCGATGAGAAAACGGGGCTTTGATATCCCAGAACTCAAGGGGAGCAGGAAGGCTGTCGGTTCGTCGGGGCGATGGTTGGGTGGTTTACATTTGTCTAAATGAGGATAAAGCCATGCGAGAGGGGCTTGTTGGTGGCTCTCATTAAATACACAGCTAAATGGGATGTAATTTTCCTGCCTCTATGAGTCTTTTCACGTCTGTGCATTTCTAAATCACACCACGTGTCCTGATTCTTGGGGGAGAAAATGTGGTCACTGGAACAAGAAACCGCTGGCTGCTGGGTGCGAGGCTGGGGGGTGGGGTGGGGGTGTGTGGTGTGTCCGCCTCCCCCGTCTCGGGTCAATCTGGGGCCGGGGGCTGTGCTGCGGGCAGGTGTGGGGGTCGCTCAGCAAGAGGCAGGAGTGTGTAGCCGCTGACATTTCATTCCTGGTCCCTCCTGCTCTGTGAAGCCTTTTTAGCTTGGCGGCTGGAAGCTTCGAGCTGATAATGATGAGGGAGTGTAAATGTCAGCGGGATCCCAGCTTCAATCAGAGCTGTTAAAAATAAGCCTGGCAAGCCGCCTCCGCCAGAGGTGCGCTCAGAGAGCGGCAGGGCGGGCAGGAGGAGTTGGGGGGACCTTGTCCAAGGAGGGGTGATGGTGCAGGGGCCGCGGGAAGGTGGTAGGAAGATATCAAGGCTGGTTTCTGGCATGTGATGATTGGGGGTGGGAAGCAGAGATGGATATGGAGGAAATGCTTGTTTTCTCAGCTGTTCTGTGATTTAAAAGAGTGACATCTCAAATTTTGTTTGGAAAGGGAAAAGCAGAAAGCAGCTGGCTGGGTCCCTGGGCTCTATCGGCAGCTGGCTGTTTTGTCTGCTGAACTGAAATTCTAACAGGCGCCAGGGTAGAGGCAGGAGAGGGGCCAGCTGCCAGCCCCACTCGGGAGGAGGGAGTCTTTCTCCGCTCGGCTGCGGGGAGTGAGGCAAAGCACCTGGCTTGTCAGAAATGGAGACGCTCCGGCCGCCCCGAGCCCCGAGCCCTGAGTCAGAATGTGCCCGTGAGCAAGACCCCGGGGAGCTTGTGCGCACATTTCCTCCTGAGACACACAGCTGTGGATGTGACAGTCATGGCCTCATTCTGTAGGTGGGACACAGAGTGGCAGAGGGACCCACCCAGGGTCACACAGCAAGTGCAGGGCATAAGGCCTCTGAGTCAGGGTCCAGAGCACCCTTCCCTGTCAGCTTCTCCTCCCTCATAGTGCCCAGCACAGATGCAGGTTCAACCCAAACAGTTATTACGGCTCTTTCTGCCACAGAACAGTTATTACAGCTCTTCCGGCCACAGTGTGGCGGCTTGCCTTTGCCCTGGGGACTAGTTTTAGGAACCCATCAGCATTGATAGGTGAACTCCGATTCTTCGCATTAAGAGTCTCTCTGGGGCCTGGCCTGTGTGGCTCAGTTTATTGAATGTCATCCCGTGTGTGCAGCAAAAGGTGGAGGGTTCAATTCCCGGTCAGGGCACATACCCGGGTTTCAGGTTCGATCCCTGGTTGAGGTGCATGTGGGAAGCAACCGATTGATGTTTCTCTCTCACGTCGATATTCCTCTCCCTCTCCCTGCCTCTCTCTCTCAAATCAATTGAAAGAAAACCCATATTTTTTTTAAAAAAGAATCTCTTTGGTACTTGATTCATTCTCATCTCTCCCTTCGTCTGGGACATGCTTATTTCTCCTCTCTGGTCCCAGAGTTGGCATTTGAAGGTGTGAAATGACACAAGGGCCATAGGGTGTGGAGGGCCTGAGGAGCCCCACAGAGGGACCTTTCATAGGAAATAGTGGTTGATTTGCAAGAACAGCATTAAGATGTGGGGAGGTCAACATCTGGACCATGGGTGGAAAGCATAGATGCAGTTTATTAGGGTTTTTTTTTGCGGGGGGGCGGGGGCGGGGAGAACACAGGCAGGTAACTAAGGTTGGACAATTTGTTTAGTAAGATATACTAATTTGCATTTATTTACTTAAAGCAATTTCATAAGTTATAAAAGTCCTTCCATCCCTCCAAGGGAAAAAAGTAAACCAACAAAATGACATAAAGTAGCTTGAATTAATTTATAATAAAAGTCAGAGGCATTCATGCTCCCATTCATTGAGTCAAGCATTGATTCAGTCCGCAGATTTTTATTAGACTTTGCTTTCTCCTTAGGCACTGTACTTGGTGCTTATCACACTATGGACAAGAAATACGGTGACTTTGGTCTTAGTGTAGCTGCATTTCCATTATGAATGACAGGTGCTCGACCTTGACATTGCATCTTCTTTTAGGGTAGAAATCTCTCATTCCTTTTTTATTTTTTATTTTGTAGCTATAGATTCATTCACTTATTTATTTTTCTAAATTTTATTAAGTGTATTGTAGTGACATTGGTTGATAAAATTATATAGTTTTAAGCGTATTATTCTATAACACATCATGTGTATTTTGCATTGTGTGTTCACCACCCAAAGTCAAGTCTCCTTTGACCCACTGTACTCTCTTCTACTTCCTCCACCCCCCCTTCCCTCAGAGGACTCTCATACCACTGTCTGTGTCTGAATTTCTGTTTATTTGTTTGTCTTGTTTGTTTGTTTGTTACTTTCGGTTTTATATCCAACATATGAGTGAAATCATATGGTTCTTGACTTTTCCTGTCACTTAGCGTGGTTCTCAAAATCCATCCATGTGGTCACTAATGTCTCTTGCCTTCTGAATGAGGGTCCATGCGGCCTCGTGTCGTTGTCACCCAGTAAGGCTGGGGCATCCTGAGGAGCACAGCTCAGCCCGTTTCGGAGCCAGGCCGTCAATGCAGCTGTGGTGGGACCAGGCAGATGTGCACAAACCACCGTGTACATGCTGTGCACTGTCCGAAGGTGCCATCTTTAAGGGACGCCATTCACATCATAGACGTACATTTGTATATTTCTTCTGATAGTTTCCAAGTAAATGAAAGTGTCTTGAAGAAGGAGACACTTTCTAATAACAATAAGGGTCCCCTAGGTCCTGGGAGGTTCTAGCTCTAGCCCTGGAACTTGCTGCCTGAAGTTATTCCTCCAGGTCAACATGCTTTGGGGGCCTTGACCTTTTTCTAGGCGGGACAAAGAGGATCCTCTGGGCACAGTCACTCAGCTGCCCTTCTGCAAAGTGAGCAACAGTCTTAGCACTGGGACGGACTTCTCCCAGGTGGTTTTTGTCGCCTTCTGAAAATCCTCGTCTTTGCAGTTGTCAGCTTCTCTGGCACGCACTCCCATTTTAACGTCACCTTCTTAAAAATCTTATACGAGTTTATTTGAGCCAAACTGACACCATATATCAAGGAGCAAGATCTCTACTGCTCGCAACATCACTTTTTGTTGTGTCCTCCCAGGTCTCTGTCACCTTCCCTAGAGAGAGGTGTGAAGGAGGGGTAGTGCCTTTATTTCGGACGTTGCTTCTCGGCTGTGGTCAGGTCGGCTGCCAAAGCTGCCGGTCCTCCATGGTCTTGGCTAGATGATGTTTCTGCAGAGGTGGTGCTGGGCACGGCTCTGCTCTGCTGGTCTCTCAAAGTTGGAGGGATTGGAGTGGGCTCTATGTAACTGAAAACTTAAAAAAAAATGCCTTAAACTAGATATAGGAATTTCTCTCTCGTATAAAAGTATGGCAGCTCCAGAGTCACCTAGGTGCTGAGAGGCAGAGCTGGGATTCAAACCCGGAAAATCTGGCTCCAACATCACTACTCTTAACTCACATGTAAAGTCTTTGTTGGATTTGTGGTGTGCAAGAGAGAGCATGAACCGAGCAGCCAGCACACCAATCTCCAGCTTCTATGACGACAACCTGTCCCTACTCGTCTTGTCCCCTAGCCTACACCCAGTGTAGTTTCTTCTCACTGCGAAGGCCTTCCCTCCCCAGCTACCAGTGAGGACAACACCTCCCCTCCCCACAACACACACAAACACACAGAGAGATTTGATTAATCCAGGAAGAGGCCTCAGTGGCTGGAACTCCATTCCCACCTCTGCGGGCAGATCACCCGAAGACTTCACACTCATCATCAGAGCCTGACACCTCCAGCCAGTGGCAAATTATGCCCTGGCCACCAGGCCTGCCCAGGAGCGGAGGGGATGGCAGAGCACAGCGCCCAGAGCAGAGGGCCCCAGCGGGCTCACACTCTGTGTTCTTTTCATTTGCACCTTTGCTGGCTGTCAGGCATGACACGGACTCACTGCTGTGAAAAGCCAAGTACCCCGGCCTCCACCTCAGAGCCTCATCCCCAATCATGGAGGTCATGCCCCACCCCCTCTTTGTTGTCTGCCTCTCTTTGTCTTTTTTTCTCTCATTTAGCTTCTCTTTCTTCTTCATTCTCTTTTGCCTATTTCTCTTCATTGGTCTCTCATCTCCATTTCTGTCTCTGGGTTCCATGTCTTTCCACCAGGTGGCTTTGCCATGGACCCTGAGCCTGGGCGTTGGCTGCAGCTCCCACATTGCTTTCCTGCAGTTTCCCCCTCCAGGGTGCTACCCACGGTGCCCTGGCGGGCTCAGAGCCTGTGGCCTGGATTCTGGCTTTTGTTCAGGCCTCCACTGCTCATCTGGTAGATAAGCTGGGTCCAACCTTTACCCTCCCTTGGTCTGTGCACCCTCCCCTGGCAGCCTGTGAGGGTGAGGGGTGTGTTTGTGCAGGGACATTGATACCAGCGTCATCATGAAGGAGTGGCAGATATGGCACTTTGTTCCTTTCATGGAGATCGTCACCTTCTAATCTTGCCACCCCCAGCCTTGGTCTCCAGCCCCTGCTTCTGGCTTCTAATGTGGCCTCTTAACTCTCCCCTTTCCTTCTTTCTCATTCCTACCAAAAATGGCCTGGGACAGCCCAACATCAGCAGGAGACTGAACATTGGGCATGCGCGCACACGTGCGCACGCACACACAGACACACACAGACAAACATGCAGGTGTCTGCTCAGCCATCTGAATTTAGTAGTAAATTTTCACCCGTGCTACTATAGTATAAATAGCTCTTTCCCTGTATCATAACTATGGCTGGATAGAAAAGGCTAATTTCAGCGCCACTAGGATGGCCCTCTCTGCCCAAAGTGTTTTGTTTACATTCCTCAGACTGATCAGATGTCACCAACGATGAAGGCTGGGTCAGGAATCCTCCTTTTTTTAAATGCACATACTTCCTGGAAATCAGGGCTGTTAGTCACTCACCATCTAGTATGAACTATTCTTCCAGCTCCACTGTCCTTAACCCTGATTAGCATCAGTTATCCTGGAGACCAGACATACTGGAGAAGGAAGTAGCACTGTAAGGGAAGGGTTACTGGGTGGGGTAGGACAAAGAGAGGGGCCTGAGAAGCAGAGATGATAGGGATAAAGGCAACATGGATTAGAACAAGTATTCACCATCCTGGCTGCACAATGGAATCCCTTGGGGGACTTTTTTTTTTTATATTTTATTGATTTTTTACAGAGAGGAAGGGAGAGGGATAGAGAGTTAGAAACATTAATGAGAGAGAAACATTGATCAGCTGCCCCCTGCACACCCCCTACTGGGGATGTGCCTGCAACCAAGGTACATGCCCTTGACCAGAATCGAACCCGGGACCCTTGAGTCTGCAGGCCGACGCTCTATCCACTGAGCCAAACCGGTTAGGGCCCTTGGGGGACTTTTAAAAAAATCCCAATGCCCAGGCTCCACCCCCAACCAATGAATCAGAATCTCAGTATTTTTTAAAGCTCTCCAAGTGATTTCAATGTTGGCCAAGTTTGAGAACTACTGCGCTGTCCGGTGCTTCACAACTTGAACGTGCATACAAATCACCTTATTAAATGCAGATTCTGATCCCGTAGGTCTGGGGTGGGGCCTGAGAGTCTGCATTTCTATCAGTGCCGTGACTGCACATCTTCTGATCACACTTGGAGTAGCAAGGCTGTGGTGTGTACTGCTTGTTCTCCATCCTGGCTTCATGCTCAAACAGTGGAAGATGAGAAATGGGAAATGCTGGCCCTGCTGACCGACACACAACCCTCCCAGTGCAGAGCTCTGGTAAACCTGAGCTAGGGCACAAGGTTATTACACCAGAGGCTCGGGCTCCCCATGCCGGAATCAGATCCGGATGTTACAGCCTCCTGGATAGATGCTCAGTACAGGAACGGAAAGCCATGACCAGCAAGCTCAAGCAGGAGTGGGGCGAGCGAGGAGAGGGGTGCCTTTTTGTGTCTGCCGTTCCGTCGTGGTGTGGCTGTGCCCACTTGTAGAGGTGGCCCAGGTGGTAGCCTGCCTGTTTCCTCACGTTAGTGTGCCTTCCCCAGAGGCAGGCAGAGGGCAGGTGTATCCTTTCCAGCAGCTGTGCTATCATTATTATCAGGTGCGAGAC
>NW_005371709.1:2993691-3044616 GCF_000412655.1 Myotis brandtii
TCTTAGACAGGCAGTGTGGCAAGTGCAGTGATGGGGTGGGGGTGGGGGTGGGTATTGTGGGACACGGAGGAGCAGGGAGGTGGCGGGAAGGATGGAACAGCCTGGTGGGCCAGGGCATGGTGAGAGGGGAGCGTGGAGGGAACCTTCAGCCTAGCGGCGTGTCCTTTCCACGTGATACTGTCACAGAGGCAGTCTGGACCAGTTCAGAGCCTTTGCACTTTGCTGGAGAGCAGGCCCCTGGAGGAAAACTGTGTGTTGAGGGGTTGCAGGCAGGGGGTCTCAGACCCCTATCTCATCAGTCCCGAGGGGGACCTGTTTTTTTAACATTAAAATGTCGCAGATCCCCTCCCAAATGCTAGTTTGACCTTTCTGAATAGCCAAAATAATCATCAAATATTTAATGAGTCTCACCTCTTTGCTAGGCGTGCAGTGAACAGACATGGCCCTCGCCTCATAGAACTCATGATTTAATTGAGGAGATGAACATTAATGAAATAATTCCACGAATAATCGATTGACTGAAGCTATGGCCAGTGCTGAGAAGAAAAGAGCGTGGGTACAGTTAGGCGGTGCCTGAGAAACACACCGGGTTTTTGAAGAAGACCTTCGGCAGCGCTTTTAATCGACTGTGTCTTATTTATCACACCATCCCCACTGACCTGGGAGGAAGAGGAAAAAGAGCAGTAACAACAGCTCCCATTTATTGGGCCTTAAGCTGACAACCCACCTATCTAACCCTCATGGCACCTTTCTGGCATAATGATCTTTACTGTACCCATTGGCAGATGTGGAAAATGGGCTCAGGGAGCTGGAGCCCAGGGTCCTAAGTAACTCATTCAGTCTGCAGACAATGCTAGGGGTGCATAAGGACATCCAGGTGTTGCAACAAGTGTATCACCCTCCAGGCTCCGCAGCCCAGTGGGGGCCCCCAGTCTGGTGTGTGGGGGGGATGAGACAGCAGGGTGCCCAGTAGCACCAGCCATTCCCTGGGTGGGCCAGGGGCACGGCGAGAGGGGAGCATGGAGCTGGCCTCCGGGAAGTGGGAGAGTGTTTCCATCCCTCCTAGAGAATCAGGAATTGGGCCAACTCTGGTGCTCAGATGAAATCTTCTGAGCCTGAACATCCGTTTCTGGTGTTCACACTGGTGGTCAGAGCCGCCACAGCGCCTGTCTCTCCCAGACGCTGGCCACCGCTGCCACAGCAGGAGGCCTGGGTGCCCTCTGTGCTCCAGGTTTTGCAGAGTTAGACTCATTTCCACACCAAGGTGAAGGCTGGGGGCAGGAGTCTTGCTGGTCACTCATTCTGCTTGGGGCTCATGGGTAATGGCCGGGGGAGGGGCGGTGCCAAAGTCTGTGAGAAACCAATGTCTGATGGTCATGGGTCCTCCCTTTGTCCTCCAGGACCCCTTCATTCTCAGAGGCCCAGGGGATGCTGGCTGCTTGTACTGACTTGGGATTGAAGCCCCTCACCACTGGATACCAAAGCTCACTTCTTTGTCTTTCAAACCGATGGGGGCTGGGAGGAGTGACAGTTTCCAAGATACTTGTAGGAACCCAGGTGTAAGGACAAGCACCTGGACGGTGCTCACCCCAGGCTGGGGCTGGCATTCCTCTCTCCCCATGGCATGGCTGCTCAGAGAAAACATGCAAGCGTCATGCCATTTTTGATGAGGCTATGTCTAAAATTTATGATACAGCTATCTAAGCTCTAAAACAGAGGGTCCTGAGCATAACTTAACTTTATCTTGATGACTCAGTGTCAACATTATGAATGTTCATTATCATACTCTGCGTTTTAGGTTTTCACCTCCTCCCTCCAAGTTCATCTATCAAATGTCACTGCTGACATGTGTATGCTTCTAGACACCCCCACCTGCCCATCACTTTGATGATTCTAATGTGCTGAGCTGATGTAGCATTGTGGGTTAGCTACAGGCTCTGCAGGCAGACAGCCTGGGAAAGTTACGATGCCTCAATTACATTATCTGGATAATAGGTCTGGTGAGAGCATTGCTTAAAAGCTGACTTTATTTTTTATAACAGTTTTAAGTTCACACAAAATTGAGTGGAAAGCACAGAGAGTTCCCATATACTCTTTGCCACCCACACGTGCCCAACTTCGCCCACTCTCAACTTCTACACCAGAGTGATGGGAGTCTTTATCTCAGAAGGTTGTTTTCAGGATTAATGAGATAATATATATAAAACACCTAGTACAGTGCCAGGCACATAATAAATCTCCATATATGTAGCTATCGTCATCATCATAATCATCGTTACCATTAATAATAACAACTGTGTGCTCTACAAGAGTCCGTGATGGTTATTAAGGTCTTAAGGATTAAAGTGAGTGGCTTTTGTGTGAGGATCTGGGGAAAGTTATTTGGGGCAAGGCCAGAAGACTTCTTAGCACCCCTCTGTGCTTGGGCCTGTGTCCAAGCAGCGGAAGGTCTGGCTTTTGGAGAATCAGGGCAAGATCAAGCTTCCAGCTACCCCTCTCGAGAAGTAGCTTAGTAACATGGATTGTGCTCAGTACATGCCTCTCCTAAAGAGTCTGAGGATCGGTACCTTGAGGCTTATAACGGTGCTTTTCTAACCCTTTGTGAATATGCTATGAGCTGACTGCCTGTGGGCTTGTGAAGAAAAAAAGCGGAATAGACAATGTCTGGTGTGTGGGCAGATGAGTAAGGTTGAAGGTAGGTAGGATCCAAGGTGTATAGTGTATCTTTACACCCTGAGCAGAGGAAAGAGCAGCCGAGAGGGTTCAGCACCACGGACAGCTCCCTGGCCTGCGCCTTCTGTTGGCTCGGCTTTCCTTGCTGCGGTCACCTACAGATCTCACTAAGCCAACTGCCCCGTAACGTAGCAGGACTCTGTCTTTCTGCCTGCCTGGGAGGAAATTAGGGTTCCTATGCCCTTTTGGCATCCTTGGGTACATACGTGGGGGACAAGAAGGGCTTCAGATGTGCTGGGAGCTGATCTCCTGCGGTTTCAATCCCCTAAGTTCCATTTTTCTTCTGAACAACTCTGGAGACCAAGACTCAGTCAGGGTCTGGACTGCTCTGCAGATGTGGAGACAATGGGCATGGTCTCTGGTAAAAGAAATTTCCCCTTGGAGGTCAGGAAAGAGAAGATTAGGGATGCTCCAGGGACTGCATGATACTCTGTGGGTCTCCTCAGAGGACCACTCCTGCCATGGACTTCAGTGAGAAGTCTGTTCTGGCATTAGCTGCCCTGTGCATTGGCCAGGGTCCCCAACTTTTCCTGAAGACGCTCAGACTGGCATCTTGGTCACTGGCCCTTAGTGGAGCCCCCTCGCCAAGCACAGCCTAGATTCTGCTTGCACAGCCCTGTTGCCTCCTCTTTGGCTCTCTCTCTTCCTAAACCACATGGAATCCTGTCCATTTTTCTCCTGGTCATTATCAAGGAGAAGCCAAAGAGTCTTCCCTGAGAGTCTAGACGAGTTTAACTGAGAATAACCATATGTATGCAGGATGGCCTGCATACTGTGCAGTGCATGCATCCCTCAGAATATTCTAAATCCACCCTGTTTTAAGGCAGCCCGGTGAAGAGCAGTGTACTAGATGGTGTGGGTGGACCCATCTGCAGAATGGCTTCCCTGAGCTCTGGCACCAGGCCGTGATAGTGTAAGTAATTGCCCCGTGAAACACATTGCTGCATCAGAAGGAGACCAATTTACCAAATGTCATTTTGCTAAAAGCCATTTTGCCAAATGTCAATTCACTGAATGGCCAATTTGTCAAATGACCAATTCATCAAGTTGACTTACTTCCTTTAACTATTTGGTGTGAGTTGACTGGTTTGCATTTTGTCTTTATTACAGCATTTTAAGGACCGTCCCATTTGTCTTTGCCCTGCTCTTGGCATTTGAACTATTGCAAAACCACCCCTGTGTCTTCCTGGACTGCAGGGAGCTGGGGCTGGGACACCCAATCAATCCTCAGAGGCTGTTGAGAAGACAAATGGGAAATCATCCACCTAAAACCAAATTGGTAAATAAGGAAATTTAGCAGATGGGCCTCCTGTTGGGGTGCTAGTGAAGGTCTTGGTCCCATCCTGGGGCGGCCTCTTACTGGGGACTGAGGAGGCCCACACAGGCTTGGTTTTAGAACCAGGAAAGGACTCGCCTCTCCCAAGCTGTGCTCATCTGTGGATTTGGTCACTGTAGCACATCAGCCTCCACACCCCCTGTGGCTGGGAGAAGCCGGGGCCCGTTTGTAGCAGATGCAAAGGCTTTCACACGTAGGGCGAGCTTCTCTTGTTCAATGTTTCTACCTCTTTTTGTCTTTTTTTAACTCTTCTTCTGGTTCCTGTTATCTTACTCCATTTTATAACATATCCTTAAAATTGCCTGATGCCTTCCTGAAACAAGGCAGAAAGGGAATTCAGAACCACTGTGAAGGCTGTTCCCTTGGCCTATTTCTCTCACTCCTGTGCTATATTCCCTGAGGTCCTTGCCCCTCCAGCATCAGCATCTCAGCCACCCCACCCCCTGACTTGACCCTGAGGTCTGGCTCTGGAGCAGGGCAGTTCACCCGCTCTTCAGGGAGATGTGGACCCTGAACACGCTGTGTTCGCGACAGACCTGGGAGATGCAGCGTGTTCACCAGCACAGTCAGAATGCTCAGGGGCCCCAGAGCCTGCTTTCCCACCTCCGCGTCTGTTTGAAGTGGGTCCCCAGTTCTCGCCGCTGTGGGGTGGGCATTGTTTCCGCCAGGCAGTCCTCTGTGCAGTTTCCCCTCAGCCTGGGCATTTCCTCCCCCAGTTCTCGCCGCTGTGGGGTGGGCATTGTTTCCGCCAGGCGGTCCTCTGTGCAGTTTCCCCTCAGCCTGGGCATTTCCTCACTGCTTAGAATTGTGAGCCCTGTTCTTCTGGAATTTGTCACCTCGGAAGACTTCCCCCATCTGTCTCCTCCTTCGGTGGGGGGTCGGGGAGGGAGGGCATTTGTCACATGCCTACAAAGCACCACACTGAAATCGGTGCTTTACATGTTTTTAAAGACTTTTCATTGTAGTAAATCTTATATACAGAAGAGTGTGACTTTTCTGCATGTTATGTATTTTCATATACAGAACTCACTGCATTTCCAAAGTGTACACACTCATGTAACCAGCAGTGGATCAAGAAGTAAAACATCACAGCACCCATGGACCCCCTTCCAGTCATTAACCCCCGCCCCCCTGCCAGGGTAACGGCGATCCTGACTTCTAGTAGCATGGACTCGGTTGGCCTGTTTTTGTGCTTTATGTAAATGGCACATATGGTATTTAATCTCACCATAACTCAGCAAGAAGGAGCTGTGATCAGCCCTCCTTTGCACATGAGCAAGCAGACTCGGAGAGGTTGAGTAACTTGCGCAAGGTCACACAGTCAGTAAAACCCAGGCTTGTCTGGCTCCAAAGCTCTTGTTCTTTCCTCTACATCTTGATTCTTCCTCCTGCTGCACCACAATCCCTTGCCCCCACCACTGTGTGCCTGGGCTGGGAATCTCTGAAGTCACTGATGCTCACAACTCATAGGTGTCTAGGATGAGAGCCTCGTCTGCCCCAGTGCCTACGTGCTCAGGACCCAGCAGAATGCCTGGGCTTTCTGGGGGTGCAGTGGGTGTGATCAAATGCAGTGAAGGTCTTGCCTGCCACTCAGATTAAGAGGAGTCTGCATTCCCCTCACCCCGGCCCCTGGTTTATTCATCCATCCCATTGTCATCGTGCTCTTGCCGTGGTGGCTGAGGCCGGTGCCTGCTGGTTGTGTTTCCTGCTTGTCCCTGAGCCACTCACTCCTGCCTCTGAGCAGCTCTCCTGGGCAGGGCCCGTGGTTGCTTTGTGAGGTGTGAGCATCTCATCTGATATCTCCGTCCTGGAAACTGATTGCAGTGAAGCTTGGTAGCTGCATAAGAAGCAGCCGCTTTGAGGAAATGTTACCCAGGGTGGTTTTATGGCGCCGTGTGATTCAGGCTGCTTGATGTCTCTTCCTAATGAGGTTTCTGCAACATTAACTCTGCAGGGCTGGAGGCAGGGGGTGGCCACAGGAGGAGGCGTGGCTCCGGGCCAAATGGTGGGATGGGGAGGGAGGGCATCTCTCCAGCCGACTGCCTGGCACTGTCCATTTCTCCCGCAAAGCTCAACTCCCACCCTCCGTGGCGTCAGCCTGCAAAACCACCCACAGGAGTTTGGACACCAGGAGTTCCCAGGGAGAAGGTTGGACGTTCAACACTTAAAAAATACCTCAAGACCTCACAGAGCATGTGTGAGCTTTAATTCCATGGATCTTATGACCAGCCTCGGAGGACAGAGGCGGTGGAGGAGAGGGGGCAGAGCTGGACCGCCCAGCAATTAGGATGAGTAGTTTGAAGCCTTCCCAGCCAAACAATTGATTGTCACCTACTGTGTGCCAGACCGTCTTCTGGCTACTTTCACACACCTTCATTTATTTACTCCTTTTATAAGCTTATGCTACAAATGAGGAAACTGAGGCACAGAGGCAGCCGATGGGGCTGAGCTTGCCTTTGAACCCAGGTCACCTGGCTTTTCTCCCAGACCATCTACTGCCTGGCCAGGGCCTGTCCTCACGGAGGCCTCCTTTGAGGACGCTGGCTTATCTGGTGGCCGCCATTTACTCCAGGTGGCCTGACTCTGGCTGTCAGGGGAGCCGAGGAGAGGGAGTCAGGGGGGCACACAAGGATCAGCAAGGGGACTTGGTCCCTTAAGAGAGCAGTCAGGTTCCAGGAGGAACAGCAGGGTTGGGTCCCAAGACCAAAGGAAACGGGCCTGTGGCTGCTGGGACCAGTCCCCCTCTGCCCCCCCCCCCCGCCCCGCAGTGTGTCCCTTCGGCACTATTCCCCGGTCTCTTCTGCACACACCCACACCCTCGCCACAACCCCAACTTGACTTCTGATGAAACAGACTCAGTTACAGGAGAATCACACTGAGAACCAGCCAGTCTAAGTTGTCGTTTTATCTCCTGGGAGCCCCTGAGATGTATGAGTGGATAAAACCCCAGTCCCTGCGTTGAGGTTGGAGCTCTAGGCTGCACAGTTCAGGTCCTTATCACCAAAGAACTCACCTTCAAGAATTTGCCTTGAAGGTGATCTAGAGACAGGTGCACACACATGCCATCCACCCTCGCAGGTAGAGCTGGGGCACCTGAATGCCATCCCGTGGGCTGGGGAGGGCAGGGCAGGGCAGGGGAACTGTAGAATGACTTTCTCTCCTGGTGGGAGGGGGGGACTTGTGGAGCGGCTTGAAGGACAAGCAGCGAGAAGGGAGGGTCTCATCAGACCCCAGGAGCACCTCAGAGGGTGTGCACCCTGGCATCCCACCCAGGGGGTACTGCCAACCTCTCCCCTGAAAGTGCATCCTATAGCTCCTGGCCTGGAGCTGATTACCACAGCCTGGGTCTCACCAACGCCTTCTCAGGCAGAGCCCCGCTGCCCCAACCCCAGCAGGAATGTAGGGAGGGCATTGGTGCTCATGTAGCGGCCACCACTGCTCCCCTCCTGTGAGTGCCGCCTCTGTTTCCCATGAAGGTGGGCAGTGGCCCGCCACAGGTGAGAGGTGACAGGCTGCTCTTCCCTCTCTCCACCCACTGGGGTTGTCTGTGTCCAAGTCTCTCCCTACCCCATCCCCCCACCCCCAGGAATAGGAGTCGGGGCCTCAGCTCCCTGCTTTGAAATCCTGGCTGGAACAGGGATTAGAACCCAGTTTGTTTGAGCCCTGGCTGGGGACAAGAAACATTTGCAAACTTCCCTCTGTGCGATGCAGCACTTCTCAAACCTTAATATGCTAAAATGCAGATTCTGATTCAGTAGTGGGGCCAGAAAGCCCATATTTCTGACCAAGTCCCAGGTGACTCCATGCTGCTGGACCAGGTGCCAGAGACGTGGGTGCTGAGTCGCCTGCTCTGGGGTCCTGGGCGACGCTCACTAGCAGCAGCAATGTCAGGCTGCCCCGTGCCAGGTGCCCAGCGTGAGGCACATTGAGTGTAACTTACCCTCCTGACCTCACTGGGATATCAGCTGTGTTGAAAGGGGAGATGGAGGTGCATGTTGCATCCCACATCACCAAGTGGCTGGTGTTGGAGCCAGCCTTGAGCTACACCCTCCTAGTTCCCAGTCTTAGATTTTTCACCACCACTCCCCCCCGCCCCCAACACACACACCGTAGAGCCTCATAAAGACAATTCTAAGATAAGAGCAATGGTCTGATCAGTGTGGCTCAGTGGTTGAGCATAGACATATGAATCAGGAGGTCACGGTTTGATTTCTGGTCAGGGCACATGCCCAGGTTGTGGGCTCAATACCCGGTGGGGGGCACGCTGGAGGCAGCCGATCAGTGATTTTCTCTCATCATTGATGTTTCTATCTCTCTCCCTCTCCCGTCCTCTCTCTGATATCAATGGCAGCCGACTCTGTCAGCCCTACTGAGGGTGCCACACAGTCTCAGTTAAGCCCCACCACCCCACGATTATTGTCACTTTACAGAGGGGAGACTGAGGCTCCAGGGGCTGGGAAACTTGCAAGGGGCCCCTGGCAGGGGTAGCAGGGGTACATGGCCAGCTTTGTCTGCTCCGGGCCGAGTCCTTAGTCCTACAGTCTGAGGACAAGGAAGTCCCAGGTGAGGTGGCCCGGAACAGTGGGGCCACAGTGGTTCCTTCCCAGCCAGGCCCTATATCGGGTGGGCTCAGGGTAGCCAGGGGGATGAGGGGACAGGCCTGACTGCCATGTGGCTTGTGAGGCAGACAGAGCTGGCCCTGAGCTGTCTGCAGTGCGGAGGCCGAGCAGGCGGCAGGAACCGAGGGCCGAGTCTGGCCTTGGCGAGTGCCCAGCGGCCCCGGGCTGAGCTCCCCGCTGATCCGCTTAGAGGCCTGTCTGACAGCAGGGTCCAATCTGGTTAGAGCGTGAAGGGGGATTAGCAGTGAGAACATGGGGTCCCGACCTCAGCTCTCCAGCCCCTTCCTCCCCAGCCCTGGCAGAGGCTGGGAGGATTGGCAGAGTGTTCGGGAAGAGGGACAGCAGGAGCGGGGTGCCTGGGATGGTGCCCAGCTCAGAGTGTGGGCCTGGCTGCCCCCTTCTCTTCAGGGGAAGGGCCCTGGCTAGGGTCTCGAGTGTGCCCAGACTCAAGACCCCTGATCTTGGGTGGTGGGGTTCAGGCTGGGGATCTCGCCTGCAGACCCCTCGCTGCAAGCCCCCCGAGTGGACGGCCAGGGGCTCCCGCTCCCTTTCTTCCCAGAAGAGTCAGTCACTCTCCTTCCTCAGGGGCTGCCCACACCTCCCTGCTGATGCTGCTGGTGCCACCTCGGAACCACCCTAGGACAGTCGGTTACTAATGTTCTGTAAGGACGTGTGATAGGAAGGGCAGGGACAGGCAACAACAAGCGTTTCTCCAGCAATCCCCTCCCTCTCAGAGCCCTCGTCTCTAAGCCCAGCCTTCTCCTCTCAGCCGCTCGGCCTGTCCTGACTCCTCGTTTGAGTCAGGAAAATGCAGAGGGATGGGGCAGGAGAATCGTGTAAGGATCCACTTTAGTTCAATTCAGCTAACAATCACGGTGCCCCTGCAATGGGCCAGGCCCAGGGAGACAGTGGGAAGCAAAACAGACAGTGTCTGACCTTGGGAGAGTGTGGTCTGGAGGGGGAGATGGATGTTAATGAACCAAAAATCAGTGTTTCATTGTATCCCACACACCAGTATTTCATTACAGTTCTGGATGAGTGCCGAGGAGGGAAAGCACGAGGGTCCTGGAAGCCTCCAGGAGAGGGACCGGTCAGGGGCGGTGTTTGCAGACCGAGGTGTGAAGGATGAATCGAAGTTTACTGGGTGAAAAGTGGAGGAATGTTCCAGGCAGGGGTCCTGTGGCAGGAGGATTTGAGGAACCGAAGGGGCATCAGCATAAGTGAAGGAGCAGGCGGGGGCAACACACAGCGCCTCTCACTTTAGATCCTGGAAGGTGGGTGCTACTTCTCACCCCCATTTTGTTGATAAAAAAACAGAGGCCAAAGAAGTTAAACGACTCGCCTAAGACCACATGACTTAAGTGGGCGAGCCAGGGCTTGCTGAAACCATGTCTTTATTGTGACACTCAGCTGTGGGCTTTCTCCTTCACACCCTGGCCTCTTAGCGTGGCCTCCTGGGCCGGCTGTGTCAGCATCCTCTGGGAACGGTGAGCAGCCCAGGGCCTGGTTCTCACCCGGGCCTGTGTTCTCTCCCCAGTCCTGTCCTTGCTCTGGGAGTCTGCTTTTTGCTGTCCTGCCTGGGACTTCCTTCTGAGCCTCTGTCTGCCCCATAGCTCCGTGCCCTTCACTTACCCCTGGCCAGGACCAGGCCACCAGCGGCTGTCCTGCCAGCTCCAGAATCTCCCTCCTCCAGGATGGCCTCTCTCAGTGTATCTGGTTCTGCCCAACACACTCCTCACTTCAGGACCTGTGACAAGGTCACCAAATTTGAGAAAGATACGGGAGGCTCAGGGCTGGGAAAATGTGATGGGGAAAGATGTACATCGTACCTTTTAGGTTTTCATGCCAACTGGGTGAAAATGGAGATGAGAAACTTTATTTAAATGGTTTGGGAAACAAAACAATTGCTGACCAAATAGGACATCAACTGGGTGGGTGGGGGAGTGGGGGGAAGAGGGTGGTGGTAGTGGATAGCTTTGTTTTGGGTTGCTATATAGCTGAGAGGACATCCAAGTCATGGAAGGCTTCTGGCGCCCCCTAGAGGGCAAACTGGAAACAATAGAACAGTGGTTCTCAACCTTCCTAATGCCACGACCCTTTAATACAGTTCCTCATGTTGTGGTGACCCCCAATTTCATTGTTACAAATTGAACATAAAGCATAGTGATTAATCACAAAAACAATATGTAATTATATATGTGTTTTCTGATGGTCTTAGGCGACCCCTGTGAAAGGGTCGTTCGACCCCCAAAGGGGTCTCGACCCACAGGTTGAGAACCGCTGCAATAGAACCTTAGGAAAGCGTTGGGCAGGCTGTTTAAGGCAGGACAAAAGCCAGCATTTCTTAAATTTTGCCAAATGGAGGAAAAAGGACAGAGTCTTAAATACATGAACTCAATCTTCTCCAAAGCATGGTATGGTGTGTATTTTTATTCCCATTTTACAAATAGAGAAACTATAGCTCTCAGATGCATAACTTACTGCGGCTCATGGCTGGCAAGTGGTAGAAACAGGAATTGAACCTAGAGCTTTCTCATTACAGAGAAAGTCAGCCTCTTCCCACCCCACCCCCACCCCCTCCTCTACCAGCAGGCTGCATTTTTCTCAGATCTCCAAGGCGCCCCTGTTTTCCTCAGTTTCCTTTACTCATTTAAGCAATGTGAGCTGCTCACTGCTGTGGCCTCGCCTGGGGTTGGGCCTGAGGTCCCCAGGTCAGCTCAGCTCTGCTCCCACCCCTGGACCCTCACCTCTTGCACTGGCTCTTGGTGTATTGCTGTATACACAGGGGCAGCGTCTTTCCCCTGTAAACTTTGGTGCCCCAGAGCAATGTCTAAAAAACCATCGGATACACCCATCTCTGCTCTAACCTGTCATTTTCTCTGGCTTGCAAGGCTTTTGCCTGCTAACGCCTATCCCCAGCACTATCCTGCCTGGGACTTCCTTCTGAGCCTCTGTCTGCCCCATAGCCCTGTGCCCTGCCTCTCCTGGCAAACCCAGCTGCTCTAGACCATGCCCGAGTCTACCACCATGTCTCTTGCCTTTGCCCAGACTGCTCCTGCCCCTCCCTTTCCACTTAGCTCCTGGTGTGAGTTTTTATAGAATTGCTTTTGCTAGGCTGTACTTTGACGCGCTGCTATTATAAGAAGCAGACACTTGAAATCCATTTATTATAAGGATCTAACATTATTGATTAGGCCACATTGTCACTTTTAATGAAGACCCCTGGGGAAATTCTCTTCTCATCTTAAGTGCCCCAAATAGCTATCCTTTGAAACTGGTCCTTTCAAATTTATACATATATTGAGGGTGCTACCAACTGACCAGTGTCCCCTCTATGCATGGGCTCTCAGAAAGCCTCGTGCCCATGCCCCACCTGGAGCTGGCTGGTGCGTGGGCCACCTGGTGCTGCATTCTTGGCATCTACCATTGATTTTCCTTCTTCTCTTTGTCCCACTTTTCACTCCTGCTCTCTTGCTGTTTTATAAATCCCTATAAGCCACCTCAAAGCCTTTCTGGAACACGGTTGGCCTAAATCAATAAACTAATCGATACAAATAGAAAACCTTCCTCGCAGGGTTGTGGTGAGGATTAAATGGAATAATGGATGTGAGTGCAGCCCAGAGTTCCCTCCCAGGCTTGGTCGAAGGGCTAGCTGCCAGCTGGGGCCAAGGCGAGGGTCCCGCTGGAGGTTTCCACCCCAGTGCAGCCTCCATCTTCCTTGGTCTGTAGACGTCTCTTGGCCACTGCCCTTCCTGCCTTTGTCTTGCCCTCACCACATGTGCTCTGTTCCCTGTGGGGAGGAGCAGGAGGGTGGCTGTGTCTGTTCTCTCTCATCCCACTCCTCTCAGAAGTCATACAGTCAGCAGCAGGCCCCCTTCCCTCACCCTCACCCTGGGATCTCAGATGCCCTAAGGGCCTCAGTTGCCATGTCTTGGAGTAGTTGGCATGTGGTGGGCATACACCGGTGAGGAGACTAAGAGATGATCTGGTCCAGCCTGTGCATTTGACAAATGAGGAAACTGAGGCCCAAAGAGGGAAGTGATGGAGCCACATCCCTCACATGTTTCAGCTCCTTCATGCCAAGACTAAGCATTGTCCTGCTCTCCTCGAAAGCTCGCAGGTGATCTTCATGCCTCAGGTCAGGACCACGCTCGCCAGCACAGCTTCTAAGCCCCTCTCCCGAGTCATTTCCACAAAGCACCCCTGTTTTGGTCATGGCTATTGTGTAGCCAAGTACCTCAAAATAGAGTGGCCCAAAAGAACGATAAACATTGATTGTCTCACAGTTTCTGTAGGTGGCTGGGTGGTTCTGGCTTGGGGTCTTTCATGAGATTGCAGTCATGATGTGGGTTGGGGCTGTGTCTTAGTGTGTTTGGGCTGCTGTAATAAGAGTTCCATAAATTGGGCAGCTTATCACAGTCCTAGAAGACGGGAAGTCCAGGATCCGGGGGCCAACAAATAGTGTTTGGTGAGGGTTCGCTTCCTGGCTGGGTCCTCACGTGGCGGGAGGGGCAGAGGAGCTCTCTCAGAACTCTTTTATGAGAACACTAACCCCATTCACAGAGGACTCGACCTTCATGACCTGAGCACCTCCTAAAGCCCCCACTTCCTAATACCGTCACATTGGGCGTTAGGATTTCAACACCTGAATTTGGGGGCGGGGACACAGGCATCGAGTCCGCAGCAGGCAGCATCATCTGCAAGCTTGCTGAGGCTGGAGAATCTACTCCCATGAGGACTCGCCCACACTGCTGGCAAGCCTTCTGTTTCTTTGCTTGTGTGGGACTAGCCAATTTGCTACCAAGAAGGGGGGGGGGGGGGGGGGGCTGAGGTCACCAGGAGCTGGGGACTCCTGGGCACCAAGCTGCCTGCTCAGACAGCTCCGAGACAGGGCAGCCAGCGGGGCTGCACGCAGCCAAAGCCACAGAGCTGGTTCTCCTGTGGTGCCCAACCGGCTCCCCTCAGCTCCAAACTCCCTCGCTCAGAACACCCGGGCTTTTGTGGGGGCCTTCAGGGAGCAGAGACCCACAGAGCGTGCTGAGCACACGCTTTGACGGTTACCAGGCCCCCGACAGGCGGAGTTTTCTGAGGCAAAACAGCACCCAGAGGCCCTTCAGAGGGACTCGCTGTGGCATCAGCTCAGATTCCCACCCCTTGTCGTCAGCCAAGTGAGCCTCAGAGAGACAGCGAGGGCCTCTCTCTCCCGCTCAGAGACTGACTTTTAACAACAGGGTATAAAAGTACTTCCTTTTCTCTCTCTTTTTTTTTTTCCCTTTACTCCCTGGCCTGTCCCTTGGCAGACAGGCAACAAAAGGTAGCATTTGTTAACCATAAATAGTGGATTCAAAGTCCTTTTCTTTCTGTAAAGTAGTTTGAACTAAAAGAGTTGGGCCGTATTTGTGATATGGGTGCATGGATGCATTTGTAGGAAGAAGGACGGAAGTCTAGTGACCCGATGCTAGTTAGGGGTCCTGTCCATGTATGAAATAATGATTCTTTGTCGGTGTTGTTGTTGAGCACGTATGACTTTTATAGTTAGGTAGATAAAAGTTATTTTTTAAACATTTTTCTCTTGTCACTTAGAAAGCTCTTCCTCTGTCCCTTGTGCGCCTCCTTTCTGTGCCAGCAAAGCGCCCCACGTATGACTCTAGTGCAGTGGTTCTCAACCTTCCTCATGCCGCGACCCTTTAATACAGTTCCTCATGTTGTGGTGACCCCCAACCATAAAATTATTTTCGTTGCTACTTCATAACTGTAATTTTGCTACTGTTATGAATCGTCATGTAAATATCTGATGTGCGGGATGTATTTTCATTGTTACAAATTGAACATAATTAAAGCATAGTGATTAATCACAAAAACAATATGTAATTATATATGTGTTTTCCGATGGTCTTAGGCAACCCCTGTGAAAGGGTCGTTCGACCCCCAAAGGGGTCGCGACCCACAGGTTGAGAACCATTGCTATAGACGCATAGCTAGGAGCTGGGGGGCCAAGGACTCCAGCCGGCCTTCCTGGGCTCAGGGCCATGTGCACTCTGCTGTGGAGTTTCTGTTTTGTTGTCTCAGCAGAAAAACCCAGACAGAAGGATGGAAGCCCCAATAGCTCAGGGGACAGTGGCAGGGGAGCCATGTTCCCAGGCCTCACAGTGGAGCCTGAGGCTCATGTGGTGAATGGTGATGGGAAGGAGATGGTCAAGGCCTGAGGGCCTGGCCCAGGAGAAGGGTCAGGGGGCCTGGGGGCTGCCTGACATTGAGTCCCATGTCAGGACAGTCAGCCCTGGCTTCGGGGTCTGATGCAGGGCTCTCTGCAGCCTGCCTGGGTCCCCATCCTGGTCAACCTTGGGTAAAATATTTAGGTTCCCTCCTCTGCAAAGTGGGAGATGCTTCCCACTCCAGGCCTGCTGTGCAAGGGGAGCTCGGGACCTGACTTCCTGGGCTCACCTTCTGAAGCCACCACCTGCCAGCTGTGTGTCCTTAAAGAAGCTGCTTAACTTCTCTGAGCCTCCCTTTCCTCTTTCTTTGTGGAAGGGGGATGGGGATAGCCTTCTCCCACGGTCAGTGTGACGGTCAGGTGCACTCACACATGTGAAGTGCTGGGCAGGACGGCTCGGGGGGACATGCTCAGAACACGATGGCAGTTCGTTCCACTGCTGTGGGAAGGGAAGGGGCATTTGTAAAGGCCTGCAGTGAAGAGGTCGAGAGAGGGATGGAGAAACAGGAGGACGGTGCCAGCGGCCCAGTCTGGCCAGAGGAGCTGGGGGAAGGGTCCAGAGCTGGCCTAGGCTCGCACAGGCCGGAGATTTGCCGTGCCTCCTCCCTCACATCAGGATTTTAAGGGGGAGGTGATGAAATCCTCAGTGACCCTGCCCTCCGAGCACAGGGCAGGGACGTGGCACTGCAGCCCCGAGGCCAGCGTGCTCCAGTCCCCCTGTGGGCCCAGGTCTGTGTGGTGGCTCTGCTGCCTGCAGTCCTGAGAGTGAGGGATCTGGCGTCGACACAGCCTGGAGTTCAAGACCTGGGGGCCACCTACTGGTGGGTTCCCTGGGGGCCACAGGTGCTTTCTTACAGAAAGTGAGCCTTCAGTGCACTCTCCACAGATCCCGGGGTGGCCGTGGGCCCCTCGAGAAGCCCGTCTCTCTGCCTTCACCTTTGCATCCCTGGAGGATGCCACAGGGGCTGAGCTGACCTCTGTGAGTGGAGGGGGGCGGCAGGTTGGGGTCTGGCAGAGCTGGTCACCCATGCCCCTTTGCCATTGCCTTTGCATCCCTGGAGGGTGCCACAGGGCCTGAGCTGACCTCTGTGAGTGGAATGGGGGAGGCAGGTTGGGGTCTGGCAGAGCTGGTCACCCATGCCCCAAGCTTCTCCCTCCAGTTGCAACCCCTCTGCCCAGAGAATGGGAGGTGGCTGGGCACCGAGCTCCAGCTCATTCATTCATTCAAATGCTTACCAGGGAGGAGCTTTTGTGTGTCAGGCACTGTCCCAGGCTGGGATGCCGCTGTGACTGGTCCCACTGTCTGGCGCCCTCCCCTCCCTGGAGAGGCCTCTCTGACCAGTGTGTTTCTTCCTCTGGCTCGACCCTCACAGGGACCTGAGTGAGAACGCCATCCAGGCTATCCCCAGGAAGGCTTTCCGCGGAGCCACAGACCTCAAAAACTTGTGAGTACAGGCCTGGGGTGGAGGGGGCCTGGGGCCACAGGGCCTCCCCTGGCAGTATTCTCCTGGGTCTCCCGGAGCCCTGGAGTTCAGGCAGCCACGGAGCTGGTCTCTGGGCTGAGGTGGCAGTGCCCGCATGGTTTTCTGGAACCATCTGGAGTGGGAGGAAACGGGCCGTCTTGGAGGGCTGTGGGCTGCCAGGGTGATGTTCTGGGTCCCTTTGAACGGACAGTCTCCGTGCCCTTGCCCTTCGGGAGATTGGGAGAGCTGGGCTTGAATCTCCTCTTTCAGGCACTTATTGCATAAGCTGCTGCAAGTCAGTTAGCTCACTGAGCCCCAACATACTGTTTTGTGAAATGAGGATATCACACTTACTTCACGGGCTTATTCTGAGGTTCAAACTAGACGTGGCAAATGCCTGGCATGCTTGTCACTCCCGATAGTCCCCTTGCCCCCTCCCGTGCCTGTAGCAGACATTGGTAATTGATCACCGAGTTCTTTCCCAAAGAGCCCGGTCCAGGCGTCAGTGTATTCTGAGAGCAGCGCTCCAGGTAGCCACAGCTCGTCAGCCCCCCTGGGCACTGGGGCTGGGATCTGCCCCCGGCTCTGGCTGCCATGGCTGCTGTGACAGACTCATTCCTCAGCTGCCAGCACCTTTTAGGTGGTCTCCACAATGGGGTGGGTGCCTGCTCCCCAGGAGAGAGGCAAGGTTAGGAAGAGGCGTCGAATAAAACTTTTATTTACATTTATTGTTTTAACTAAAAAACAAGGAATACTTTAAGTTCTTACTATTTACTATTTGGATGGACACATTTGTTCTGAACAAGGGATGGGGTCAGGCCTTTTTAAAAGAAAATGGAATGGAGCGCTTGGTGAGGATGTGTGGACGCTGCTCTCAGCGACGTGCCGTCCTCTGCACACCCTCCCTTTGCTTCACAGACAGCTGGACAAGAACCAGATCAGCTGCATCGAGGAAGGCGCCTTCCGGGCTCTTCGGGGGCTGGAGGTGCTGTAAGTAACACACGGGAGGGAAGAGAGGCTCGGTCCGGCTGGTGCAGGTGCCGGGGCCCAGGCAGCGGGCGTGGGGGCCTCGGAGAGCACAGAGGCAGGAGACTTGGGAGGCGTGGCAGGCCCTCCAGGACGCATGCTCGCGAAGTCATCGTGCCCGCAGGAGCATGGCCAAGGCTTATCCTGCTTATGATGACACCAGGGCCATAGCTGTGTCTCCCAGGAGCTTCTGACACGTGGCTGTGTAGACCCTGCCCCTTCTTTAAGCCAGCCCACGCCTGCGCCTGTCCCTCTCCCGTCCCACCAGCCTCGAGGCTGCGGCACAGCTGCCTCCTGATCAGGCAGCTCAGGGCTTTCCCTGGTGGTGGCTGTGTGTCATGCTCTTTGGCATAGGCCCCCTGCCCTCTCCCCTCTCTCCCCCCCACCCCAGGTCCAGCCCAGAGCTGGCCCAGCTTGAGGGTGGACCGGGGAACAGTGTGAGGGTCTGCCTGTTTGTCAGAGAGAAGCCCTGCTCTCCCTCCCACGTGAGCTTCTGCTGGACAGACGCTAACAGACTCTGGTTTCCCCACCAGGACCCTGAACAACAACAACATCACCACCATCCCCGTGTCCAGCTTCAACCACATGCCCAAGCTGCGGACCTTGTGAGTCAGCCGGGTGGCCCGGAGGACAGCCCCGAGCTGGTGGTGTCCGGGCAGTGGGGAGCGGGGCGCAGGCTTCCACAGGCAGGGGAGCGGGCTCCTTCTTGCACCCCCAGCGCCCAGCCAGGGTGGGGTCAGGGGAGGTCATCTGAAATGAAGGGAGATTGTCATTTATATTTGATTTTTCCTTGGAAAACCAATGATTTCTTTTTGTGCTTGAAAATGAGCTATGTGACTTGGGTCAGTGGGTCTGTATGAGTTCAGGGAGGTGAATTGACATGAGCCGGGCAAAATGCAGTCCGGGGGGGCGGGGGCCCGAGCATGCTGGGAGGGAAGGGGCAGCGGCTGGGAGTTTCCTGCTGCTGCCGACAGTCCCCAGGTTGGAGCTGTGGGCTGACTGCGCATGGACTGTGCTTGGGTCAAGTGCAATAGGGGGTTCGGCCCCTCCTGGGTAGAGGGGCTCCCACTCTTTGGCCGGGGTCTGGGGGCCCCAGGTGGGTTGTGAACATCCCTGTCTCCCTGCAGCCGCCTGCACTCCAACCACCTGTTCTGCGACTGCCACCTGGCCTGGCTCTCGCAATGGCTGAGGCAGCGGCCAACCATCGGGCTCTTCACCCAGTGCTCAGGCCCCGCCGGCCTGCGTGGCCTCAACGTGGCCGAGGTCCAGAAGAGCGAGTTCAGCTGCTCAGGTGGGTGCAGGCCCGCTGGGGCTCTCGACTGTCCATCTCGACTGCCCATCACCTGCCTCCTGCAGCCTCCCCCTAACGTTCCCCCATTACTTCCTGTCTCCACCACACATTGACATCTGGCACATTCATCACCTCCTGTCCTCCTCCATCGCCTTCTAGACCACCCACCATCTCCTGTCTCCACCCGTCTTCTGTTCCCATCCACCACCTGTCTCCAGGCATCACCTCCTTTCTTTACCTATCACATTCTGTCTTTATCTGTCACCTCCTGTGTCCACCCATCTCCCCCTGCTGTCCATCCATTATCTCCTGTTCTCACCCAAAGCCTTTGTCTCCACATATCACCTCTTGCCTTCTCTCCTTTGTCCCTCCTGCCACAGCCATCTTCTCTTCCTTCCGCCCATCGCCTCCTCCCACATTGTCCCTCTCTGTCCGACCTCCTGTCCCTCACCCCTCCCCTCCCCTCCCACCCCTTGCCTCCTCCTATTGCCACCCTTCCCTCCTGTGACGGCCTTGTCTGAAAAGTCATTGAATTGGCCCATCTAGCCTTGGCTGTGAGAGCCTCCTGCTTGCCCACCCATTTCCTTTCTAGCACCTTCCATCTCCATATGCAGCCAGAGGACCTGAAAGGACCCACAGGTCTGGGCAGGTCACTGCTGCCTGGTACTCACCAGCCCCCTGGGAGAGTCCAAACTGTCCCCAGGCTCTGCAAGGCCGGGGCAGGGTCACCTCAGCCTCCCCCGGCCGCCCTTTGGCCTTGTCACTCAGTGTGTCCCAGCGGGGTCCGCCTGGGCCCTTCCCGGAGCAGGTGCCTCCCACCCCAGCCTTCTCGCAGGCCGGACCTGTTGGCACCCCCTCCTGCCTTGTTCCCTGGCCCCAGGCACATGGACTATGCGGTCGTGGTTTCTGACCGTCTCCCCAGCACTTGGCCTGTGCTTGGCACAGAGAGATGCTCAAGAAAGGTTTGCTGAGCGAATGAATGGTTCAGATTCACAACAGAGGATGAGGGGCTGCCCATTCTCCCAAACCAGTGAGTGAGCCTGCCAGCCGCTTAGAGCGCTGAGGGAGGAGTGTCTACTGGGCCCGGCAGCCTCTCTTCCATGTGAGGCTCCCCTCCCCCACAGCACTGGCAGCACCGAGGCTGCTCCTGAGCATGCCGAGCTGAGGGCTGCTGAGTGTGTGTGTGTGTGTGTGTGAGTGTGTGTGTGAGTGTGTGTGTGAGTGTGTGTACAAGAGTATGAGTGTGGCTCAGTGGTTGAGTGTCAACCTATGAACCAGGAGGTCATGGTTAGATTCCCAGTCAGGACACATGCCCGGGTTCTGGGCTTGATTCCCGGTAGGGAGCGTGCAGGAGGCAGCTGATCAATGATTCTTTCTCACCATTGATGTTTCTATCTCTCTCTCCCTCTCCCTACCTCTCTGAAATCAATATATATACACACATATACATATGTGTGTGTGAATGTGAGGGTGCATGTGGAGAGAGTGTATGACTGTATGTGTGAGTTTGTGTGTGTGTGAGCATGTGAGTGTGTGACGATGACTGTGATTATGAGTGTGCGTACAGGAGTATGAGTGTGTGAGCGTGTGTACGTGTGTGCACACCTGGGTATGCACTCATGTGTGAGGAGCGTCAGGCTGATGCGCCCCTCTGAGTAATTGCAGCTGCCCCAGGTTTTAGGAAGAGGAGTGGACACTTCACTGGGACAGTTATTTTTAAGTGAGACCTTTTTCTTTGCATTTGAATACCTTGGTTTCTATATTCAGGCCAAGCAAAGGTTAGAGGTTAAAACGCTGGTGGGCGTGTAAATCGGCTCAGCAGCTTCGCACAACTGTTCAGCAGAATCTACGAAGGCCCAGCATATGTCTACCCGTGACCCTGCAGCTCCTGCTAGGTGTGTGCATATGCTCTGCCAACATGCGTGTCCAAGAATATCCAAGGCAGCTTTCTTCACAGCAGCTCAGAGTTGGAGACAGCGCACACGTCCACCAACAAGAGTGGATTAACTATTTATAACTCATCTATGCAATAGAATTCTAGTCATAGTAAAAAAAAAACACCTACTGATACAGACACAATGCCAAAGATTTTATACGGAGCCAAAGAAGCCAGACACGAGAACCTGCTGTCTGATTTCATTATGTGAAGTCCACAAATGCAGAAGAAATCTTTAGTGCTGGGTCTCAGAACAATGGTTGCCTTGGGGAAAGGGTAGATGAGCCTTTGTGGGTGATAGAAATGTTACATGTCTGGGGGTGGGGGGGTATATTCATAAGTAGAAATCAGCTATACACTTAAGACAGTACCCTGTATATAACTTATACTTCAATTACAGTGATTTATCAGACACTGGGCTTCATCCTAGTTTCAGCATCTATCAGCTGTGTGAGTTTCCACAAATTAATTAATATTGAGGACTCTGTCTTCTCACCTGTAAAATGGGCACAATAATACCATGCTCCTCCAAGGTTGAGCTGAGTGACTTGGACGAGAACCTGTGGCTTCAGAATTCAGGCTAGGGTTTCCTGGCACCTGAATCCCACTTCCGCGCAGCACAGTCAGGTCGAGATTCAAGTTCAGCAAACATCTAACAAGGTCCTCTGTGTGCCAGGTGCCCGCAGGGCTACACGGGAGTTCTTGGTGATCTCGGGTTCGTCCTCATCCAGAGAAACACCATGTGCCCCGTCCCTACTCATCAGTCTGTATCTCAGGAGGGAGGTGCTGACACGGGACACCCCGAGGTCACAGCCCACTGTTTCCGCAGGCCAGGGGGAGGCAGGGCACGTGCCCTCTTGCACCCTCTCCTCCGGCTCCTGCCCGGCCATGTGCTCCTGCAGCAACGGCATTGTGGACTGCCGTGGCAAAGGCCTCACCGCCATCCCTGCCAACCTGCCCGAGACCATGACGGAGATGTGAGTACAGGGCAGGACAGGCACGGGGCACAGGCTCTGGGGCTGGGCCAGGCTCTGGTGGTCCAGAGAAGAGCTGGAGTGGATGCCACCCAAAGGCTTGTTTCAAGGTCCTTCCGTGCAAATGGAGAAGTCAGTGCTTTGGCTGGCCGAGCTATCTGCCCAGGCTGGGCAACGCTGGCGGGCTGGGAGTGGGTGTTCCTCTGTGGTCGATCTGTCCAACCCAGCTGGGTGTCTGCTAGGACTGGTTTCTTAGAATTAGCATCATTTGTGGGCCCCTTTCAGCCATGGCAGCGTGGGATAACGGAGCTCACATCTGCCTGTGCCAGCCCGCCGACTCCAGACAGAGGTTGGGAGCAGGACAGGGGGACAGAGGGCATGGTTGGGTGGGTGAGCCCAGCAGGCAGCAGCCCAGACTGGGGCGACCTGACTGGGGGCCCCCTCTGTGTTCTCTACCCGCAGCCGCCTGGAGCTCAACGGAATCAAGTCCATTCCCCCGGGAGCCTTCTCTCCCTACAGAAAGCTGCGGAGGATGTGAGTGCCTCCCCCTGCTTCCTGAGAGTCAGCAGGGGCGGAAGGGAGACCCCGGGCCTGGCCGGCCACAGCCCGGGCAGGCCCTGCCTCTGCCTCTGGGCAAGCTGCTGCCTGGCGGTCCTGCCCCTGAGGTGGTTCCTCTGTGACCTGGGCCGGCAGTGGTGTGACCTCCTTGCAGGGTTGTCCTGAGGCCTAAATGTTGAGCCCGAGTCTGGCATATGGCCAGACTATCATCCTTCCATTTCAGCTTGGGCACCAATGGGAGCCGCCATGGACATAAGAGGGGATGTTGGGGAAGCTGGGAGGTGGGGGAAAGCTGTCAAAACAGACCAAGGCTGGAGTGTCCCATCCGCCAGGACCCTGGGACCGCACAGGGGGATAGGGCCGTGGGTTTTCCTGATGGAGGGGAGAAAGGGCCCCTCACTTTTCTAATTTCAAAGCAGCCCCTGCCCTCCCGTGGCATCTGGGAGGGGCAGGGGACCAGGCACGGCTTGGTGGCCGCTGAGGGATTCAGCCACCCTCTCTCTCTCTCACTGCAGAGACCTGAGCAACAACCAGATCGCAGAGATCGCACCTGATGCCTTCCAGGGCCTCCGCTCCCTGAACTCACTGTGAGTAGCAGCACCTGCCAGGGTCCAGGGTGTCTCCCAAGGAGGCCAGCAGGGCCTGGAGCCCCTCCAGTGGGTGCTGGAGAGAGAGCACAGCCCCCACCCTCCCGGCCTCAACGGGTTTCCCTTTGGCTGCAAAGTCCAGGGTCGCTATGCCCAGCATCCCCTTCCTCACTGGTGGACCCTCTGCAGCTGGGAGGGGATGCGGGAATCCAGGACTGAGTGCATGGAAAATCAGGCAGAGCTGTTGCCCTGGCAACTGTGATGCTCTCCCCACCACAGTGGGGATTTTCCCAGCATGCTTTGTGGCAGTCATTGGACTGGGCCCAGCTTTCCTGTTGGCCCTGCCTCCCCACAGAAGCCCAGCACTCCATGCTCCTGAGCCTTCCCCAGGTCACCTACAATGGAGCACCCACCGCTCCAGCTGTGACATCTGCCACACCTGTGTCTTCCATCCCCAGCATGCTCTGATCCCAAGTTGTGGTGAGGATGCGAAGGAAGCATTTTCCTCCACCTCTCTCCAGCATTTCCCTTTCTCAAGGGTTTACTGGGGTGGGGGGTGGGGTCTGTAAATCTACAAAGCATCATGCAGCATCAAAATTTTATCTCGGAAAAATTAAATTTAGCAACACCAAAAAAAATTCACTCAGGAATGTTACTTCCTCTCACTTTTTCCAAGAACCCCTGCTTGTCCGCCCGCCCCCCCATGTTCACCAAGCCCCTCACTCTCTGAGGTCCCACAGCATGTTGTCTATGCAGAGAGTGCGCTCAGGGTGCCTGTAGGCAGGCGAGCTCCCTGGCCGGGGCCTTGTGTTCCTCTTAGGAATGGTGTTTTCACTGCCCCCTGGCAGCATGGACACATGCCTCACGTAGATGAGGGTCCTGGGAAGTGGAGGGGGATGCAGCCCCCGTTGCTGAGTGCCTTTCGTGTGCACCCTTTTCCTGTGAATGGCGCTGCTTAGGACGTGCAGTGTACGACCACACAGCAGTACGTGGCTGCTGGGCGTGGGCCACTGTCGGTGGCAGAGATCAGGTCCTGGAGGGGCTGCCACAATGCAGGCCTCTTTCTCTGAGGAGCGAATGGATCTCCTTCTAAGTTGGACGTGTCGGTGACACATCTAAGTGGGCTTCTGTTCTTAACTCCCTGCACCCACTCCTGCCCCCTCCACTCCCTTCTCCACACAGCAGATTGGGGGGTCTTTGCAGATGGGAACCTGATCATGTCTCAGAGGCTGCCTGGTGCTGGATGGGCGACATCCAAGCTTCTGTCCCTCCACTCAAGCCACGCTGGGGCTCCCCCAGCGCCAGCCCGCCCCCACCGCGGGGCCTTTGCTCCTACCGGCCCTCCTCCGGGAATGATCTGGAAGTCATGTGTGAAGAGGCAGCACACTGTCTTTGCTCAAAGGGAACGTGTGTGGGGAGGGGGGTGCTGCTTGTGATGTTGGGAATAAAATAGACCCCACTCCCCAACCCCCTTCCTTCCTCTTGGTCTGCCTGAGCCCGTTCCGGCCTGCACAGCATTTTTGAGTCTCTGCTTTTTTTCGAATTACACGGATTCTCGCTCAGTGCAGAGAACTGAACATACCCAAGTACAGAAACCCGCTGCAGTCCCGCCGCCCGGATCTCGGCACAGCCAGCACCGTGGTCTGTTTCTTCCCGGTGCTTTGTCTGACCACAGACTTGCTTGACCTGCGGGAGCTCACACGCTAACTACTCCCGCCATGAGATTTCTCCCTGAACGGTCTCTTTTGGGTCCCAGAGCAGGTTGATTTCCCACGAGGCTCCCTGAAGGGTCCTTTTGCAGGTTTCTGTGGGGCCCATGTGTGGACGGAGGGAGGGCTGTGCCTGCAGTAATGGGGTGACAGCCACCTCGAGCCCTTAGCGTACTTGTATGCAAACTACTAGGTGTACTGGTTAATGATGCGGATTTTTTTCAATTGATGGGGTTACACATATGTTGATATGTATGCGCTTTGATATGTATGCTATTTTGTTGTATTGACAACAAGCTTCAGAACTTCATGTGTCAAATTTTCTGAAGGTGTTAAACATCATAGATATTTTTATGCTTACAAATGTCGAATAAAAAAAAAGTCGAATTTCATGTCAAAAAAAGAGTATTTGCGGGAAGTTTTAATTCAATACTTTATGTGGAAGAAAAGTGCTAGTGAGGGACATTACTTTGAATAAAGCACTTTTGATATTTCTCTTGAAATTATCATGTTTTCTTTAATCACAAAATCCGAATTATTAACCGGTCAATAATTAAGCCGAATTACTAACCGGTTAATGATTAATCTGCAATACTAACCGGTTAGTAATCCGAATTATTAACCTGTTAATAATTAATCCACATTATTAACCAGTTACTGGTTAATCTGCATTGTTAACCGGTTACTGATTAATGCAGATTAATCATTAACCGGGACACCTAGAAAGGACAGGGGACTCTTTCTTAATCACTCTACTGCCATCTGCTGGCAATTCGTTATGACAAACCTCCAGCCTGGCGGGCTGTCCTCTAACTCTCCCCTCTGCTGCCTTTTCTCCAGGGTCCTCTATGGGAACAAGATCACAGACCTCCCCCGGGGTGTGTTTGGCGGCCTGTACAACCTGCAGCTCCTGTAAGGACCCATCGGATGGTTGCTTGGGTGGGGCCCTGGGAGTATTCCTCTGGCCTCCCAGCCTGGCCTTTCCCACCTCTTTGGGGTGTGGGACTCCCTGGAGGCGAGGAGCTTGGAGGATGGCAGATGTAGTAGGGCTGTGAGAGGCTTTGGGGCTCTGCGGAGGCCAGAGAGGCGACTCGGACTGATGGCGGGAGGCCTGAACGAGAGGCTGCTGCGATGCAGGCTGGTCCTAAGGAGGCCGGCATGGCTGAGGAGAGCTATCCACCACATGGGCCACCCAGGCCAGCTCAGCCTCCTCGAACCAGGAGAGTTCAAGCAAGGGCTCTCTCCCAGGACCCAAGAGGCACAGAGCCCCTCTCAGCTGCCTGGGACCCCACAGAACTCTGGGATGGGGGAGGAGCCTCCCACGGCCTTTGGGAGGTGGCTTTGCCCCAATGCTCTCTGGTTTCCGGGGATGTCAGGGGCACCTCTAGCGGTTCCTTGAAAGAGAGAAGAGGGGGTGGCTGAGCTGGTCCCCGTGCAATGAGGAGGCAGTCAGAGTTCTCCACGCCTCTGCGTGGAGTGGGCACCCAGACGGCCAGATCCCTGTGCCTGCTCGGCGCCCAGGAAGGTGTCCAGGACGTGTCGGTGAGTCTGATGCTGTGCCTTCCCCTCACCACCTGGCCCTGGTCTGCCCACAGGCTCCTGAACGCCAACAAGATCAACTGCATCCGGCCGGACGCCTTCCAGGACCTGCAGAACCTCTCGCTTCTCTCCCTGTACGACAACAAGATCCAGAGCCTCGCCAAGGGCACCTTCACCTCCCTGCGGGCCATCCAGACCCTGTGAGTGCCCTCTGCCTCCCCCGCTCTGCCCAGCAGGTAGACCTAGGGGGAGGCAACAGCCTCCTGGTGCAGGCAGCTAACCGTCTTGACCTGTGCCTTTTTCTCACCAGAATCATCTCTTAGGGAGGAAAGAGCACAGGCACCGGGTTAGACAATCCTGGGTTCAAATCCCAGCTATGCCTCATATTGGCTGTGTGACTCTGGGCAAATTAATTTGCTTCTCTGGACCTCCGTTTATTTATTCATAAAATGAGGATATCATCTTCATAAGGTTGTTATGGGATTAAAGGGGATGTTTGTATAGAGCTTAGCATGTTGTAAATGCTTCTTAAATGCTGGCTACAGTTAATAATAATAGTAATAATAATAACAATGTCCATTGATTCTAAGACACATATTGTTTCCACATTAACAGCTCTGAAATTGGGGTGCATTGCAATGTCGATGGCATCATTTAATTGACATTTTGTTCTTTCTTGATAATACATAAAAGTACCTCTTGCAATGGATAATGTCTTAAATCAGATAAAATCTAGTAATGGCAATGATGATTAAAAATTAGAGAGCAACGGCACTAGGAATTTGTTTTCATCTTTTGTTATAGAATATTACAAGCATATTAAAGGTGGTACTGTGACCCGCCCAGTACTCACCACCGAGCTTAACTTAGGGCCAGTCTCCTTTCATCTACACTTCCCCTCTTCCCTGCCTCCCAGGCATCATTTATCATCTATCACTTGTCACTTCACACAAATGTATACAAGGCAAGGACTCTAAAAACACAACCACATCACTATTATTATATCTTGAACATTTAAAAATTAATCCCTGGATATCATCAGATATCTCATTACTGAATTTCCAAGTGTCTCACACATGTTATACAATTTTGAAGGCAATTTTGTTGGAATCAGGATTTAAATTAGGCCTGTGCAATACAATTGGCTGGTATTGGCGGATGTGTCACTTCAGTTTTTAATCTATAAGTGTCCTCTCCACTCCCTTTCTCCTTGCAGTTTGTTTGTTGCATACACTGCATTATTGGTTCCGTGGAGTGTCCCCCAGTATGGACTTCCCTGGTTGTAGTCCCCATGGCGTAGTTTCACACACTCCTCTGTCCTGAACATGGAAATGTACATCTAGGAGCTTGGCCAGGTTCCGATTTTTCCCTTTCTTTTTTGGGCAAAGTGACTTCATAGGGAGGACCGTGTACTTGCACAGGAGGCACATGATGTCTGGTTGTCTCTCTTTCTGTAATTTACACGGCCATTGATCTGAATGCCTGGACCCACTCGTTCATTAGGGGTCCTGAAATGGAGACGTTTGAATTCTAACGTTCCTTCTTCATTTGATAATGCATAACCACAATGGTTATGCTTTTATAACGAGTCCTTATTTCCAGCTGGCATGCTGTTCCTTCTTCATTTGATAATGTGGTTGTGGTCATGCTTTTATAACGAGTCCTTATTTCCAGCTGGCATGCTTCTGGGTAGGGAAGTTTCTTGTCATCTTCTATTTGGTTAAACTAGGCACATAGGTGGTGTCCTTCTTTAATCCCGGGCCCTATAGTTTGACTCGATGTGCTGGCCTGTGGGCCTGATGATGTGCACTTCATGGGCGTTTATTACCAATGCTGTCGTAGCCATTGTTGTCATTGCCATCCCCGCCACAGTGTTTATCCTCAGATAACACCTGCACGGAGTCCTGCTCCCTGGGGACTCTGCACGTCGGCTGGGATGTCAGCCACGAAGACAAACCCATTAAAGCCCACGAACCCGCCCGCAGCCCCCTCCTGCTAATTGATTTCCTTACAGCCTGGAGAGGAAGGTGGCGCACCACGGGGAAATCTTGTCAAGAATGGGCAATTAGAGGTCACAGGCAAGGGGCGGCCTGTACAATGGCCAGGAGGAGGCAGCCTGGGTCCTGGTGCCTGCTCTGCCAGCTCACCTGCGGCAGGACTGCGGTGCTCTGGCCTGGCCGCAGGTCACTCCTGCCTCCATTCTGTTTGTGAAATGTCCCCGGGCAGAGGGAGGGCCAGGTGAGAGCAGGAGCGGGACGGGGGCTGGCCGGGGGAGTGTGGCAGGGACAGCTAGGGGCCCCAGAGCTGCCGAGCCCTTCTTCTCTGTGATGCTGGGCAAGACTTCTCTGAGGGTGGTGGGTGCCCCCAAGCGGTGCCCTCAGGTGGTGCGTGTCTCCCCAGGGCCAGCCCGGACTTCAGGCTGAGAGCCAGCGGGGGGGGGGGGGGGGGGGCTCACTCATCCAGGTGGAGGTCAGCGCAGATCCTGAGCCCCAGCTCTGCCCCCTGACCTGCCCCTTTTGCACAGGCATCTGGCCCAGAACCCTTTCATCTGTGACTGTAACCTCAAGTGGCTGGGGGACTTCCTGCGCACCAACCCCATCGAGACGAGCGGGGCCCGCTGCGCCAGCCCCGGGCGCCTGGCCAACAAGCGCATCGGGCAGATCAAGAGCAAGAAGTTCCGGTGCTCAGGTAGCTGCCTGCCCCCCGTCTGTCTTCCGTTTGCTCGGGGCCCGAGATGCTTCCTTGGCTCCAGCAAGGATGTCCCGGGTGTGGCCCCCAAATTGTGGACGTGGATCTGAATGGTGTTCGTTCCCACCCCTGTTTTACCCCAAGCCTGGGGAGGGGAGGTCCGAGGGAGGACCCAGACAAGGACCCAGGTCCTCCACCCCCAGGCCAGGTCTCTCGTACCACTTTCAGCCTAAGACCCTCGGAGGCCTGCGACCCTCCCAGTGAGAGAGCGGCCTCCTCCAGGTCCGGAGGCAGCAGAAACAGCCTGTGTCCCGGGACAGGGTGGGTCAGCTTCTGAGCCTGGATTCTGGTTGGAGGCCTGGTGCCCTCCAGCCCCATCTGTGCCAGCGCACGGGAGAGTGCCCGTGGCGTTGGCCCTCCCTGAGAGGTGTAATTGGGTGGGGTGCTGTCCCAGCATTGGCCTGGGCAAGGAAGGGCTTCTCCACACAGGGGCTGGGCAGGTGGGCCCTGGTCTGGGACCCCAGCCTTGTTCCTGGGGTGCGTCCGGCTGGGCAGTGGGCCTGGGCTTTCTTGCAAGTCCTGGACGATCCCACTAACGTCATGGTGTTTCCCTTTGCAGCCAAAGAGCAGTACTTCATTCCAGGTGGGAAAGTGGGGGAACCGGGGGCCGTCCGGGTGGGACGGTGGTCGTGGGTGGGCAGGAGGCTGGGGCAGCAGCCTGAGGGGGTGGGCGAGCCTGCTTGGAGCCTGCCCCAGCCCTCAGACCCGGCCCCGGCCATCTCACCGCAGGCACGGAGGATTATCAGCTGAACAGCGAGTGCAACAGCGACGTGGTCTGTCCCCACAAGTGCCGCTGTGAGGCCGGCGTGGCGGAGTGCTCCAGCCTGAGGCTCACCAAGATCCCCGAGCGCATCCCCCAGTCCACCGCCGAGCTGTGAGCCCCCCAGCCCCCCGCACTGAAAGATACTTCAATGTCTGTCATTTACGGTGTGTAAGTTCCCTCGATTGCCTCTTACAGGCGATTAAACAACAATGAGATCTCCATCCTGGAGGCCACTGGCATGTTTAAAAAACTCACCCATCTGAAGAAAATGTGAGTTGCCCATTGGCGGGAAGGTTGCAGTCAGGACGCTGGCCGGGGATGCAGAAGGAAGATTCTGGGTGTGGGGGAGCTCCTGCGGGGTAGGGGGGCAGGGCTCCTGTGCACAGGGATTGGGTGTCGGAAGGGGGTAGGGGGTCCTGAGCTCCGTCATCCTCCCGCCACCTCCTCTCCCAGCAATCTGAGCAACAACAAGGTGTCAGAAATCGAAGACGGGGCCTTCGAGGGCGCTGCCTCTGTGAGCGAGCTGCACCTGACCGCCAACCAGCTGGAGTCCATCCGCAGTGGCATGTTCCGCGGCCTGGACGGCCTGAGGACCCTGTGAGTGTGGGGGCCGGGAGAGGGTGGTGGCGGTAGGGACTTCGGTAGGCAAAAGCCAGAGTGCGGGTGTCTGCATTAAAGGGAAAGGAGAAGAGGGTGGGAGGCCCCCTCTCCCTGGCCCCAGTTCGCAGGAGGAGGGGCAGCTGAGGAGCCTGACTGCAGTGGGCCAAGTAATCAGACGTTGGTGACTGTGGTGAGGCCTGTTTCTTGTTCCCTGGGCTGCGGGGCCGGTGCCTGGTGAAGGGGTGGAGGGAGGCGGGCCTTCTGGAGGTCCCTCTCCTTGCCCTGTGGTCAGGCTGCAGGAGCACACACAGCACGCGTGTTCCATTCGGGAGCACTGGCTCGACGGCAGGCAGGAGAGGCTGGTGGCCCCAGGGCGGGACATTGCAGAGGAGACCCCGTGGGTGTAGGGGGGCAAGCAGTGACGGCCCACCATTTTGGGGACGCTGGGGTCCCATGAGCCCAGAGCCCACCAGAGCTAACCAGACATCAGACCCAGTGGGATCCCGGGTCACCTGCCCCTCCTCTAACGGTGCAGTGGGCCACCCTGCCCAGGCAGCGCCGGCTCCTCAGTGGTCATGCAGACCTTTAGCGTGTCCAGTAGACAGTGCCGTCCAGTCAGACTTCCCACTGTGATGGAAATGTCCCTCGTCTGCACTGTCCGGCACCATGGCCCCCAGTGGCTGTGGAGTACTTGACCTGTGGCTAGTGCTACTGAGGCACTAAATTTTAAATTTCATTTCCTGTTATTTTGGATTTTATTTCCTGTATATGTATATGTATATGTATATGTATATGTACATGGTATTTTGGATTTTATTTCCTGTTTATGTATATGTATATGTATATTTTTCTATTGATTTCAGAGAGGAAGGGAGAGGGAGAGAGAAATAGAAACATCAGTGATGAGAGAGAATCATAGATCGGCTGCCTCCTGCATGCCCCCCTCACTGGGGATCAAGCCCGCAACCCTTGACTGGAATTAAACCCAGGACCTCAGTCCGCAGGCCGACGCTCTAGCCACTGAGCCAAACCAGCCAGGGAAAATTTTATTTCCTTTTAATGGACTTAAATCTAAATAGCAACCTGTGGGGAGTAGCTACTGTGTTGGGCCGCCTGGGTCTGGAAGCCCTGCCTGGCTTTGGAGCCGGCCCTGCAGCAGGCTCCAGCTTTGTTTCTGAGCTCACGTGGAGGTTGGGTGAGGTCCATGAGTGTAGGAAGGACTCCTGGGGATTTTTTTCCATTTTACAAAAAGTGGATTTTATTATTTGCTGTGTTTTGCAGTTTGCTTTTTCCCTTGCGAACAGAGTGTGGCCACTTTACCAGGCTGTGTACCTTGTATTTCTTGAGTGAGGGTGCCGAGCAGTCCCTGGGGTCCTTTCTGAGGAAGACTTGGGGGGGGACAGAGGAGAGGGGAGAGCTGGCGCTGGGACAGAGCAGAAACGCCGTAGCCCCTCCACCCTGCAGAAACAATGTGTATACCTGCATACACATGCACATACGCACCCACATACGTGCATGCATACATACAGACTTTATCATGGATCCCATAATACGTTTTCTTTTGTAACCCGCTTTTTTCTGAAACACAACATGAGCACCTTTACAATTCATTAAAATGTCTTTTACAGCATCACTTTGAATGTTATTGGAAATTTAGACTATTTCTAATGTTTAAATATAAGCAATGTTGTGATCAATATATTTGTCATGCAATTCTGTGCCCACCTAGGATTACTCCTTTATGAGAAATTCCTGAACGCAGACTTGCTGGGTGAGAGCACACAGTGCCCTTCCAGGGAGGTCCCAAAGTCGTTCTCCGCCAACCAGGCGTGAAAGTGCCCGTTCGCCCACACCCCTGCCGACCTGGGCAGCATCACTTACTATTATTATGTTTTTATTTGTAGTTTGGCAGGCGAAGATGTAATATCGCGAAAATGTCTTTGATTACTATTAAGTTTGAACACTGTTTGTGACTGCTCATAAACCATTTTAATTTCTTTTGGGAATTGCCTATTCTGTGTCAGGCTTGGGTTCGTTTTTGCTTGGGGAGGAGAACTGAGCCAGGTTTATCTGAACAGAAACTTTTGCAGATATAAACGAGGAGGGAGGTCATTGTAGATGGAAATCCTAGCCAGGGACGGCAGGGCGGTGCAGGCCTGGGCAGCAGGTCTGCAGGACAAAGGAGTGGACAGTGTGTTGCTCTCCGGGGGCAGGCAGGTGCTGGTGTGGGGCTGGGTGGACAGGCTCCAGAGGTCTATGGACATGCAAACGAGCAAAGCATCCTATATAATAAAAGAGAAACATGCAAATTACGCTCTCTGGGAGGGCGGGCAGGTGCTGGTGTGAGGCAGGTTGGACAGGCTCCAGAGGTCTACTGGACATGCTAAAGAGCAAAGCATCTATATATATATAAAACCCTAAGCAACTGTTATGACCAAACGACCAAATGGTTGACGGGTCACTATCATGCGCACTGACCACCAGGGAGCAGATGCTGAATGTCCACTCCCACAGCCAACCTACTGGGGCGGGCCAACCTCCTGTGGTCCCTCCCCGCCAGCCAACAGCCCCAATTGGCCCTTCTCCCCACCTGGCTGGCAGGCCCTGATCACTCCAATAAGGACTGGGTGAGACAGTCCCAATTGGCCTCGATCGCCAGCCAGGCTGAGGGACCCCACCCGTGCATGAATTCGTGCACCGTGCCTCTAGTTTAAACATAATTCTGTGGGCAGTTTGGAGGCCACTGAGGGCTTTGGCTGAAGAGGGACACGACTGGGTTAGGTTTGAGGAAAGTCTCTCTGGTGTTGAGGTGGAGCATGGCCTGGAAGCGGGGAGGCACTGGGCACCCAGGGAGTGAAGGAGAGGGCTGCGGTGAGGCCATATGGGCTGGAGGCAGAGGAGGGCACTGCTGAGGCGGAGGGTCTGGAGGGGGCACAGGTGTGAAGGGTTCAGGTGCTGGGGCTCAGTGCCTCCCGGGGAGAATCTGTGAACTCGCTGGTGGTGGCCAATGCACCTCTCGGGCAGATGCAGCTTAGGCCTGCTCCCCGCTGGCAAATGGACATCCCCCGAGGGCTCCCGGGCTGCCAGAGGGATGTCTGACTGCCAGCTTAGGCGCAATCCCCCGGGAAGCAGGCCTCAGCCAGTAGGTAGACATCCCCCGAGGGGTCCCAGGCTGCTAGAGGGCACAGGCTGGGCTGAGGGACCCCACCCGTGCACAAATTTTTGTGCACCGGGCCTCTAGTTTAAACATAATTCTGTGGGCAGTTTGGAGGCCACTGAGGGCTTTGGCTGAAGAGGGACACGACTGGGTTAGGTTTGAGGAAAGTCTCTCTGGTGTTGAGGTGGAGCATGGCCTGGAAGCGGGGAGGCACTGGGCACCCAGGGAGTGAAGGAGAGGGCTGCGGTGAGGCCATATGGGCTGGAGGCAGAGGAGGGCACTGCTGAGGCGGAGGGTCTGGAGGGGGCACAGGTGTGAAGGGTTCAGGTGCTGGGGCTCAGTGCCTCCCGGGGAGAATCTGTGAACTCGCTGGTGGTGGCCAATGCACCTCTCAGGCAGATGGCCACAGGGCACAGCGTGGACTCTCCCCCACCCGCCCCAGGATGCTGAGGAACAATCGTATCAGCTGCATCCACAACGACAGCTTCACGGGCCTGCGCAACGTCCGCCTCCTCTCGCTTTACGACAACCAGATCGCCACCATCTCCCCCGGAGCCTTCGACACCCTGCAGGCCCTCTCCACGCTGTAAGTCCAGCCCTCTGCTCAGCGCAGTCCTCGTGGGCCGGGGCTCTGGCGTCAGCATCTGCACCTGGGAACCCCGCCCACCTGCCCTCCCAGGGCATGTCTCCCTGTTGGTTACTTTCAAGGACAAACTCAGGGGATGTGTGGTCCCCGTGGTGTGTTGAAATCTGGGGCTCACCAGGCTGGAATGCTGCCCTGGGCGAGTGGTTGGCTGGGTGTCTGGGGGAGTGTGGGTGGCTGTGTGAACAGTGCGTGGCGGGCAGCAGAGGGCTTTGCTGGGGGAGCCGAGACAGGCGGGTGTCTGCGTGGTCACACGAGCTGTCTCTTCCAGAAACCTCCTGGCCAATCCTTTCAACTGCAACTGCCAGCTGGCCTGGCTGGGCGACTGGCTGCGGAAGAGGAAGATCGTGACCGGGAACCCGAGGTGCCAGAACCCAGACTTCCTGCGGCAGATTCCCCTGCAGGACGTGGCCTTCCCGGACTTCAGGTGTGAGGAAGGTAACTCGGATGCCCTGCCCGCCCCCTGGGAGGCAGGTGAGGGAGAGCTGGGCCAGGCCAGAGGAGTGGAGTGGCGGGCAGCGCCCTGTGACAGGCCCTTGAGTGGAGAGGTCGGTGGGAGGGAGGCTCTGTTGATGGGGAGGAGCAAGGAGCAGGGAGGCAGCTCTCAGTGCTGCACCCACCCTACCCCTGCCTGGTGGTGTTGTGTGATATAAGAGCAATAATATGCTTATTGTTTTAAAATGGGAAAATATGGATAATAAAAAAGAAAGTAAACATTACCAAGTATCCGTCTCTCGAGAAAGTCCCACTTAACATGTTAGTAGGTTTTCTTGATATAAGTACATTTAACCCAGAGGCCTGCCCCCTGGCTGCTCCAGGTGTTGCAGGCTTACGGGTTCACTCTGTCCGGCATATGCAATGGGTACGGAGCCCACCTTGCTCCTAACTGGTCTCCAGACCTGAGCAAGTTTGTTAACCTCCCCACTGCAGACTACAGGTTCACACCGTCTCGCACATGCAATGGGTACAGAGCCCACCTTGCTCCTAACTGGTCTCCAGACCTGAGCAAGTTTGTTAACCTCCCCAGATCTCAGTCAAGGAGAAATTCACCCATCCCACGGATCTATTGGGAGGGCTCCTGTGTGCCAGGCCCCGCTCTGGGTACTAGGTTCCTTCAGTGAACAAAGAAGAGATACGTCTCTGTCCTCATACATTCTAGGGGTAAGAGTGGCACCCCTTACTGCACTGCTAAGGAGACTGTTCGATAGTGTCTAGCACATAGTAGGTGCTCAAGAAAACGTGTGGCTGCCACCCTCTTCTCTGCTGTGCCCAGGGCCGCCTTGGGTCCACGATAGAAGAGATCGATCCAAGACCTGTATTAACCTCACAACAGGTCCAAGGGGCTTTGTCCCTGGCAGGGGAGGGGCACAGCCAAGAGGAGACTTCTGGCGCCTGAGGGAGGGTCCGGGAGGGGCTTCTGTTCTGCGGCTCCCCACACAGGGCCCTGGATACAGGAGGCACTACGAAGGCCTGCCCCTCACTGATGTGGCTTCTTCCCCAGGCCAGGAGGAGGGGAGCTGCCTGCCCCGCCCACAGTGCCCCCAGGAATGCGCCTGCCTGGACACCGTGGTCAGATGCAGCAACAAGCACCTCCAGGGCCTGCCCAAGGGCATCCCCAAGAACGTCACAGAACTGTGAGTAGGAGAAGGTGCCAGGGCAGATATCAGCTGACTAGCAGCCTGGAGTTAGGGCCTTGCAGCGACACTGGTTCCCAGAAGCCTTTGAGCTTTGCTTTGACCCCCCTCTGCAGTCCCCCGATGGCGTGAGTCACCCATGGCAAGCGCTTCATTCCTTTAAATTAAGCTCTGCCTTTAAAAGAAGAAATAACATTAATTTTTTTCGCTTTACATCATCTCATGAGCATTCTGCTCTGCAATGAAAACTTTCACAAAAGCGATTTTTACTGGCTGCATAATATTCCATCACATGACTCTATGATGAACTGTATAGCAGATCCCTCTTTGTTGGATATTTAAATTGTCTCCATTTTTCTACTGTCATGAATAACGCCGAGATGAGTGTCCCTTCGGGGAAGAGGTTAGCCAAAGAACGGCGTATTGTCAGGGCTCCCGCTGCCTTTGACGGCCTTCCAGAAAAGTTGTTTCCTTCCTACTCCCGCTAGCCGTGTTGGCAATGGCCCGCCTGCCTTCCCATCAGCACTGGGTGTGTGGTGGACGTCCGGTTTGGTATCTGAACTCAGGTGGGCGAGGATGGGAACGGCAGGCCCGGCTTCTTCAACAGGCACTTCCCAGTGGAAGGCTGTGGTCAACCCCCAGCTCTACCTGTCCCCTGGGATTGGTCCCTCCAGGCCTCCGCAGCCAAGCTTTTCCCCATGGGGAGAGCATGAAATTTTCATTTTATTCTTCCATTATCATCAAGGCTGGCTATTTCTTCACACACACACACATCAACCACTGCAGTCCTTGTCCAGTGACTCGCCCACCTCATCGCCTGCCCAGTTTTCTGTCGCAGTGTCAGAATCCCAGTTTTCTCCTTGGTGTCTCATAGCAACTCTAAGGATGCTGGGAAAGCCACTTGACTTTTCGCAGTCTCAGTTTCCCAGCTGTAAAATGGGGCTACTTGGTGTATTGAAGGGCTGCTGAGCAGAACCAATGAGATGGGGGGGCAGGAAGTCACTTTGTGTGACAACAGAGGGATGGGTCAGGGCGAGGACAGCACTGATGTTGCTACTCCTGAAGCTGGAGCCATCCTGAGGGCTGCAGTTGGTGAGGGTCCTGTGCAGGGAGCCCAGCTGGGGCATCAGCAGCTGGCACTTGGGTCACTGCTTAGCAAGGATAGCTGGTGGCAGTGATGGTGGGGGAAGGAGGGCAGGCTTGAAGCTCCTTGAATCCCAAGCTCTACGCTTTGGGGAAGTTTTAGGGGAATTTTGGATGGGTGTGGCTTTATGGACTCTGACTTGAGTGGCAATGCATAGAGTGGGTCCCAGAAGGTTGGCAGGACAGAAGGCAGCTTGCCAGGAGCCCAGGATTGAACACGGGCAGTGCCCACAGGGGAGGAGGCTGAGAGGGCGAGACAGGGGAGCGGAAAGGGAGCCAAAGGAGGCTTCATGTCTCAGTGGCTTTTACCAAGTTTTTTGGGTGGCACCTGCCCAAAACGCCTAAAAGATTTATGTATTTTCTCCCCCAGTTAGCGATTCGGGGCCGTTAGTGGTCTACCAGAAGGAGAGAATGCGAGCGAGGAGGCCCTGGCTGCAGGGAGAGGTTCTCCCAGCCTGGGCAGGCGGAGATGGTGCACTGACTGTTGTGTTTTCTCCTGTAGCTACTTGGACGGGAACCAGTTCACGCTGGTTCCGGGACAGCTGTCCACCTACAAGTACCTGCAGCTTGTGTGAGTATCCAAGCGACTTGAGGACCCCAGACCTGCCCCAGAGGACAGGAGGGCTATCAGCATCTGACCCTTGTGGCTCCAGTTTTACTGGAATTCCCCACTGACCCCACTTGTGTTGATTCTGTTTTTTGTTTTTTGTTTTTGTTTTTGTTTTTGTTTAATTTTCACCCTTTCCCTCTGGGAACATCTGTGCATAGAGCAGTTCTGCCACCTAGTGGTCATGCTTTGGAATTGCATTGTTCCCCACCATCTTCCCAAACGGCCTTCTAGGCTGATAATTATTATTAATGCTGGTCAGCTTTGCAAAGGCAGGAGGCAGGGCAGATGTAGAGGGTTATGGGAAATTTCTCAGTCCAACCTAAGCCCCCAAACCAAATATGGAATATGGGTGCTACAAATAAGTATCTGTAACTAAATTTTTCTTGAGACTAACATGAGCTTTTCTGTTTTGACCTCATGAAAAAATACAAAATAAACCTCAGGCTCTAGAGCAGTGGTTCTCAACCTTGCTGCACATTAGAATCACCTGGGAAGCTTTTTAAAATCCTGATTTCTGGGTTGAGAACCACTACTCTAGAGGGTTTGGCTCAGTGCATAGAGCGTTGGCCTGTGGACCAAAGGGTCCTGGGTTCGATTCCAGTCAAGGGCATGTACCTCACTTGCAGGCTTCTCCAGGGCCCAGGCCCTGGTCAGGGCGTGTGCAGGAGGCAGCCAATCGATGTGTTTCTATCACATTGATATTTCTCTCTGTCTTTCCCTCTCTCTTCCATTCTCTCTAAAAATCAATGGGAAAATATCCTCAAGTGAGGATAAAAAACAAACAAGACCTCAGAATAAATTAGCTCTTCTTAGCCTCCCAGCCTAATTAACACCTCCCTTCAGTTGCCTTTATCTGCTCATTGGCCAGATTCTACCAAAAAAGAAGTCCTGAGAATGCTCCATCTTAGCGTGGCTTGGAGCATCGCTACGCCAAGTGTGGTCTGTGGGCCAGCAGCAGCCCAAGGACTGCTTGTACTAGGTCCACACTCGATAAGGGACTTGCACCGAATGTGACCCACATTTTGCTTCCTTCATTGAGGAAGTCTCGCTATGAAGAACATGTTAGCTACAGTTAGTTGTGTTTAGTGTCCTAGGACAGTGATGGCGAACCTTTTGAGCTCGGCGTGTCAGCATTTTGAAAAACCCTAACTTAACTCTGGTGCCGTGTCACATATAGAAATTTTTTGATATTTGCAACCATAGTAAAACAAAGACTTATATTTTTGATATTTATTTTATATATTTAAATGCCATTTAACAAAGAAAAATCAACCAAAAAAATGAGTTCGCGTGTCACCTCTGACACGTGTGTCATAGGTTCGCCATCACTGTCCTAGGAGGTCACATTTTGGCACAAGTTCCTTGTATGGAATATTCGGTTCAAGGACTGACTACTTAGAGCAGCACTGGCTTACAGATTTTTTAAAAAAATATATTTTTATTGACTTCAGAGAGGAAGGGAGAGGGAGAGAGAGGGAGAAACATCAATGATGAGAGAGAATCATTGATCGGCTGCCTCCTGCACACCCCACACTGGGAATTGACCCTGTAACCCAGGCATGTGCCCTGACCAGGAATTGAACTGTGACGTGACCTCCTGGGTCATAGGTCGGTGCTGAACCACTGAGCCACGCTGGCTGGGTGACTTACAGAATTTTGACAGTTTATCTGTCTTTGCTCACAATTGTAGCAAATGTGTTTTGACTGTTCTAATGTGTGTGTGGTGGGGAGGGGCTGGAGTAGGGGGTGGGTGGAGTGATTTGGTGGCTGATGACAGAGGGCCAAAGAGAGAGACAACCTTTCTTTGTTCTAATATGAGGCAGCTCCCCTAGGGGCTCAGATGCACTTGAAAAGGCAAGGAGAGAAGGAGGACAAATGTCGGGGCAGTTCTTACTATGAAACCGTCTGTCGGGGGCTCTTGTCTTTTCCAGGGACCTAAGTAACAACAAGATCAGCTCCTTAAGCAACTCCTCCTTCACCAACATGAGCCAGCTGACCACTCTGTGAGTCCCAGTGGGGAGTGGTGGGAGGGTTCCCACTATGGCGAACGAGACTTTCCCCGTCCCCGGTCACTCACAGGGAGTGTGTCAGGGAGTGTGTCAGGGCTGCCAGCCGAAAACACTCTTTAAAATATTTTTTATTGTGAAATCCAGCATATATATGTATGAACAAGTGAAAAAAATGTAAACATACCGTTTAACAAATAATCGTAAAGCTGGCACGCATGTGTAAATACACCTAAGGCGAAAAGTTAGAACACAGCTAGCACCCATAAGCCACCCTGTCCCTTCCTGGTTGTTATCTCTCCCTTCTCCACTCAGGGTAGCCCTGACTTTTACGAAGATCACATCTTTGGTGTTTATGGTGTTGCCATCTAGAAATTCATTTCTACACAATGAGCTTTAATTTTGCCCACGTTTAACCTTATATAAATTGCAACCTACAGAATATATACTTTTACTTACCATGATGTTTGTGAGACCCACTTGTGTTGTGTGAAGCTGTGGTCTGCTCATTTTCACTGCTGTATAGGATTCCTCGTAGGAAAATGCCATGCTTCCCTCACCCATTCCACTGTCGATGGCTATTTGGGTTGTTTCCAGTTTGTACTGTTGTGAACAGTGACCCTCTGAACATGTTTGTGCCCATAATATAATGATTGTTTTAATTTTATTCCAAGAAAGCGGTAACAAGCATCCCTTATATTTGTCTGGGGCTTAAGAGTGTATCTCAGTTTGCCGATAATGTGCCCAAACTTCTGAACTTTCCCTTCGGTGCTCCTGCGGCCACACAGGAGAGCCAGGATGGGGTCCTGAGCCAGCCAGGCTGCGGAGCAGAATAGGGACCGAGGCCTCGACGTGCAGGTTCCCCCACCACACTCACCTGCCCCAGGGTCTGCTTACTGATCATGTGCCCTGTTCAGAGTCTTCACGAGCCTGTGTGTGAAGCTGCCATGGTCTAGGGGTCTCTACCAGGGCCGACTCTGCCCTCCAGGGACATTTGGCAGTGCCTGAAACATTTCGATGTCACAGCTGGAGGAAGGCAGGGGGAGCTCCTGGCATCGCATGGGCAGAGGCCAGGGGTGCATCCCACCATGCCCAGGACAGCCCCCAAACAAAGAACTGTCCACAGTGCTGAGGCTGAGCAGTGCCGGTCCGAGTGACCTGCTGCTGCCGGGGAAACAGCCCTCTCCTGGGATAGGAGCGGCTCCCTCCTCTATTATTTGGAAAACAGCTTCATTGAGGCACAATTAATATACAGAAACCTGCACATACTTCATTGTATCATTTGATGCATTTTGACTTACACTCACACCCATGGAGCCACCGCCACAATCAAGATTGTGACCACTTCTGTCACCCCCAGAAGTCTCCTCGTGGCCCCTGATAATCCTCCCGCCCCTCCCAGCCCCGCAGCCCAGGCGAACACCAATTCTTTTTCTTTGACCCCCTCTTTCTCCCTCCCTCCCTCCCTTCCCTCAGGATCCTCAGCTACAACGCCCTCCAGTGCATCCCTCCGCTGGCCTTCCAGGGGCTGCGCTCCCTGCGTCTGCTGTAAGTCTCCCGCTTCATTCCTCCAGGGAAATCTCCCCGCTGAGGGCCCGGCCCCCACCCAGTGGGGAGCAATGTCCCAAGGTCTGGGGCCCCAGCAGGGCCAACTGTGTCCAAAGGTGGGGGGCCAGTCCACGCTCATTAAGCCCTGAAGGAGTCCGAGGAATGAATGGGAAAGTAGCTGAGAAATGGGGCTGCTGTCTGCCCCACGTTGTGTTTGCAGCGTGTGTCTGTGTGTGTGTCTCTGTGTGTGTGTGGGGGGGGGAAGGGGGGCATCCAAGACAAGGCAACCTCTTATTTGAACACGTCTCCTGTTCAGATGGAGAGTGTTGTAAAATTCATGAACCTTTTCTAAGAATTCCCACTGCGAGGTTTTGCCCTGTGATCAAAGCCCCTGTCACGCCTGTTATGATGGCCCCTCCTGCGTCCACGCACACGAATCCTCTGGCAGCCCCATCTGGGGCAAGGTGACATTGTTCACCCCAATGTATGGCTTGTGGACTAACTGCCTTACCCAGAAAAAGCCTACCCCTCAGGCTCCTGGCTGCATGCATTCCATTTGCTACGTAAACAGAAATGGCGCCGAGTTATTTATGATGGAAAAAGAGAGTCCCCCAGGAGGGCTGAGGGGCGGGGTGGTCTGCGAGGAGATTAGGGTCCCTCTCCGCTGCCTGTGGCCAGCAGGGTAGGCTCATCTCTGAGGTGGGGCCGTCTCCCTCACAGCACCAGGCCCCTCTCTGCAGAAGGTGGCACCACCCTCCATCCGTTCTGCAGGCTCTGTCTCCCCGTGAGGCACACACAGCCTCTTCTCTCCTCAGGTCCCTGCATGGCAACGACATCTCCACCCTCCCAGAGGGCATCTTCGCAGACGTGACCGCCCTGTCCCACCTGTAAGTAACTCCGGCCCCGGTCTGGGGGCCTCTTTGGATTTAAACAGAATTTGGATTCCAAGAAAGTCCCTGCCTCCTGAGACTATCAGAATGTGTTGCTTTCACCCTGAAACCAAGTTAGCTTGTGAACTTCAAACGCTCCCCATCGCAGACTCTGACACAGTCAGGGTTTCATCCGTCGCAACGATGGAATCTACGAACAGTTCTTCACAAGCATCAATGCAAGTAATAGTGACCATTTGCTGGTTGCCAAGCACTTTACCTGCATGAGCTATTCTTAAAGAGCAGTGCACTCACCGTTCCTCAAAAGGCTAAACGTAGAATTACCGTGTGATCCCACAATTCCATTCCTAAGTATGTACCTAAGAGAATGGACAGCAGGAACTCAGATACTTGTGCACCCAGGCTCATAGCAGCAACATTCACACAACTGCCAAAAGGCAAAAACAACCCAAGTGTCCATCAGCAGATAAACGGATAAACAAAAGGTGGTATATACGTACAATAGGATAGTACTGTATTCAGCCATAAAAAGGAAGGGTGACATATGTTGTTACAAAATGGATGGAACCTTGAAGACAAGCGAAGTGAAATAACGCAGACATAAGAGGACAAATGTTGCATGGCCCCACTGATCTGAATACCCAGGATAGTCCATTCATAGCTACAGAAAGGAGAATGGTGGTTGCCAGGTGCTGGGAGCAGGGGGAACGGGGAAATTTTGTTTAATGGGTACAGAGTTTCTGCTTGGGGTGATGAAACAATTTTGGAACCAGATAGTGGTGATAGTTGCATAACATTGTGAATGTAACTGATGCCACTGAATTGCACACTTAAAATTATCCAAATGGCAATTTTTTTTTTTTTACTAGAGAGAGAGGGGAAGGGGAAGAGGGGAGAGATAGAGAGAGAAATATCAATTTGTTGTTCCACTGATTTATGCATTCATTGGTTGATTCTTGTATGTGCCCTGACGGGATCGAACCTGTAACCTTGGCATATCAGGATGATGCTCTAACCAACTACCCGGCCAGGGCTTCAAACGGCAAATTCATGTTAAATGTATTTCACCACAATAAAAAAAGTGAAGACATGAAAAAGCAGTAGCTAATTCTGGCGGTGAGGCCAGGCGCAGAGCATTCTCTCCTGGAGTCTCAGCTACAGTCTGACAAGGCAGCGTTCAGGCCAGATGGATTGCGGCTGGGACCCTGGGTGTCACTGCACCCTCTTGCTCTCCGCCCTACACCCAAGTACCCAGGGCCTCGGGAGCCTGGGGTCCCCAGCATCTCTACTTGAGTTCATTCACTCAACAACCTCCCTGGATTTTCTCAGTTCTAAGACTTGCCTTGTCCAGAGTTTAATCTCTGAAATCAGAGTGTACCTTACAAGTGACCTCTGTATTTAATACGGTAATATTTCCCCACCCTGCCCAATCAGTACATCTACAACCTTAGACTTGAGGAAGTAAAATAATAACAGTGTCATTCAATGAGGGTGTCCTTGGGACAAACACTTTGCTACGTGTGACTACTTTATCTGTGGTATGTTGTTTACTTCATGACCAGAATGAGAAGTAGGCTTTCTGCTCTGCGTCAGCTGTACAAATGTTGACGGGGACCTTCTTGGGCCCACACAGGATGCCAGCACCTCTGGGCTCAGTGGGAAGAGTGCAGTGATTGATTATGGATGTCTGCACGGGAGTAGAATGGGTGACAGGTTCTGTCCTAGTGGGTGGGATTTGTTGTTTCCATTTCACAGTCCCAGGCCCTGAAAAGTTCAACAGAGGCCCTTGGTCATAAAGCTAGGAAATGACAGAGACAGAATTTGAACGTAGGTGTGTCTGATTCCAGAGCTCCTTATTTATTCTTAATTGCTTCAATAACTATGTCGTGAGTAACCACAGTGAGTCACGTGCTAAAGAATTTTCGTAAGGTCTCTGCCCTCCGTGACCATCTACGATGCTATTAAATTAATTCAAAGGCGGCAGTGACTAACTCCGGGGAACTCTGAGGAGCTTCACAGAGGAGGTGCCACCTATGTTGCCATTGGAAAGGGACTAGGAAGTTGCCATTTGGAGAAGATGGGGAAGGACATTCCAGAAAGAGGGAACAGCATGTGCAAAGGCATGAAGGCAAGAAAGTCAATGACATATTCAGGGATGCTGTGTTGTCCAGCATAGGATGTAGGGGGTTTGATTGGGTGAGGAGTGTGGAGCGGGAAGGGACGAATCTAGAAAGGGACATTGGGATTCCATTGGGAAGGTCTCTGTGCCATGCTAAGGGGTTTGGACTTTATTCTATAGGCAGAAGGGAACGGTGGAAGAATTAAGTTGTAGGAAATCCTGGAAGGCCATGGTGGCCTGTGGAGGCCGGTTCGGATGGATGTGGCAGGAGGGATCCTGGCTGGAGATGGCTCCAGCGGCCAGGCCAGGACATTGCTGTTCATTGCCCTTGATGTCTCCCATTCACAGGGGCTTGTTTCCACTTCTGTTCGGTAAATTTTGGTTGTGAGCTCATCTTTTGGAGATGCCTCTCCCCAGAGGGAACCTGTGCTCGTCTCTGCTGGGCACCAGGGTCTGCTGCTGCTCTGGGCCCACACAGCCTCCTTTGCTTACCCCTGGCCCATGGCAAGTGTCTGCTTCAGTTCTCCTCCTTGCCAGGCAAGAGCTTGTCAATCATCTGGTCCACCTTCTGAAATGCCTGCGGATTCCCCCTTTTGTGTATCTTTTATTCTGGGGTTTAAAAGTAAAGTTAACGACCTTTCCTCTTTCCCCATGAAAAATGAATGATGCCTAAATATGTTCTAACCTTGTTTCCAGCTCAAAATCTAGAGGCTTTGTTCTTCAAATGGGAAGTGAACAAACAACAAACAAAACCCCAAAGCTTCTAAAACAAAATTTGAGCTCATACCTATCTGTAAATTAGATTTTCTTTAGGAGAACATTAGGCAAGACCCAGTTAGCAATAAATAAACCAGCTCTGGCTGGTGTGGCTCAGTTGGTTGGGTGTCATTCCATCTACCAAGAGGTTACTGGTTGGATTCCCGGTCAAGGGCACATACCTCGGTTGTGGGCTTAATCCCCGGTGGGGTGGGTACAGGAGGCAGCCGAATGGTGTTTCACTCTTACATCGATATTTTCTCTCTCTGTCTCTCTCTCTCTCTCAAAAAAAATCAATAAACTATTTTTTTTAAAGAAACCAATAAGTAAAGATCAATTAAGCAGTAATTGTAGAACAGCGAATTGGCATTACTGATTAGGTGTGTTTATGTGAAGGAAATCTCCCATTGTTATGAAGCAACCTCATGAATAAACTCTGCCCTTTACAACCAGGGTTTCAAATGGAACTAGGCATTAGCCTGGGAAATGCGCACGTGCTTGTGTTCAGGTATGTGCACATGCAGTACTGATGGGATGTCTGTGTAAGTGCCCAGGGTTTCAAAAGGAACTAGGCATTAGCCTGTTCAGGTGTGTGCACATGCAGTACTGATGGGATGTCTGTGTAAGTGCACACAGGTGTCCACTGTCTCCTCTGTGTGGAAGTGGCAGCTATTCCATAAGGATTTATGGAGCGCTTACAAGGGGTCAGGGAGTGGCACAAGGATGGCACAGACTCACCGCACTCACTCTGGGCCTCACAAAGGCCGCGTGCAGTCCGAAGGGGAACATGCTTATGGCTCCACAGTGCCAGGCGTGCCCAAGAGTTAGCATCAGTGTTCCTGTTTCCCGGAGGTGCCCTCTGTTCCCGCCAGGACCCTGTTCTGCACGTGGGCCTCTCCTCTGCACCCCCAGTGCAGGAGGCGTGGGTGGGCCAAGGGGCTGGTGGAGGACCGGGTCCGCCATATTTAAACCCCTTGAACTCCAGGTTAAGAGTCAGGACGTGTGGCATTAGGTCCTTGTTCTGCCATCAACTTGCAGTAGGATCTCAGACACTTCATCCTTCTCTTCAGGCCTTTTTCCTCGCCCGCACAGAGGTATTTCTAACGTCCACGGTGGTTCTAACATGCCACTGCTCTGGGCTTTAATATCCTGCACGTCTCCCTGCTCTGTTTATTTTTATAGTTACTTTGCAGTTAGCTCATCTTTCGTCCACTTGTCTGTCCATCCGCCCATCAGCAAATACTTACTATGCGTCCGGTCCTGTGCCAGGTTCCCCAACAACGTTCTTCATTTCCATAATCTGGCATTTTGTTGCCTCTAACCTGCTACACGCTGGAAAGTTAAATTTCTGAATTCATTGAGAATTTGGTATGAAAAGTAAAGGGAATGATTAAACAATGCCCGTATGACAGAATGGCGAGTAGCTAATGATAATTATGACACTGTGATTTAGTATTTGATGAAAATATAGAATAAAGAAGATGGTCCCCCTCTAATTTCAAAGATATACATATATAAACACAGGAACTGGAAGGGGGGGAATATATGAACATTAAATTAGTTACATTTAAGGGACAATAGATGATTCTTTTCCTTTTGAATTTGCTGTCATGCTTGTAGGCAGGCATTCACTCAGCAAATGTTTACGACGCCTGCTGGTGTCAGGCGCAGCGGGGATGTCTGGTTCCTGCCCTCCTGGTCCCGTAGAAGGAGATGGTGATGCACACACATACACTGCCTGGGCGGGGATGGGCTCAGGAGAAGGAGGTCCTGGAGCGCTGAGCCCTGCAGCTGGCGCCTCTGTGAGACCGCCACAGGGAAGCTATTTTGGTCCCAGTTACGTGAACAGAAGTCCAGCAAGGTCTTGGCGTGAACATACCTAATATCTACTGTTTCAACTATTTCCAAGTTACGCCAAAGATCAACAGCACAGGGTTCTTTATACGGTTACTGGAGATGGACTTCACGGTCCTTGTGGACGGACGAGCGGCCTGGCTGCCATCCACACCGTTGCGTCTCTGCTGGGCCTGTGGCTCTCCACTCCCCACTGAGTTCACAGCAGTTTTTGTTGGGAAAAACCATCCCCAGGTGAAAGTGAACTACTGCTAGTACCGAATTAGCCACAGGAACCCGGCCGTCGGATAAATTAAAGCTTGAGATATTGAATTCATGTGTGGCTTGGAGTCTGCTCCATGCAGAGACAAGGAAAACAGGAATTGGTCAAGCCAGAATTTAGAGTTTTGAATAGCTTTATATTGACTGTTATTCTTTATATATATACTAGAGGCCCGGTGCATGAAACTCATGCACTGGTGTGTGTGTCCCTCAGCCCAGCCTGCACCCTCTCCAGTCTGGGACATCCCTCTCACAATCCGGGACTGCTGGCTCCCAACTGCTCGCCTGCCTGCCTGCCTGATTGCCCCTAACCGCTTCTGCCTGCCAGTCTGATCACCCCCTAACCACTCCCCGGCCAGCCTCATTGATGCCTAACTGCTCCCCTGCCAGCCCGATTGCCCCCAACTGCCCTCCCCTGCTGGCCCGATTGGCCCCTAACTGCCCTCCCCTGCAGGCCTGGTCACCCCCAACTGCCCTCCCCTGCAGGCCTGGTCACCCCCAACTGCCCTCCCCTGCTGGCCTGATCACCCTCAACTGCCCTCCCCTGCCGGCCATCTTGTGGCTGTGGTGCCACCATCTTTGTGACAGCATGAGGGTAAATTAGCATATTCCCTCTTTATTAGATAGGATAAGTATATTTTTATTGATCTCAGAGAGGAAGGGAGATGGATAGATAGAAACATCAATGATGAGAATCATTGATCAGCTACCTCCTGCACGCCCCCCACTGGGGATGGACCCCGCAACCCGGACATGTGCCCTCACTGGGAATCAAACAGTGACCTTCTGGATCATATGTCAACCACTGAGCCACACCAGCTGGGCTTGACTATTATTTATTATTATTTTTATATTAACAGTCAAAAAGGGGCACATATTTGAGGTGCAAGTTTGCTGCCATTATTGGGGGGGCGGGGAACATCTGTGGGAATTAGGATGATCCTACCACAGGTCAAGGGCCTCAGATTCAGTCTTTTTGGCAATTTCTGTAAATGAGCTATGGGACTGAAAGAAGAAGCCATTCCTAATAACTTTGAAACTCGTGGCTCATTACCAGACCATACTCCCACAGCGTGCTACAAAACATAGTTTAAAATAAATGTATCTTAGGAATAACATAATTACACTTCTTTGCACTTGTTATGTTAAACATTAATGTGGTAAATGCAAACCTCTTCAGTATACCGTGATTTTTGCACTCCTGTTATTTAAAAAAGTATTTTTTTAAAACACACTGGACCTTCAGAACTCAGTGTGGGAGCTCCCTCTCCCTCTGAGGAGCCCCAGCTCTGTTCAGCGGAAAGAGGAACGTGCCTCCTGTCCCATTAGTCAGGATGGATGCTGTCAGCAAAGCGGGACAGAAAAGAATTAAATGCTCGTCGAGGTTGAACTGACTTTCATTTCCAAGCTGCGTCACTCCCTCGGCGCCCATCGCAGGTTCTGTGTGCTTGTCTTTTCCCCTCTCCAGACTGCAGGCTCTTTATCGAATCATAAAGTGAGCCCCAGAGATGTAAAGCCAGCCCTGAAGGTCGCCGGGCAGCGAGCAGCTGCTCCGGCCGGAGTCCACACCTGGCTCAGCCCGCTTTTTAAGACGCACAGTCAGCAGATGTGCTATTTTGGGGAATTCCTGCTCAGAGTCGCTGCTGCTTTCGTCAGACCACACACATCTCAGGGGGAGCCACCTCTTCTGTATCGCCCAGAAACAGGTGGAAAATGGCAGGGCCTTCCTGTTGGTTAGGTAATAGGTGCTCATTCTCATCAACCTTATGCAGCCTCAGATTTTCAAAACCACGCTGATATCAACGAACGTCGGGCACGGAGCGCTGATGTTTTTCTATTTGCCGGATCAAAGGCCTCAGGTCCCTGCATGTTCCCAACGTGCTCATCTCTTCGTCTCACTGTGGTCCAGGGAGAAGAGTATGAGCTTGCCCACCAGCTTGTCAGAACATTAAGAGGTTGGCCAGCTACAGCGTTGGGGCGGGGACGTGAGGGGCAGGCGTGGCTTTACAGTGCTGGTGTCTGTAAGTCCGCACGACCTGTTTTGGAGGGCAGCTGTTCATTTTATTTTATTTTACATGCACTTCCTCTGCAACCTGAACCCTCCTCCTAGGCGTCTGATCTAGAGAAAGGTTCACTTCCCCAAGAGGCATGTACTGGGGTGCTGACGGCCGGCGGGGACGGCCAGGGGCATCATGGCACAGGGGCACGGCTCAGGCAGCCCGGAGGCTCCAGTCTTTGGGATGCTGTGAAGCGGTTTGGCAAACGGGATGGATTCATCTACGCCGACCGGGAAGGATCTCCAGGACGTGCTGCTCAGTGGCAAGGAGCAAGCTGCTCAGGAAGGCGTCGAGCGGTGGTTGTAACCTGTGATGGGATGTGTGTGAATAGGGGGACGGGCCGGAAAGCTACACGCTGCAGCGTGGTGACCAGTGTCCTCCTGCGGTTGGCAGGGACCGTGGACTAGACTGTCTTGTAACGTGGATGCAGGTTTATTTAAGCACACGATGAACAGTCTTCCTATTACAAACAGTGCTGCGGCCGGCACCATGGCACAGACGTCTGTACGCCCTCGTGCAGGTAAATCTGGGAGGTAAACTCCCAGGAACAGAATTGCCGGGTCAAAAGGCAGCTGCGCTGGTAACTGACAGATACAGAATTCCTCTCGTCAGTGTTACTCCATTTTGCACTGAAAGGCAGCTGCGCTGGTAACTGACAGATACTCACAGAATTCCTCTCGTCAGTGTTACTCCATTTTGCACTCCATCCGTGACGTCGGTATGTGCCTTTAAAAAAAATCCAGTAAAATTCATGTAACGTAAATTCACCATTTTACTGTGTACAATTCAGTGGCATTTGGCGCCTTCACAATGTTGTGTGAGGCCGAGACTGTGGTCTGCAATGTCTGAAAGAGGTTTACAATGGGGGTGCATTCGTGAGCTCCTTATTTGGTTAAAAATGAAAAGAAAAATTAAAGAGTATGAGCTTCAGAGTCAGACAGTCTGGGTCTGGACCCAGGGGCGGCCCTTCGAGAGCTGTGTGACCACATGAGGCTCAGTTCCCACATCTGGGAGACGGAGAAAAGCCCGCACAGTGGGGCCAGAGAGAGGGTTAGAGGCAGTGCCGTGGGAAGAGCAGCTGGATCTCACTGCAGTGGTAGGTGTTGGCTCCTTCCTCCCTCGTGCACCCGGAGGCAATGCATTCACAGGCTCTGACCTCGACAGCTGAGTTCAAATCCCACCTCCCCCCTTTCTCTGTGCAGCCTTAGGCAGGGGCCTCCACCTTTTTGAGCCTCAGTTTCAACATTTAACACACGTGGAGGACTTGAAACTGGTGACACAGTACATGATGGTGAAAGTAGGGCTTTTGCCAGCCCCTGGTGGAGTGCCCTGCACCCTAGGTGCCCAGGGACGAAGGACCCCATGAAGCTGTAATGCGTTTCTCTCCTCTCTCTGACCCAGGGCCATTGGTGCCAACCCCCTGCACTGTGACTGCCACCTCCGCTGGCTGTCCAGCTGGGTGAAGACAGGCTACAAGGAACCAGGCATTGCCCGCTGCGCTGGGCCCCCAGACATGGAGGGCAAGCTGCTCCTCACCACTCCTGCCAAGAAGTTTGAATGCCAAGGTGAGACGAGGAAGGGGTGGAGGGTGGCGGGCGCATCCCCACCTCCCACTGCTGGCGGCCCAGAGGACCTGCTTCACCCTGGCTGGGCCTTCGGGGTGAGCCGTGGTGGGTGCCTGGCTGGGGGGATGGTCAGGTGGCAGCAACGAGGCACCTGCAGCTGATTAACGTGGCTGCCTTCTATCCCGACATAACAGTGAAGGAAGAAGCCAGGCAGAAAATCTTGGCGGTTAGGGCTTGAGTCCCTCCCGGGGGTTAGGTAAGGAAAGTAAAAATAGCGAAGGCATTTCTGGAAGCGTCAAGCCTCTCAGCACTGCAAGCACTCGGGCCTCCCTTTGGTAGGAATTGGCTCAGCAATTTGCTTAAACCCTGAGCCGCCGGACCCAGCTGCCACTCTCCTGACCTTTGTAGAAACACAGGGATCAAGGCTCCTCTGGCTTTGCTCTGAAGGCGCCTCACCCTGGGCATCTGAAAATGCTCGTTCGTTCGTTCGTTCGGGGATTGATGGACTGACTGACAGCCTGAGCCCCAGGAGCCCTGCTGAGCAGAGGGAGTTGCTGCCCCAGGCCCAGCTTTGTGCACTGGGGAC
>NW_005371709.1:3044676-3064902 GCF_000412655.1 Myotis brandtii
GGGCGGGGGGGCTGGGGGGGGGGGGGGGGGGGTGGTGCACACTAGAGGCCGGCCCTGGGCCAGGGCCCTGCCCTCAGCAAGCTCGTAGACCCCCATCGGAAGGGAAAGTGACAGCCGTAGGTTAATGAGGCGGCCCGGCCACCCTGCGTGCAGGATGCTGTCACAGGGCTAACCGTTCCCAGGGCCCGATATGGGCTTAGCTGTTGAGCTGTTGGGAGCAGGCCAACTCATGTTGAAACGTTTGCTCAGGATTTATTTAGCTGGGTGGTGTTGGTACTGGTGAGAAGTTATTTTTTAAAAACTCTTTATTGAAATACAACGTGCATAACAGGACAGCACACAGATCATAAGCGAATGGCTCGCTGGATTTTCACAAACTGAGCGCACGCAGGTAACCAGCCCCCGGATCAAGAAGCAGAGTCCCACCTGCACCCGAGAAGCCCCCGCCCCCGTCCAGTTACCGAGCCGTGTTTCTGTCCTGTTCACGCTCATGCCTTTGAGCAGCGCTGAGAGCTCGCCACTTCCAGAGGTGCCGTCAGTGGGAAACTAGCGGGCTGCTCCTCCTGATAGTTCTTGTGAGGGCCTAATGCCCCGGCAGGAGGTGCTCCTCGCCCACCTCCAAGTTCAGGGAAGGCGGCCAGTGAGTCCTGGAGGGCTGGGAAGGCCGTGCTCAGACCTGGAGAGGTGGTGGGAAGCGGCCCTTCCGCTTTGGCCTCGGAGACAATCAGCTTCACAGCGCATGGACCTTTCACTCCTCAGCGTGGCCTCCTTGTGGAGCCGCGTGGCTCCCTGCGGAGGGGCCCCCCTTGCTTTCCTGGTTAGCAGGTGACAGGCCTGGGGGTGGCCGCCTCAGAGGGTGTAGGGCACCCAGAAAAGGTCATCGGACTTCAGTAGTAGCGACTATGGTGCTCTCACACAGATGCTCCTGAGGCGGCCACACCAGCCATTTAGCACTTTCTGTGGATTAGCTCATCTAGTCCTTATGGCCCATGGGGCGGGGCTGTTATTAACCCCATTTTACAGAGGAGGAAAGGCTAGTGGTGATGGTGGGGGCTGTGAAAGGAGGATGAACGGGACTCAGAGGAAATGGCAACCATTTCTTGGGGAGAGGGCTCCCCACCTCCCATCGCTGAAAGGCTGGCTGTACGGAGCGGGGAGCTGGGCCTCCCCCCTTATAGGAACCTCCTCCCCCTGCCGCAGGTCCCCCCACTCTGGCTGTCCAGGCCAAGTGTGACCCCTGCTTGTCTAGCCCGTGCCAGAACCAGGGCAGCTGCCATAACGACCCCCTTCAAGGGTACAGGTGTGCCTGCTCCAGCGGCTATAAGGTGAGTGGGGGCTTGAGCGGAGGTGAGCCCGGGAGGAGGAGGGCTGCTCCTGGAGGGCAGGGTGGCCTGTCGAGTTCCCCATCTGCCCCCAGTGCCCTGAGAGCAGGTCCTGCCCAGAGCTGCGCTTGAAGGAACGAATGAACAAGTAACACCCGGGACAGGCAGGCCGCGCTGCCAAGCGGGGGCTGGCTGTTGGCTCCCACGGGCCCCTGGGGTCCCCATCCCTGACTCTCTCCCCAGGGCCGAGTCTGTGAGGTGCCCCTGGACAGCTGTGCCAGTGGCCCCTGTGAGAACGGCGGGACCTGCCACGAACAGGAGGGCGAGGATGCTGGCTTCACGTGAGTTGCCTGGAGGGGCCAGAACCTGGGGGGCGGGTGCCGACGGGACCCAGCACCCATGCTTGGCTGCCCTCCTCCTCCAAATCGAGTGGCCACCCCTTCCCATCCTCTGTGCTCTGGGAGGAGATGGAGGGTGGGCGCAGCGGGAGCAAACACTCACTGCAAACAGTTCCACACCCACCAGCCATGCCCGTTGCCCAGAGCAGTGGGAGCCAGTGGGGGGGGGGGGCGCTGGGGCTGGAGCCAAGCTGCCCACTCCTGCTCCAGGCCACTCTCTGTCCTTGCCAGGTGCCAGGCAGTCTTTTGATGGCACTGGGAATCCATGGCCAAGGACATATGCAGTGGCAGTGCCAAGGGGCAGTTTGGGGACATTTTAAACCCCTATAATCTCTGCTAACCGGAGGCCTTTAATAGAAGTCAAATACCTGCTTGTTGTGCCAATGTTGCCTGAAGCAGGGCCCTTAGCCAGCTCTTTCCAATCAAGCCACCACCCCAAGCCCCGAAGACAGAAGCCTGCCCAGAGGTGGGAGCAAGTCCTGGGCCTGCCCCCTGGAGCCTCACACACCATCTCCTGGTCCCGCTGGACCCACACGGCAGCCAGTTTCCCACGGCCCGGTGAAAGGCCGACCCTCCCTCAGGATCGAATCCCAAGCTCTCCCGGTGCTGACGTTACCATGCAAGCACCCCTCCCCCCACTGACCTGCTTCCCCCAGGACCCCTCAGTGAATACCCCAGAGCTCTCCTGGACCCAGAGCTTTTCTGAAAAATACTTGATATTGAGCTGCTGAAAATAAATTGGCTCTGTATTTACAGGCAGAAATGGCCAAATCTGTCTCTGCAAACCCAAATTACCAGGTATAAAAGGAAAACACTAAATGGCCTCTCAGCCATTGTTGCCTTGGCAGCGGCGTCCTTACAATAGGCTCCATCCTCCTTTGGGCTTGGGCGGCAGTTCAAGCAAAGCAAAGCCGCCTCATTCCCTGGACTCCTGGGAGGGGATGTCTGTGGAGAGTGGAGGGGCTGAAAGGACACCCACAGAAACTCCCCCTGCTGGGCAGAGAGGGGTACAGCAGGGATGGCCCCCCTCACACCTAGCAGCCCTACACATTGGGGGCCTTTGGGTGGGCCCTCCCTCCCGGTAGAAAGAGGGTGCCTCTCTGAGTTACCCCTCAACCTTGAGGCTTACAAGAGCCTTCTCAGAAATGCAAAGCTGATCGCCTCAGCCCTCTTAAAACCCCTCTGTTGCCCCCACCCCCAACCCACCCCCATCTATGTGTGTGTTGGGGCGGGGGGGGAAAAAAAACTCCAGGACATGTCCCATAACCGTGGGCTTCAAACCTTTTTGCTCACATACCCCCCCTAACACAATTTAAAAACTATATATGTTCTCATACATTTTTAGTTGACAGCTAAAATTTGTCATTGTAAGTTTAGTTTTTTGTTGTAAAGGAGGTCATTTTCGGGATATAGTAAATATTAACATTTAAAAATAAATCTATTACTCTTTTATTGTTCTCCAATGTAATCTAAATAGCACAGCAATTTTTTGTTGTTGATAATCCTCACCTGAGGATATTTTATCCATTAATTATTAGAGTAGAAGGGAGGGAGGGAGGGAGAGAAAGAGATAGAGAGAAGCATGGATGTGAGAGAGACACATCAATTGGTTGCCTCCCACACGCTCCCTGACCCGACCGGATCAAACCTGCCACTTGTCGGTGTTCGGGCCGATGCTCCAACCACTGGGAACACCGGCCAGAGCAGCATAGCAATTTACCATTAAAAACTTACACGAATGAGCTGCTCTTTTACAGTTTAAATATTTGCCTTTTCTTCTTGAACTAGTATTCCCATTTCACTCCCCACACCCCCTCCCACTTTCTTTCTAATGTAATCTGCCTTTGTGCTGGGAGAGACTTTTCTGGAGCACCCGGCATGTGTCTGCACCACCAACATGGGTATATAAATGTAAATTTAAACTTTTCTTTATTTCTTGTGACCATCTGCCTCTGATTAAAAGTTTCTTTTGCATTGAGCGATCATGACAATTATCAATAATATACAATCGATCAAAACAACATTACAACATTTGATTGATAGTGATTACAAATAAAAGTAGAATTTTTTAGACTCATCTCTGGATGAGATAGAGCTTTATATATATAGCTATAAATGCTGAGAAAGTTTGTTCTCATAAATAAACAGATGAGATTAGAAGGAGTTTTATTATAGCCATGTCACTCAAGTCTTTGAAATCCTTCCGAGTCTATATGCCAAAAAGCGCAGAGTGATATGTCATCAAAAGCTATTTTTAATGCCTATCCGCTGACAGTTCCATGAGGCCTTCCTTCAATTATTTTTAACACGTGGAGCTGGAAACTGTTTGACTTTCAGACGCCGTTTGTTCCTTCACCTTTAAAACATCAATATTCCTAATTGTCCCTTTATTTGGAGCCCCGGGATTTTAGGCCCCAGGCATGTCCCACCCTGGACTTGGGCTGGGAGGGGTGTGTGTGCTTTTGGGGAGCTCGGGGGGCCGGTCAGTCCAGGGAAGAGTCCCTGCAGAGCTTGTAGGTCTGGAAGTTGATTTCTCAGACCTCTCTGACCCACAGCCCCTTGGGAAGCCCCAGGTGCCCCGGGGAGGGTGGACCTGGTTTGGAGATCACTGATCTCCAGTGCTCTCCACAGCTTGCTCCAGCCCCATTCTCACTGGGTCCCTGAGGTGTGTGCTCCCCAAGGCCTGAACTACCTGCATGAGCAGGACCCCTCCCAGAGGGCTGGCTTTAGGGTCTTCTCCAGGCTTTTGCACATGCCCTGTCCCCACTGTCTTCCCTCCCATTCCTGCACTCCCCTGTCAGGGTCCTTGATTAACCATCATCTCCTCCAGGAAGCCCACCCTGACCACTCCCCCAAGGAGGAGCTAGGTGCTGCCCCTTTGTTCCCCCTCACTGGCCTCTGTGCTGCACGATCCCGATACTCACCGCCTCTCCTCTGGTTGCGTCTCCTCCTCATCTCCCCACTAGACTGTGAGTCCATAAGTGCAGGGCTGGTCTTGTTCACCTTTAACCCCCGGCATCCAGCGAGGGCCTGGCCGTGAGTAGGTACCACAACTCTGGGATGATATTGGCCAGTGACCATGGGCCCACCTTCCTCTCCCTCCTCCCCTGCCCCAGGTGCTCCTGTCCGGCTGGCTTTGAAGGACCGACCTGTGGGGTGAACACAGACGACTGTGTGGAGCACGCATGTGCCAATGGAGGCATCTGTGTGGACGGCATGGGCAACTACACTTGCCAGTGCCCCCTGCAGTATGCGGGTATGTGGGCATCGAGTGTCTGTGGGGAGGTGAGGGCTAGCGTGCATGCCCTGAACCCCATTCCCGTGACAGTTGGGGCCCTGCCTCAGCGTCGGCAGGAGGTTTCTGCTGGCGACTGCCTGGCAGAGGGCGGAGGGGGAGGGGCAGCTTCTCTCCTGCCTCTCCCTGGTTCTTTCTCCAGGAAGGGCCTGTGAGCAGCTGGTGGACTTCTGCTCCCCGGACTTGAACCCGTGTCAGCACGAGGCCCAGTGTGTGGGCACCCCGGATGGGCCCAGGTAGGTGTTGCCCATTTCCAGGGCCAGGGAAGGGCAGGGGCTGCCAAGTCACCTCCCCTCCATGCCAACCCCCTTCCCATCCTATTCCTCACCTGTCAAGTGGGTTTGGTCTCAGCCATGTGGGGTTCCTGTGAGTCAGTGAGGGAGTGGTTAAGGGGACAGCTTTGCTGCCAGCATGAGCTTGAATGGATGGCTTGTCCACTCTGAGCCCGTTTTCTCATCTGCGAGCTGGAGGCACCAGAAGCTTCCTCCTGGGTGGTGGTAAGGAGAGGATGAGCACATGCGTGGAAAGCACTTAGCTCCATGTCTGACCTCCCATCAATGCTCCATAAATAGCTATTGTCACTCCAGACCCACAGTTTCTCATCCCGTTACAAAATACACAGAACTCTGAAAACCAAAAGTCGGTTTGATAGCAAAATCGGACCTGACCTGAACGTATCCTATATAATAAAAGGGTAATATGCAAATCGACCCAACAGCGGAACAACCAGTCGCTATGACGTGCACTGACCACCAGGGTGCAGACGCTCAAGGCAGGTGCTGCCCCCTGGTGGTCAGTGTGTTCCCACAGGGCTCAAGGCTGGTGAGCGCAGTGGCAGTGGTGGGAGCTTCTCCAGCCTCCCTGGCAGTAAGACATCCCCTGAGGGCTCCCAGACTGCGAGAGGGCGTAGGCTGGGCTGAGGGACCTCCCCAGTGCACGAATCTTGTGCACTAGGCCTCTAGTTTGGTAATAAAAGCAGAACACACAGCCCTAGCTGGTTTGGCTCAGTGGATAGATCACTGGCCTATGGACTGAAGGGTCCGGGTTCAATTCCGGTCAAGGGCATGTACCTTGGTTTCAGGTTCCATCTCATGCGGGAGGCCGCCAATGTGTGTCTCTCACATCGATGTTTCTCTCTCTGTCTCTCCCCTTCCTTTCCATTCTCTCTAAAAATCAATGAAAAAATGTCCTCGGGTGAGGATTAACAAAATAAGTAAAAATAAAAGCTGACCACAAGAATATGGGGCTACAGTCAACAGCCATCCATGTAGATTGTGCTGCAGAGCTGTGAACATGTTTGACTGAGGGGCTGCTCTCGATCCCACTGGCATGTTACACAATATACAGTTGTAGGCACTGTATTACCTTTTAAAAGTCCTCCTGTTTGGCCTCAGGAAAAGGGCTTCTTGACTGTTGTCTCCGTCGTTGTTACTGGCATACATGGAAGTGCTTTGTCACCTGAAGACTGTGTGTGATATGAAGGTCATGGGGTTTTAGGATGTTGCTCCCATCTGTAGTTTTCAAATATAGCGTCAGTTCTGGGACCCTGGTTCCACCAGTCAGAGCAGGGCTCCTTGTAGTCTGTGGCTGAGGGCCCAACCCCAGCCACTCAGGCCAGGGTCGGGGGATGGAGTCACCATGGAGCTGAGGCCCCTGGGCAGAGGGAGAGCCAGGGGATGTTAGAGGCCCGGCTGTGAGATCGAGAGGCGACGTGGGAGCCTCCGTCCAAACGGTGGGCACCCTGCCTTCCTGGGTGAGCTGGCACGGAAGACGGGTGGGATTGGCACAGAGACCAAGGAGCAGTGGCAGATCAAGAGGCATGCCCGCTCCTCAGAGAGGCTGGGCCTCAGGTGGATAAAGCGAGGCTGCACACTCACGCACTCTGTGCTGGGGTAGTCCCTCCCACTGCACAGGTGAACACATACAGTGGGGGAGGTGCTTGTTCTCTCAACTTCCTGTTTTGGAGGAAAAATGGACAGATGCTCCTCTGTGCTTGGCATTGTACCTGGAACCCAGTAAGTTATTCAGTACATTCGTTGAATGAATGCATGAATGCATGAATGAATGAATGAATGAATGAATGAATATGAAGGAATGGGTGGTGGCTTAGGTACTGAAACAGTCTTCAGACTGCTGCTCAAGACCCAATAGTGACTTGTGATTAATGGGTAGGTCAAGGTTAACTTAAAAAATGAAACAGAAAACATCAGAGAGCATCATACCATTTTATACACTAAGGATAAGTATGATTTCAGGTGTGGGTGTGTGTGTGTGTGTGTGTGTGTGTGTGTTGATTTCAGGTGTGTGTGTGTGTGTGTGGGTGTGTGTGTGTGTGTGTGTACTGGTAGAAGGGTATTTCTTGCAGCCTGAAAAACACTGGGAATGAGTAAAAAATCCAGGCAGGGGCACCCACCTGCCAGATTGTTCAGTTTGCAATTTGCAGTCTGCAGTTTGGAAGGGTTTCCAGCAAAGGTTTGCTCAGTGACACCAGAGGCTTCTCAGAGGAGGTGAGGTCTTGGCCTGGTCGGAATGAGGCAGGGAGAGAGGAAAGGGTATTCCAGAACCAGCAGGGGTGAAGGGAAGGGAGTGAAGGCGGGAGTGCTGGTGGCGTGGGGGTTGCTGCCAGTGGCGAAGGCCTGAGCATCTTGCAAGGGGGTGGAGGAGTGTGCCCTTTACTTGATAGGACTGGATTGGATATTTGGCCGGAATGGATTTTGGGGTGAGCAGTGAGGCACAATGCAAGCAGGGAGCTGGAGGTTGGCTTGGAGTCAGACACTGGCAGAGAGGTGGGCACCTGCCCCGCTGGGGCCAGGAGGCTGGGCTGGTGGAGCTAGGGAAGCTGGGGTGGAGGGAAGGATGAGCCCCATGATGGGGAGCCGTGTGCTGAGCAGCTGGGTAGGTCCGGAAGGGGCTGCAGTTTGGCCCTGATGTGCTGTTGGTGGTGAATCTGGGTCCTTCCTGACAAGATTCCCATCTCCTCCTGCTGCTGGGGGCCCACCCCGCAACCTAGAGCCCCACCAACCGCACAAGCTCTTCCAAAAGGGCCCCAGGACAGGCGTGGGCACCTTTATATCCAGGGCTCTGGTTGACCTCCGGGGGGACCCCATAGACCCCAGGGCCTCCAGGTTGTCTGTCACACACAGACCCCGGGCCCCGCAGGCTCGGGGCTGACTGCCTACCCGCCTCGCACCTCCAGGTGTGAGTGTGCACCTGGTTATTCGGGCAACAACTGCAGCGAGAACCAGGACGACTGCAGGGACCACCGCTGCCAGAACGGGGCCCAGTGCATTGACGACGTGAACAGCTACTCCTGCCTCTGTGCCAAGGGCTACAGGTGAGAGGCCTGCACACCCGCGAGGGCCCGACTCCTCCTAGCCGTGGGCCCGGGGCTGGCAGGAGCCCCAGACGTGGTTGGTGGGAGGGAGGGAGGGTGAGAGCCTGGGTGTCGGGTCCTGGCTTGAACCGTCACCCGTCACAGCTGTGTGGCCTTGGGAAAGTGGCTTAACCACTCAGAGCACAGGCAGCGGGTGCCTAACCTTTTTGGAGGAGGGAGTGGGCGGCGGGTACAGATCAGTGGGCACGGCCCTCTCACTTACTGCTCAGGGAGCCTCTGAAGTCACAACCTGCCATAAAGGTCACTGACATTTGCGTCTTGGCTCCTCTGGGAGGTTGGGAGGGGGGACCGACACCTGCCCTCCTTCTGACCACCCACCTCCCATGATCTGCTTGGGTTTTGGTTTTTTGGGTTTTCCCCCCCAGTTTTATTGAGCTGTAATTCACATGCAATACAATTCATCTGATTAAAATGTGCAATTCAGTGGCTTTTAGTATATGTCCAGAGTTGTGCATTCATTTTAGAACTATCCATTTCAGAACACTTCATTACTCCAGAAACTCCACACCTCTTACCTGTCACCCCAAGTCTCCTCCATCTCAGCTCTAGGCAACCACTAATCTGCTGGTATCTGTATGCATAGATTCGCTTATTCTGGACATTTCCTATGAACAGAAGTATACAGTCTGTGGTCCTTTATAACTGCCTTTCACTTAGCGTCATGTTTTTGAGGGTCATCCATGTGGTGGCAGGTGGCAGAACTTCACTCCTTTTTATGGCTGAATAATATTCCATTGTAGGGATCTACCACATGTGTTGATCCATCCATCTATTTGGATTGTTTACACTTTGGCTATTGTGGATACTAATGCTACAGATTGTTGTAGCCTGGATCAGAACTACCCTTGGTAGCAATGTTCCATCTTTATTTTGAGTCTTTCCTCTTTTGCTTGTTTTAAGTCTCAGTTTTCTTTTCTGTAAAATGAGACATGAGCAATTCTTTTTTAAAATATATATATATTTTATTGATTTTTTATACCACATGTGTTGATCCATCCATCTATTTGGATTGTTTACACTTTGGCTATTGTGGATACTAATGCTACAGATTGCTGTAGCCTGGATCAGAACTGCCGTTGGTAGTAATGTTCCCTCTTTTCTTTATTTTGAGTCTTCCCTCTTTTGCTTGTTTTAAGTCTCAGTTTTCTTTTCTGTAAAATGAGACACGAGCAATTCTTAAACTTTAACGAGCACACGAGTCACCTGGCATGGTGTGAAAGAGCAGATTCAGTAGGTTTTCCATTTCTGACACCTGCCCAGGTGACATCGATGTTGCTGGTGCAGGGACCACACTTGTTTCTCACCACCCTTCTGGCCCTTAGTTCTCTCGGGAAAAGTGTTCATTAGCAGCATTTTCTGTCGCCTTAAGGATCCAGTTTCCCACGATGTTTAGTGAGCTTCTCTCCAGGACCTGGGGGAGGAAGAGGCCCTCTTCCCCTTGCCCTGCCCTGTCTGACCTGCGTCCTTTCCCTCCCAGTGGACAGCTCTGTGAGACCCCTCCCCGCCCAGCTGCCCCCAGGAGCCCCTGCGAGGGGACTGAGTGCCAGAACGGGGCCCACTGTGTGGACCAGGGCAGCCGGCCCGTGTGCCAGTGCCTCCCGGGCTTCGGCGGCCCCGAGTGTGAGAAGTTGCTCAGTGTCAACTTCGTGGACCGGGACACGTACCTGCAGTTCACGGACCTGCAGAACTGGCCGCGGGCCAACATCACCCTGCAGGTGGGTGCCCAGGGCGCCGGTCACAGAGGGGGGTCAGGCGGCGGGGGGCCCTGGCCTCAGGTCAGAGATTCAAGACACGTCCCTGCCCAGGACAGTGGGGAGGCCCCTGTGTCGGTCAGAGTCTTGGATGTGGGTGTCAGCATCTCAGCTTGAAGTCGTTTAAGCAGAATTGGAAAGGTTGTTGGCATATAAATCCAATCTCAAAGAAGAGGCAGGAGGGGGAGGTGGTCTCATGGGCGACTAGATCCAGAAAACCAAGCTTACCAGGACCCTGTCCCACCATCTCTTGTCTCAACGACTCCTCGCTTCACCTCCAATGCGCGATGGGCTTTGTTTCATGTGCCTGGAGCACGGCCAGGTTAACTCCCAGCTTATGTCTTTAACCACAAGTCCTCATGGTCCCTTATTTTGCCATTTTATGTCTTAAACATCTACCTCTTGAGCAGTTCCTTCCAGGTTTGGGTGGCTCTGGCTGTCAGAGAGCCTTCCTGAACGTGTCCTCTCTGGAGGGGCCCCCCCGCCCCCACCCCCAAGGCAGTTCCCCGAGGCCCACAGAGCGGCTGCCCCACAGCCCGTCTGCCTGTCTTCCCCGAGCAGGTGGTCTGAAGGGCTCTTACCTGCCCCTCCTGGGATGTAGTTTCCAGGCCTCAGCTGGCCCATCTGCCCTCTGCTGCCTGGCCCTGGCCACACTGTCATTGGATAGGATTTAAACCCGGGGCTACCATGTCACCTGGGCAGGCAGGGGAGGGCAGTTCTGCACAGCATCTCTCTTCCGATGGGGGCCCCCGTGTGCTCCGCCTACCAGCCTGTGCTGCTGCTGCGGGGGATGGGGTTGGAGAGACAGTGCCCTTGCTCATCAGGTCTCCACGGCAGAGGACAACGGGATCCTGCTGTACAACGGGGACAATGACCACATCGCCGTGGAGCTGTACCAGGGCCATGTGCGTGTCAGCTACGACCCTGGCAGCTACCCCAGCTCTGCCATCTACAGGTGGGGCTTCCTCAGGCCCGTCGGCCGCTCTCAGGGGTCTCCTGGGCCAAAAGCAGGTCATTAATGAAACCACCAGAACCTGGGCTGCCCGAGAGGAGCAGGCATTTGAACCATCGAGTACAGCCCAGCGCGGGTCCTTCCCCTCCCACAACCACCTCACAGGGTGCTCCTGGGTGGGAGGAGGAGACCGATTAGGTTGAAAACACCTGCCCCAAACGTCTCAGCTTTCCCCAGGGAGCAGGAGAGGCTGGGCCATAGCCCCCAGTCCCAGTCTCCCCCTGAGAGATGTGGTCCCTTAGGAAGCAGCTGCTGGACCCATGGCAGGGTGTCCAGGAAGGGATGGGCCCAACTGAAGCTCATCCTCTGGGGTGGGGGCACCCCATCTTCTTCCAGTGCGGAGACGATCAACGACGGGCAGTTCCACACTGTGGAGCTGGTCACCTTCGACCAGATGGTGAATCTCTCCATCGATGGCGGCAGTCCCATGACCATGGACAACTTCGGCAAGCACTACACACTGAACAGCGAGGCCCCCCTCTACGTGGGAGGTGAGGACCTGCCCCACCCCAGGCCTCTCCTTTGGGGGGTGGTGATAGCCTTTCCAGGTGGGGCCCTCCTGCTCTCTGGCCAGGGGCGGGGCCCAGGGCACAGGACTGTGGGGAACATCGAAGATGGTGGGGGAGGGTCTAGTGACCGGCCCAGCTGCAGGTGGATTGTGTTCCCTTGCCAGGAGCCAGGCTGCTACCCCCAGCCCACACTAACGAGGGAGGAGAAGTGCCTGCGTGGGGACGGAGGCCTGACCCAGGCGGGGGAGGGGAGGGATGGGGCGTGCTGGAATTCCCCCGGCTGTCCTCTACACCGTAGGCATCTTTCTTCTTGGCTTTGGGCCAGAAGGGGCTTGTTCAATGTTCAGGGTCCATCAGAGGCCCAGAGCTGCTGCCGGAGGCCCAGGCCCAGGTCCCCGCATGAGCTGGGGAGTGCCCAGCTGGCCTTCCAGGCTTTGCAGCTAACTGGCCCTGTCCACCACCTGCGGACATTTCCAGGTCCAGAGAGCGGTTGCCGGAGGCAGTAGGGTCGTCTCAGCGCTGTGCAGGGCCTGGCCTAGAGAGTGGGCAGGTGGGAGGGATGAGAACCTGGGGTTTACTAGTTGTGCAACTTCGGGCAAGTCACTGAGCACTGAGCATCCAATGGGGTTTAGCAGCTCCTACCTCGGAGGGTTGCTGTGAGTGGTGACCACAAAAGCAGGTGACAAAGTACCATTCACCCGAGTTCCAGGTCCCAGTCCTTTGCTGCCTTTGGGGCCTCTGGGAGGTAAGGACAGGTGTCCCCGAGGGAAGGAAGGAACCCTGGGCGAGCGCAGCCAGACTGGGGCACCCGGGCCTCACGGGTCAGCTGGCTGCGGCCAGACTAGCACCCAGCCCTGGCCACGGGAAGGCGGCTTTTCCTTTTCTTTGGGGGAAGGAGTCTGCACCCTTCACGGTGGCAGAGGACCTTGGTCCAGGGTTGCAGAGACAGGACAGAGGCCACGGGCAAGAGGGAACACTGTGCAGGTGCCCACAGACCTCAGAGGGAGGTGCCGGGCACCGCCCAAGCCTGGCTCGCTCAGTCTGCCCCCTCCCCACCACCCAGGGATGCCGGTGGACGTGAACTCGGCCGCCTTCCGCCTGTGGCAGATCCTCAATGGCACCAGCTTCCACGGGTGCATCCGAAACCTGTACATCAACAATGAACTGCAGGATTTCACCAAGACACGGATGAAGCCGGGCGTGGTGCCGGGCTGCGAGCCCTGCCGGAAGCTCTTCTGCTTGCATGGCATCTGCCAGCCCAACGCCACCCCCGGGCCTGTGTGCCATTGCGAGGCCGGCTGGGGGGGCCTGCACTGCGACCAGCCAGCTGACGGCCCCTGTCATGGCCACAAGTGAGCCCACGCTGGGCTCAGGGAGCCCTCACCCCTTGCCCACCTGCAGGTTCCCTTCCCTTCCTTGCAAGTTCCCATTCCCTGTGGTGAGGAAAGAGAATAGCTTTCACGCCCAAGATCAGAACATGTGGCCTAGCAGGGTTTCATTACATTTTTCTGGGTTTCTATTTTTATGAACAGGAAAGGTCTGTAGGGACAAGCACAGACTCACATTTTGCTTCCTCGGGAAGCAAATGTCTCCATCTTGGGACCGGGCTAACACCCGTGACGCCAAGGCTGGGGGTGGGGCGCCCTGGGTGGGCCTTGCCTGGGCTCTGCCTGTCCTCAGAGTGTTTTTCTCTGTCTCTCCAGGTGTGTCCACGGGAAGTGCGTGCCCCTCGATGCCCTTTCCTACAGCTGCCAGTGCCAAGAGGGGTACTCGGGGGCCCTGTGCAACCAGGCCGGGGCCCCCGCAGAGCCGTGTGGGGGCCTGCAGTGCCTGCACGGCCACTGCCAGGCCTCGGCCACCAAGGGGGCGCACTGTGTGTGTGACCCTGGCTTTTCAGGCGAGCTTTGTGAGCAAGGTCAGGGGCCCCCCTCCTGATGTGACCTCTCCAGGGTCCCTCCCCACGACTGGCTTTAGCAACTTGGTTTTTTCTTCCTCTCAACCTCAGCAACCCCTCTGTGCCCCTGCCCCTTCCTGCACCTTAGGCTGCTATGGGGCTTTAGTACACCCCCCCCCCCCGCTGCTCCTGGGTGGGAGGAGGAGACCGATTAGGTTGAAAACACCTGCCCCAAACGTCTCAGCTTTCCCCAGGGAGCAGGAGAGGCTGGGCCATAGCCCCCAGTCCCAGTCTCCCCCTGAGAGATGTGGTCCCTTAGGAAGCAGCTGCTGGACCCATGGCAGGGTGTCCAGGAAGGGATGGGCCCAACTGAAGCTCATCCTCTGGGGTGGGGGCACCCCATCTTCTTCCAGTGCGGAGACGATCAACGACGGGCAGTTCCACACTGTGGAGCTGGTCACCTTCGACCAGATGGTGAATCTCTCCATCGATGGCGGCAGTCCCATGACCATGGACAACTTCGGCAAGCACTACACACTGAACAGCGAGGCCCCCCTCTACGTGGGAGGTGAGGACCTGCCCCACCCCAGGCCTCTCCTTTGCGGGGTGGTGATAGCCTTTCCAGGTGGGGCCCTCCTGCTCTCTGGCCAGGGGCGGGGCCCAGGGCACAGGACTGTGGGGAACATCGAAGATGGTGGGGGAGGGTCTAGTGACCGGCCCAGCTGCAGGTGGATTGTGTTCCCTTGCCAGGAGCCAGGCTGCTACCCCCAGCCCACACTAACGAGGGAGGAGAAGTGCCTGCGTGGGGACGGAGGCCTGGCCCAGGCGGGGGAGGGGAGGGATGGGGCGTGCTGGAATTCCCCCGGCCGTCCTCTACACCGTAGGCATCTTTCTTCTCGGCTTTGGGCCAGAAGGGGCTTGTTCAATGTTCAGGGTCCATCAGAGGCCCAGAGCTGCTGCCGGAGGCCCAGGCCCAGGTCCCCGCATGAGCTGGGGAGTGCCCAGCTGGCCTTCCAGGCTTTGCAGCTAACTGGCCCTGTCCACCACCTGCGGACATTTCCAGGTCCAGAGAGCGGTTGCCGGAGGCAGTAGGGTCGTCTCAGTGCTGTGCAGGGCCTGGCCTAGAGAGTGGGCAGGTGGGAGGGATGAGAACCTGGGGTTTACTAGTTGTGCAACTTCGGGCAAGTCACTGAGCACTGAGCATCCAATGGGGTTTAGCAGCTCCTACCTCGGAGGGTTGCTGTGAGTGGTGACCACAAAAGCAGGTGACAAAGTACCATTCACCCGAGTTCCAGGTCCCAGTCCTTTGCTGCCTTTGGGGCCTCTGGGAGGTAAGAACAGGTGTCCCAGAGGGAAGGAAGGAAGCCTGGGCGAGCGCAGCCAGACTGAGGCACCCGGGCCTCACGGGTCAGCTGGCTGCGGCCAGGCTAGCACCCAGCCCTGGCCACGGGAAGGCGGCTTTTCCTTTTCTTTGGGGGAAGGAGTCTGCACCCTTCACGGTGGCAGAGGACCTTGGTCCAGGGTTGCAGAGACAGGACAGAGGCCACGGGCAAGAGGGAACACTGTGCAGGTGCCCACAGACCTCAGAGGGAGGTGCCGGGCACCGCCCAAGCCTGGCTCGCTCAGTCTGCCCCCTCCCCACCACCCAGGGATGCCGGTGGACGTGAACTCGGCCGCCTTCCGCCTGTGGCAGATCCTCAATGGCACCAGCTTCCACGGGTGCATCCGAAACCTGTACATCAACAATGAACTGCAGGATTTCACCAAGACACGGATGAAGCCGGGCGTGGTGCCGGGCTGCGAGCCCTGCCGGAAGCTCTTCTGCTTGCATGGCATCTGCCAGCCCAACGCCACCCCCGGGCCTGTGTGCCATTGCGAGGCCGGCTGGGGGGGCCTGCACTGCGACCAGCCAGCTGACGGCCCCTGTCATGGCCACAAGTGAGCCCACGCTGGGCTCAGGGAGCCCTCACCCCTTGCCCACCTGCAGGTTCCCTTCCCTTCCTTGCAAGTTCCCATTCCCTGTGGTGAGGAAAGAGAATAGCTTTCACGCCCAAGATCAGAACATGTGGCCTAGCAGGGTTTCATTACATTTTTCTGGGTTTCTATTTTTATGAACAGGAAAGGTCTGTAGGGACAAGCACAGACTCACATTTTGCTTCCTCGGGAAGCAAATGTCTCCATCTTGGGACCGGGCTAACACCCGTGACGCCAAGGCTGGGGGTGGGGCGCCCTGGGTGGGCCTTGCCTGGGCTCTGCCTGTCCTCAGAGTGTTTTTCTCTGTCTCTCCAGGTGTGTCCACGGGAAGTGCGTGCCCCTCGATGCCCTTTCCTACAGCTGCCAGTGCCAAGAGGGGTACTCGGGGGCCCTGTGCAACCAGGCCGGGGCCCCCGCAGAGCCGTGTGGGGGCCTGCAGTGCCTGCACGGCCACTGCCAGGCCTCGGCCACCAAGGGGGCGCACTGTGTGTGTGACCCTGGCTTTTCAGGCGAGCTTTGTGAGCAAGGTCAGGGGCCCCCCTCCTGATGTGACCTCTCCAGGGTCCCTCCCCACGACTGGCTTTAGCAACTTGGTTTTTTCTTCCTCTCAACCTCAGCAACCCCTCTGTGCCCCTGCCCTTCCTGCACCTTAGGCTGCTATGGGGCTTTAGTACCCCCCCCCCCCCCGCACCCTGCTCTCTGGGCTCCAAGTCCCCCTCACACAGGGCCCCCATCTCTCCCTGGTCCAGCTTTTCCTGCAGCCCTGTATCTGGGGTAAGTGCCCCTCTGGCTGGGATTTCTCCTTACAGACGAGATCCTGATAACAGCTCCTGCCCAGATCTCTGCATCGTGGCCCCATCACCTTGGGACCCAGGAGCAGCAGAAGTCTGAGGGTTGGGGACTCCTTCCCAGGCCTTGTCTTCGTGATTAAGATGCTTCTGCTGGAATAGAGAGCGCTTGGGGGGAGGGAGGGTGTCTTGAGGAATCCAGAACTCAGGCACTTTAGGGTCCCGAGGCCACACCCTCCCAGCACAAATTCCTTCTCCAACATTATTGCCTCCCAGGCCTCCAGCCTCTTGCACTCCTGCAGCAGCGGGGTGCCCCCCCCCGCACCCCCCAGAGCCTGTCAGCTGCATCTGTGCTGGAGGCCCGGGCAGCTAGAAAGTCCCTCCTTCCCACTGACCTCACGGTGGCCCGGGAGGAAGCTGTGCATGTGCATGGTGGGCAGGGAGGATGCTGGGGCCAAGGTGGGCTCTAAGAGCTAGAGGACCGTCCGCGGATGCTGCCCTCCGCCTCCCCCGCTCCCCTCGCTCCTCCTCTTTCTCCTCCTGCCTCCCAGGGGGCAGAACTGGCCCATAGTTGTGCCCTGAGGCTTTCTCTTGGTATCTGTCCCATCCAGAGTCCGAGTGCCGGGGGGACCCTGTCCGGGACTTTCACCAGGTCCAGAGGGGCTATGCCATCTGCCAGACCACGCGCCCGCTGTCGTGGGTGGAGTGCCGGGGCTCCTGCCCGGGCCGGGGCTGCTGCCAGGGCCTGCGGCTGAAGCGGAGGAAGTTCACCTTCGAGTGCAGCGACGGGACCTCCTTCGCTGAGGAGGTGGAGAAGCCCACCAAGTGTGGCTGTGCCCTCTGTGCATAGCGCCCAGTGCCCACGGGGAGGGGGCTGGCGAGAAGCCTGGCCACCAGGAGACCTGGGCTGGGGTCGGGCCATTGCCGGGCGGCTCCTGGATGGCTGGACCCTCTTGGGCAGGCTGGGGCCCACCTCTCAGGGGCCAGGCAGCTTTTCTCAAGCCGAACTCGAGCAGCTGGGGGCCGAGCGGGTGGGCGAGGCCTGGCTGCAGACCGCCCTCCCGGAAGTGCCTTGCACAAAGAGGCGCTTAATAAATACTGTTGAATGAATATGTGCGTGAGGTCAGGCCAAGAAGTGCAGAATGGTGACACTCCCTCCTTGCCCTTTGTGACCTGGCTCTGAAGAAGGGACTGCCCCTTCCCAAACCAGCCTGTCCCTCGTGTCTGCAGCCCATGCTGGCCCCAGAACCCCTTGCCCCTGCAGAGAACCCTGAAGGACTCCCGGCCTGGCTCTGCTGCTTGTCGGCGGGCAGGAGGCCAGGCTGCGGAGGGGAAGGGCCCCTCCTGCTGGCCAGGAAGGGACTGCCCCTTGCCCCTGGGCTGGTTGGCAGGCAGAGCACCTCAGGAACGAGGCCTGGGGTGGAAGCCGGTCTTGGGATCAGACCTCTGAATCCTAAAGTTATGTGATGATCATTGTAGCTTCGAGGAGGGTACTCATGTGGAGGAAACGGTCACTGGAACTTCCTGGGGTGGGGACCCCACCGAAAAGGACAGGGCGTTCTTGGTTTCAGCAGAGTAGACACTGCCACCCACCTTCAGACACTAGCCACCCAAGGGCCCTGGTCCTGGGCTTCCCCAGCCATCAGCCTGCTGCTGGCGAGTCACTGGGGGGGGTGGGGGGCAGGGTGTAGGGGCTTGGGCTAGGCTGCTTGGCCAGGGAGGGTCTCCTCCTGAGGAGACGGGGTCCAGAGCCCCTCACGCTGCAGACCAGGTGGGAACAGCGGCCCAGGCATCAGGAACTGCTGGCTCTGTCGCTCTGGCAAATTTCTCCCCCATGGGCCTCAGTCTCCTCCCTCTCAGATGGAGAGGTAGGACAGACGACTCAAGCAACGGAGGCCCGCCCACTGTGGCTCCAGGAGGGAGGCCCCAGGAGTTAGAAGATCCATTTTCATCAATTACATCGAGTATTTGTGTGCCTGACCGGGGCTGGGTACCGGGGCTGGGTTCTGCCCTCGTGGACACCTGCCGACTGATCACCGAGTACCACAGCGGTGACCAGGGTGCCGGGGAGAGAGGGAGCCCAGCGAGGGCGCCAACCGCAGACACGGCCCGGCCGGAGCTGTGCGCCAGAGGCTTCCGCAAGGAAGGACTCCTCTTCGCAGTCACTGAATAAGGGACTGACTGCGGATGCTTCTCTTCCCCGCAGAACGACAGCGTAGAGATGATCTTTGAGCCTAAATAGGCAGTTGGCTGGAAGGAAGACAGGCCACTCTCTGGTCCAGAGGTCTCCCCAGGACAGTGTACCCCTGGGGAATCCAGTGGGCAAGGAGGGGGCACACCCTTTTCCTGGCTCCTTCTATCTGCAGACAGAAGGCAGGGGTGGGGCAGTGTGGGCAGAGTTGGGGTGGCGTGTGCCTGGCACTGCACACACACATGGTGTCCTCCACCACCATGGTAGCTGGGGGAGTTTGAGTCTGGGGACCCCTGTAATGGGCAGAGGACCCTCCCAAGTGGGGAGGAGCCAGCATGGCTGGGTCTGCGCCTCACCTGGCCTGGGCTCTATATTCCTGTAGCTCTGAGCAAGGCCACCGTGCCCTGCCCGCTGTGGACAGCAGCGTGGGCCTCGCTGCAGAGCAACCCTCTTACCTGGAGTTTCTGGGCGGCCACTGGGGGAATCTGAAGAGCTAGCACCAGGCTGGGTGGCAGGAAAGTTCCAGTGCAGCTGGTTTGTTCCTTCCAGGGAACAGAGGTGTTCCCCCACCCCCGGCCCTTCCCCTGCCACCGCCATTCCTTCCTGCCTTGGAGAAGCAGCTTCCTCGGCTCGAGGGGCCCTGACTGCAGGGGCCTCTCTACTTGGCAGGAAGTAGAAAGGACACCTGCAGACAGGTGATGGCGACCGCCCTGCAGGCCCAGCGCCGTGGGGTGTGGAGGGCAGAGGGTGAGCTTGCTGCTAGCCCCGCTGACCCCTCCTCAATGCCCAGCCCAGCCCCACACTCACCCTTGGTGGAGCTGGAAGATTGGGAGCCACCACAAGGGTGAGGCAGCCAGGAGCTAAGAGAGCCCTGCACCCACCCCAGGACCAAGTTTCCTCAGCTTAGCCACCCACCTGCTGGTCGGGAAGGCCCTGGGTCGCCACGCATCTTGCCTGCTACCATCGAGTCCCAGGCGGCTACCCCGAAATCATCTGTCTGAGAAGTCATCTCCACACCTCCCCTTTGGTGAAGACCTTCAGTTCACATCGATGTCGCCATTGCTGTTTCCACTCAACACGCACTGCTGAAGAGACGCAGCAGGGGAGTCCCGAGCCTCCCCGAGTCTGAGGTGGAGAAGGCCGGACTCGTCTCTCATTGCCTGCTGTTAGCCTAACCACGAAAGTATCTCTTTATACAGAATACTTAACAGATTCTAATATATATTTGTATTTCATTTTGTTATAGTATTTTTATATGTTAAAGTCAACATCCAGTGTCTCGTTTGATTTGCAGATGTCTGTGGCTGTGACGTTCGGTTTGGGGGTTTCCGTAGGCTCGTTTGGGTCGCTGTTCTAGAGAGACTGGTTTAGAGCAGGCCCACGAGGAATCCACGCCTGCCCTTTGCCTAGAAGTGCTGTCTTAGAACATGTTGGATATTGTCTGTTGTCTTCCACGTGAACATGACATTGATTCACTCAGGTTCTGTCTGGCTGATCTCTTCTTCCCACTGAGGACGAGCCGGGACTGTCCACAGGCGCCCTCCTGGGTTCGAGGGCTTCTGAGTGCCCACACGCCAGCCACAGGCCACGAGGGCTCCCAGGTGCAGCGCATGAACAACAGCTGCCCTCGGAGCTCTCTGGTTTTCCTGAGGTGGCAGAGGAGGTCTGTCCCTCCTGCAGGGGTGGGGGTGGGGGGAA
>NW_005371709.1:3065021-3073321 GCF_000412655.1 Myotis brandtii
GTCAGTGTGACGGCGAGCCTGGCACTGCACACACACACACACACACACACACACACACACACACACACACACGGAGATCCGGGAGGCTGCTCATCTCATTCCCCTTCGGGGGTCTGGTCACACCCAGGTGCTGTAAGTTTGTGGACAGAGCCACACCCATGTTTAACCTGGCAACCGACTGGAGAGCAGTGTGGCTTCTCAGGCTGTCATGTGAGGTTAACCTGCCTGTTGCCAAGACAGCAGTTCGCAGGGAGCAGTGGGGAAAGGAGGCAAACATAATGCTACAATGATTCTGCCACGGTTTCCAACTACATACCAAATTGCACACCGGAGTTTTGTAAGATGGCATCCGAGGGAGGACAGGCCTGGCAACCAGGCGGGGCAAGGCCCCTGGCACTGAGGGGACCCAGCTGGCCCTCCTCTGAGGCCAGGACATAGACTAACTTCCCGCCAGGAGACCGGGTGGTGGCACTGGTCACACAAGCCGCACCCGAACAGCAGTCACCTTGAAAGTGGGCAGTGACAGTAACTGCAGTGCCTTTCACACAATCAGGGATTTGGGAGGAAATGTGATGAACCAGGCAGGTCCATGAGAGAAAATGGGTTAAAACAGGTTTATGAGCTCAAGTGTCTGGAGTGGGCGGCCCGTTACCTCAGTCAGTCAAGGGGGCACACGCCCTCTGGGCTGTCACTTGCGTGGCCACTTCCGAGGAAGCAGCAGGTACAGACCATTTCCCTGCAGAAGGAAAGGGACGAGTGGGAACTGACACTGGGGGGCGGTGACCTCAAGGGCATGTTCCCCAACCGACTGAGCTCCAGCTGGTTCTTACCAGGCACTCATTTTTCAGGTCTTCCTGATCTTTTTTTAAACAGAAGCCAGAAATCAATTTTTATGTGAACACTCATAGTTTCAAAAGCTTAAAAAAAGCAACCACCAAAAAACAATTGGCTAAAAATAAGACACATCTGTGGGCACCAGTGTGCAACCTTGGAGTTCAAGGAAAATAAGAGGCAAGTTTCAGAGTTAGGAGGACAGCCCCTGCCTGGCCAGTGTGGCTCAGTGGTTGAGTGTCGACCCATGAACCAGGAGGTCACGGTTCGATTCCTGGTCAGGACACATGCCCTGGTTGTGGGCTCGATCCCCAGCAAGAGGCAGCCGATCAACGATTCTCTCTCATCATTGATGTTTCTCTATCCCTCTCCCTTCCTCTCTCTGAAATAAATAACACCCCCTTTTTTTTTAAAATTTAAAGGGACATCTCCGTCCCAGGGAACGCATACTGCAGGGCTTGGTGGGGGTGGAGGCAGCTGACAAGTTCTCCGACGTGGTGATAATGTATCTCTATTATCCCTACACCCCGAGCCAGTGTGCACCTCTTGGGTCACATTCTAGCTTTTCTACCACAGGAGGGGTCCTGGAGGAAAGGAGGTCTATTTTAACAATGAAAAGTTCTCATCTGGAACAAGATAATTCTCCAAACGTAAACTGAGAAGGGGTTGGCGCAGCTGCCAGCATATTTCCACTGGGTGTGGTTGGGCATGTCCATGGCCACGGTCAGATGAACTGGTCACTGAAACCATGGCTGATTCCACAGGAACCCCTGGCCCACCGGATCCTCAACCAGGTCCATCTCAAGGAGACTTGAAAGAATACAATGAAACAGGTCGTGAGGCGAGCAAATGGAAAGGTTTCCTGCCACCTTTCCGCACACCCCAACACGGGCTACAGAGACTGTGGCGGCCCCCCCGGTGGCTGTGTGTATCACCCCCTTATTGCAAGCTGCTTACCTGAGGTCAGGAGCCTGCGGAAGCCCAGTGCCCCCTGCCTCTCAGGATGCAGCACCTTGATCGGCTGCCTCCTGCACAGCACCTACTGGGGATGGAGCCCACAACCCAGGCATGTATCCTGGCTGGGAAGTGAAACTCCTGGTTCATGGGTCAACGCTCAACCACTGAGCCACACCAGCCAGCAGGGGATGTCCTTTTAACTCTGGCACCTTCCCAACGCCACCACAGGAATTCCCAAGGACCCTCCCACCGTGTTTTCTTTTGCCTGAAGTCAGGCATAAGTCACAATGACCACAGATCCAGCCACCAATGTCCCTTTAAGCCCAACACGACATGGGGGTCGAAGCAGAAGTATTGCTTTTTGTTTCCTTTTGGCCACTCATCAGCTTTGCTTATGCATCGGTACCTCTTCAGTGACTACACAAACACGCTTTAATATCAAAGAAGTTTAATACGCTGCAATAAAATAAGCGCCTAGAAAAAGCTCATGGGATAGATGTCCAGGTTAGAGTAATCCCTCCCACACATCCTCTAGCTCCACACCCCACCCCTCAAACCAAACAAGAAAATCTGAAACAACCAAGGAAATCCTTCCAAGCTTGGATTTCAGTGAGGACCCTTCACCAATAACAAGAACACAGTTTCCTACGTGGCCTAATAGGAAAGCAAAACACAGAAGCACACAAAGTCCACATGATTTCAATATTTAGGAGACTTGGTACATATTCAAAGTTAAAATAACTCCAACTTTTATAGCTATACATATTGTTTTAAAGCAACTTAATATATTTTAAAATTTCATATATACACTCTCAAAGGTTCTTCAGGTGAGGTATGTAAACATTGTCTAATGAAAAATTTTCAATGTTTCAAACCAACAAATTCACAGCATACATTGAATTTTCATCCATAAACAACACAGTATTTCCCTACACTCTCTAACATAGTGGACATCCAGGCCCAAGAGATACACGCTGGCCCTCTGATAACCCTTTGCAGAATTTCTCATCTCAGGAGCACACACTCGGGACCGGGAAGGGGCGGGGCCCTCGGAGACTCTCTCCCTGGGCACCTGGATCACTGGCTAACACTCACAAGACGGCAAAAAGGAGCACATCTGAACAACTACAAGATTGACCTTGGCAATGACAACACGGGGAGGAACCAGAAAGACCTTTAAAGGAACGGTAGAGATTCATCTTAGAACTCCCTGGATCCACAGCCGGATCGGCAGCCCTTGCCCGAGATTCATCTGAAGGGCCCTGAAGAGAATAAACCACCACGGCACCTGAGCTTCAGTTACATTGCGTGGGCCCCCGGCCCCTCGAAGGCATGAACTCTGGCCTGAAGTAGGACCCTGGGCTGTGCTTTTCATACAGGTTGGGTTGCATTTCTTAATATCGTGATGCATATGGGAGAATAATGCCATGAGTTTATCAAGACCACTAACGCCTGCACACAGGCACGGGCCAATGACCTTGGAGGAGCTCCATTTTGAAAACTACGTGTTCCCTGAGGGTAAACAGCAGGCTTCTATTGAGATTAAGTGAGGCTAGAAAGGGGATGATTTATTACAAAGCAATAAGACTTGGGGCACCTCAGGCCAGAATTCTATTTTACTCTCACGTCATCTACAACGCCCCCTCCCCGCCCTCCCACCACATGAAGTAGTCACCTTCCCAATGATACAACGTAGGTCAGTTTCTTTCCTCTTGCTTGCTTTTTGGCTCAGCAATGGAAAGTTTTATCCTAATGCACCCACTTCAAATCTAAAAAACACTAGTGAAAAATTCCAAACACCATCATAAATACAAAAGAGAAGACATATTCCAAAAGCCTACAAAACTACATTATTCTATTCATGGTTATTTGGGTGTGGGGTATTTTTTGTAAAAGTTTAGGACGGTCACTAGGAGAGGCTGCTGAACAGCTTCGACACCTGTGGAACTGGGCACGCCGGGAGACCCGGAGGAGCGGCTGCCCTCTGCACTCACCAAAAAAGTTGAACCCCAGAAAGAAGGGGGCTCCAGACATTTCAAACCCAGGCACGGAGGAGGGTTCCAGAAACTGGGCCAGCTTCTCAACGTAGGTCAGATATAGTTAAAGGACTTCAAATCGGCCATTTAAATTTCTAATGTAAATGGTTCTTACTTTTACTCTATCGCCAAATGAGCTTTGCCTCAACTAGATGCTGGAAACCCTTACAAATTCATGGAAAATGGACACTTTTTCCATCTCTATGCCCAATTTTTGATGTCTGGTGCTGGCAGATTTCTCACCCATTCCTGGAGTTCTGTGACTGGAAGGAGTGTGCAGACAAACAGAAGCAAATATTCAAGTACAGCAACCTCTCAGGCCAAGGCAAGAGGTCTTAGCAAGAGCTGTTCTACCCCCACCCTATCCTCTGAGACAAGGCCCACACGGAGCCGGGATAAATGTTATTACCTAGGATCTTATTGCTTAGAGGCAACACATCAGAAAGAACACCTGGAAATCTGCTCTGCAGATCTGGGACTGACCACTGACCAGTTTATCACACACACACACACACACACACATATATAATACATAACATAACCAGATGAGAAAAGGGGGCGGTTAAAGCTTGGATTTGATGTAACATTACAGATCAAATGCCCCAAACAGCTCCCAACCTGCTGGTTTTTTGTTCTTTCTCCATGTGTGAACTGTGTTATGAAAGGAAGTCCACTGCTCAAAATATATTCTTCTACAATACTACATGCAAACTGACATCACTCCAAACATGAATCTGTATACAGCACACATAATAAATATTTTTAAAAAACTATTTACAACATCACTTCCTGTGAACATTGAAATGCAAGCAAAATTTATTTCTTCCTGCAAAAGATAAAAAAAGTTTTGACTGTCTAGTTCAGTACTAAGTTCCCTGGCACCTAGTTACCCATTCACATTTCATCTTAAAATCAGATTTGCTTACAAATAGTATCATAGAAAAAACAAACATTCTCCAGCATTACTGTTCAAGTGTCCTCCTCATTTGTTTGGAAAAGACAAAGGGAAGCCATAAGTAAGATAGGATTCAAATGGATGACAAAATCCCCTGTGGTCCAGTCCCAAGCTGCCGTCCTCAATCCAACAGAATGAGACTCATGACTCAGCAGAAGTGCCCAGGAATGGGGCACAGGGGAGAGGAAATGACCAGAAAGCATCGGTTCCATCATGTCTAGGGGTGCTCTGAATTGCAGACCAGGACTCCTGAGAAGTAAAGTTGCACACATCTTAGAACAGATGGTTTTGTCCTGTAGCCACAGGTGGGGCGGGCCCACGTCACAGATGCTTGCTGAGATGGGGAGGGGGAGAGAAGAGGGAGAGCGGGAGAAAAGGGGGAAAGCCAAATTGCTCATGAGTACTGTCAAGGTGTGAAAGAAAACATGCTTATCCCCCATGGTTCAGGGGGTGGGAACAGGTGTCTTTCACAAACACGAGAAAGACTGAAATACAGCTTAATGCTTTCTTTAGGCAACAAGTGGTTTCTCCATATCCCACAGGTATGGGTTTGGATTTCCTTGGGGTTACAACTAAGGCTCATTTCCCTGCACAGGCTGCTAAAGTGAACGTACCAACCATGTATGCAAAAAGCGGGCTGCTTGGGGCTAGCCCTGATGCCACACCCGGGGCAGCCACACCGATGGTGGGAGACCCACTTTGTTCTGGGATAGAGTGACAGTGGGGGATGCACGCAGGGTTCCCAACCCATGTCCCATCTGCCCCCAAACAGGGAGGGTTCCAACCTTTCTGCCTTCACTGTGTTGTTTGGGGGTTCAATGGCTGAGCACGGTAGTAGCTGGGGAGGACGGGTGGCTAGAAAGAACACTTTTTTGGAAAGCCCTTTTGACAGTTAAATTTTTTTGCTAAAATAAATACTTTCTATAGAAACATTTGAACAGGAAAATATCACTACTTACACAGTGAAATAAATTCCACAGTGGTGTGTATAAATAGGCGCTATAGATGCATTTGAAACACTACCACAGTCTCCTAGATCTAGTATTAAGAATGCAGAAACCACTGGTGAAACTAATAACCTTAAGCTATAGTGGCTCTAAAACTAATCTCGACCTGTGGTATAAATATTCACAATTATGCAAATCTTGTCTGTTTAGCATCTCTTCCACAAACTAGCTCCTAACCACTACAGCTTTAGCTACAAGACATGAGGTGTAGGTGATAGAAAACAATGGGGTGAAAAAGTTGACAATTTTAATAGCATCTGGGCCCCAATGGCTAAATATTAGAAGAAAAATAAAGTTATGAGAGAGAAGAATGCTCTTGATATGAGTTCTAAATGCTCAGTGAAATGCCCGGAAGTGGGAGACTTCCTGGAGAAGCCGCCTCCTGAAAGGGGCTGGTGGCAGAAGCAGGAGAGGGAAGAGACAAAGGTGCCACAGGTGGCTCCTCATGATGAGGTGAGTCAGGCCTGACTGGGTGGCTTCGCTGGCCCAGAGAGCCCTGAACTTCTGTCTAAAGCTGCTGACATGCTGGTATTTTTAAGAGCTGGGGATGGGTGGTCTAGGTTCAAGGTTCCAAGCAGCAAAGACCATGCATTTATGTCCACAATGACCCATCTCGGGGAGCGAGAAACGTGCAAGTGTATTGCACAGGAAGAGGGCTCCACGGGGTAGAATGGACTCGCCCTGTGCTTGCCGGGGAGGCACCATCCTCGCTTTAGGTTCACTGGGAACCCCCTTTGTGTTGAGCCCTGCCACAGAGGAACATTTCTCCAGAGTCCAGCTCGCCCGACTCACACATGACAAAGACCGGGGTGCTTTCAGTTTAAGACTTCGTACTTCAACTACGCATCCTTGTAGATAAGGCTGTATGTCTACAATTCCGCGAATAGTCAATCAACGAAAGAGGAGGTGTTTTCTTGTTCTTTAAAAAAAATTTTTAAATTGATTTTTAGAGAGAAGAAGGGAGAGGGAGAAAGAGAAACACCAATGTGAGAGTGGAACAGATCGGCTGCCTCCTACACACCCCCTAGTGGGGATGAAGCCCGCAACCCAGGAATGTGCCCTGACAGGAAATCGAACTGGCAACCTTTTGGTGCACGGGATGATGCCCAGCCTACTGAACCACATGGGCCAGGGCCTCTTGTCTTTAATACACAGCATTACTCGGAGATAATGTGAAACAGCAGCCATGTGCTAAGATGAACTCACAAGATACCCTAAAATCCAAAAGGAAAGAGATGTTGCAGTGCTGGACTATATGAAAAAAATAAGCGTGTACCTAACCGGCCACCCAATTTGATCTTGAGCAACATATTGCAAAGGTCATAAAACCTTTTCTGTAAAGGGCCAGGTAGTAAATATTTTATATTTAGGCTATCGGGGTCCATATGGTCTCTATTATTTATATATATATTGTTGTTGTTTTTTGGTTAATCCTCACCTGAGGATATTTTTCCATTGATTTTTTTTTAGAGAGAGTGGAAGAGAAAGGGAAAGACTGAGGGATATATCGGTGTGAGAGCAACACATTGATTGGTTGCCTCCTGAATGCGCCCCAACCAGGGCCCAGGCCGGGGAGGAGCCTGCAACCAAAGTATGTGCCCTTGCCCGGAACCAAACCCGGGACCCTTCTGTCTGCAGGCCAATGCTCTATCCACTGAGCCAAACCGGCTAGGGCATTAATATATTTTTTAAATAACCATTTTTAAAAAAGCAAAATGCACTCCTCCAATCTCTGGCATATTATACAACCATGAGTGTGTAGTTGTTTCTTTTAATGGGAAGCCCACACTCCACATGGCTCGCCTACTGAGTTCCTTGTGTTAAATGGAATGGTCCCCGAAAGGCAAGAGGGCCTGTGTGTCATTGTGCTCAGCAGGCGAACAGAACTGAAGGATGGAGCCACGGATGGCTCTGAAATTCAGAGCGTCAACCACTAGCACTGAGAAAAGGAAGATCAGACAGAGGATGGTAATGGACCAGACCAACTTCAGCTCAATTCCAAGGACAAAAGCATGAGCAAGGATACCCTCTGCCAAGTGCCCACGGTGGTTCCCAGTCCCCAGCACAGCCTGACAAAGCTCTGAGCCTGAAGTAGCAGCAGAGCTCTGGTTTTCGACCTGAATATGACTTATTATTAAAGAAGTCAGACCATCAAAGTTTTCCAATCCATCTACTGTAGAACAGAGTAGTATGTTTTGATGTTTCAAGGGAAGAATTATATATATTTTTTTAAATATATTTTTATTGATTTCAGAGAGGGAGAGGAGAGAAACATCAATGATGAGAGAGAATCATTGATCAGCTGCCTCTCGAACACCCTGCACTGGGGACTGAGCCCACAACCTGGGCATGTGCCCGGATCAGGAATCTAACCATGACTTCCTGGTTCATAGTTGATGCTCAAACCACTGAGCCTAGCCAGGCTCAAGGGATGAATTATATTAATAGCTGTCTCAAAGGCTTCCCAATTCTGCTGTTTTAAATACAAATATCTTTTTATTCCCCCCCCCCCCC
>NW_005371709.1:3073454-3090411 GCF_000412655.1 Myotis brandtii
AAAAATCAGTGCCAATAGTTTTATTTTCCTAGAAGCTGGCCCAAAATATTACATAATCAACAATGCTTTGGGTTTGTGATTGGACTTTGTTTCCCCTCTGTGAAGACTTTCTCCATATGAATGTGAGGTTCAGAAAACTGAACATCAACTAATGCAGTCTCAACGAATTTGGAAAGAAATAAAATCTTGACTTACTTTAAAAATAAATAAGAAGTGAGGCTGGTGTCAGGTCTATGATAGTGAAATGAGCCCTGGCCAGTTTATCTCAGTGGTTAGAGCATCAGCCCACAAGACCCAAGGGTTGCAGGTTCGATTCCTAGTCAAGGGCCCATACCTCAATTGCAGGTTTGATCCCTGGCCCAGGTTGTGTGTGTGGGAGGCAATCAGTTGATGTGAGATAGATGTTTCTCTATCTGACCACCTCCTCCCTGACTTTCTCTCTAAGGATCAATGGAAAGGATATCCTGGGATGAGGATGGAAAAAAAAAAAAGTGAAATGAGAGGCCCAGGCCTCATAATTTTAGAATTCCTATTTGCTCACAGGCTGACTCTATAGGCCGTCTCGTTTTGGTTACTGTGATGGGTGATTCTAAGAAGGAAGATATGAGGCTAAGGTAGCTCAAGTTTCAGGAGATGGTATTCAGTGTGCTAAAGCAATGATGTAACCTGTCTCTTCTGTTGCAAGAAGAAATTTAAAAATGTAAAGGAAGAATAAAGTTGAGGCACGATAAGGAGGAGCAGAAAAGAAGAGGACAGAGGGAAAGAGGCAGAAGAAAGGAGAAGATACATCAGGGAAGGTTGTTCCTGAAAAAGGATTATTTTCTCAAGCAAGGCTGGCAAACCTTTTCTTAAAGGTCCAGACAGTAAGAATTTCAGGCTGTGTAGGCCACATGGTCTCTGTTGCAGCTCCTCAACTCTGCTGGAATGCAGCTGCAGACAACCCAGACACAAATGGGCGTAGCTTTGTTCCAATAAACTGTTATTTACAAAAGAGGAACCAGCCCACATTCTGCAGACTTGATAAATTGTTTCTAAGCCAACAGAGAGCCTTAAAACTGAAAGGACTGGGTGTGGCTCCTGGGCCAGCATCTTGGGAAATGCCAGCCCAGTCCCAGGGACGATGACAACACCAGCCTGTTGATGGTGACACCAGAGCCTCGCCAGCCTGCATCACATAGCAGTCCTTTCCTACCAGGCTCTTAGCTCCACTCATCAACAGGAACGCTGCCCCTCATGAGTGACAACTCCCGCCCTCACCACAGAATCCATCACAAGGCAGGACAGACCCAAATTCAATTCAAAGTAACTGTCTGGAAGTGTTTTTTTGATGACCTGTCTGAACAGGGAGAGATTCACCTGCCCCGAGTGTGTGATGTGTAGAGGATTAATGAAAAGTACCGCATATGTGAAGGGATGACTAACTGCACCTCTCTATCTACATCACCTCAGCAGCAATGAGGCATGGAAGCCACAGCTCACGATTACTTCTTTAAGGTAAGGCCCATGTGGAAGTCTTTAATGAAATACAGACACAACAGAACTGGCTACCCAAGGGATCGAAGGGGCCAGCAACTGCAGATGAACAGATGCTAATAACATTCCTATGTAGGAAAGCTCAAGAGCAGAACCAAGGAGCACGGCTTTCCTGCTGCGCCACATGCCTGAGGAAGTGCGGGGGTGAGGCTCAGGGCGTCCTCCCAGGCCCAGGGAGCCTCACGGACGGAAGATGTGTCTGCAGAAGAGGACCCAGCTCTGGGTGGAGCTTCAGTGATGCTTCCCAGCATCTCCCAGCTTCCCCCAAAGCTAAGAGATACTATCAGTGGTCTCTGGGCATCCACTTGGGCTCCATTAGGACAATCACTTCACTGAGCTCAGGCCCAGAAGCAGAATTTCCTTCTGATCTGGAATCCAGAATGTGGGACAGACTGACTTTGCATCTGGTGGCAAGCCATACTGTGGCGATGGCTATGAGAAGGAGGTCTTTGCAAGAGAGGGGGGAAAGGGGAGACTTGAGTCAATATCAAAGCCTGGGCTTGGAGGTATCTGGGGGACAGCATCGGCTTTAAGCGTAAAAAGGCCTTCTGGAGACAGCCCTCAAATTTCTTTCTTTCTTTCTTTCTTTCTTTCTTTCTTTCTTTCTTTCTTTCTTTCTTTCTTTCTTTCTTCCTTTCTTTCTAGCAATATAGCAAGAATCAGCAAAAATCTTTCTTTCTTTCTTTCTTTCTTTCTTTCTTCCTTTCTTTCTAGCAAAATTAACTGAATCAGCAAAAACAAGATTCAACAAATACAAAAATAATTCTAAACTTTTAATCTCATAATTATGCAGAATCCCAGTCTATTTAAGTGTAGTCACTACTATAGTGTAAGTTGATTTTAAAGATGATCCACTGCATTAAGTGTATAAATAAATACATACACACACATTGATAACTTTTCTCAAATGCTTTTTAGAATGGGAGAGAAGGCTATTATCTTGAAGTGAACTTTTACAAAAGAAAAAGAATGTAGAAAAGTAATGGAATGAATTATAAATCTGGAACTGGAATAGTTCCACCCCCCTACTGCCTCACACCTCTCTCTAACATAATGCAAGCACCCTTCCAAGGTCGTCTATGTGCAGCTAAGGGGGCATCTTGAACGCATGTACAGGAATCTGCACACCTGACATCCTCAAACCTCAGCTATAAGTCACCACAAAAACAATATCCAGTGACGACTCTACATAAAGATTTTTTAAAACTTTAAAACCACTTTTTAAAGATTAAACGAACTTACTCAAAACATATTAATGCTTTTGTGCAACTTAATGCTGAGAAAGGGTTGCCAACATACACACTCAGCAGTTTCATTAACATAGGTAGCTCTTCATTGGCCATAGTCAAAGATATATATATATATAAAAAAATTGAGACTTATGGGATAGAGGAGACATTAGGAAAAAAAAAAAATCACGGCTTCACTGAAGATAGGCTTCACTATCTATGAAATTCAATACAACTCTCCATTTCCCATGAATCAAATGCTTTTTTCCAGGCCTAGCCAATCATCAGAAGTTTTCATTGTACATATACAGCAAGCCTTTTACAGATTGGATAGAAGGCCTGTTTTATCATGATCTAAACAAACTAAAGCATAAAAAAAGTCCATCTGGGTTTATCTAAACTGGTCTGAAACAATCTAAATGGAACAATTTTTAATAGAAAGGACAGAGCAGCAGCTGTCCTTTTAAGCCTGTGTTGGTGACAGAGCGTGTTTGAGAAACTGGTTGAGGCTTTAACAACTAAGCCTTTTTGTAGAATGGCCCAATGGAAATGTTGAGTACACACGGTGTTATAATGGAGCAATGTTATAGGCACCAAGGTAAAGCCAATGCACCCATTTGAGGCTTCACCCGGGAAAGGCAAACATTATCAATTACAAATACTGCAGCTCTCACTTTTGAGCCTGACATGGCAAAGGCAGGAGTGATACTATAAGCATGAACTATGAGTACGGTGCTAACCAATCAGAATGGACCCCATTCTAAACTTGTACTTCCACATGAACATTAGCTCGGGTGCAGGCCATGTGGGGCCACTATAAGATACTGGAGCTGCTTCCTCCAACTGCAAGTCTGCTGTGGCCTTTACATAACTCTGTGCTCTTTTGACCTTTCTGAGCCTAGTGCCAGAATGGTTTGCAGGATGTTCACAGAAAGCCTTGGCACCCAGTTCACGAATCCCCTAGCACAGAACATGGGGAAGAAAGAATTTACTGTGGAACTGGGGTTAGGAGACATTTGTGGCCAATAGCCAGAGGCAAATGTACCCAAATGCACATGCACACACACTCTTAAACTTTTCTACTACTGGAAATAACATTTTGGCTCTTTTTGAATATGGAAGTACTCAGGGTAAAAAAGAAAATTAGCACAGTCACTTTCATCCTAATTGGCAAATTACAGCTATAAGCGGGGGTGGGGGGACTTTGTTAGAGTGCTAGCAAGCTCAAGGCCCAAAATGAAAATGATGGTAAGGACAAGTATTGCAAATAATTTTTAGAGGTCATAAACCAAAATCAATACCTGGTAACACACCTTCTGTCTCATGGGCACATAATTTAGAATCCATTTTTTTTCAAATGACAAAAGATCAAAGGTAGGAGTGACCTACAATGAATATGATTTTTAAAAAAGGGGTAACAGAAATATTAATCTTTTACAATAATTATAAATGCCCTCTGCATTCTCCACATACCATAAAAATGATTTGGTTTAGCTTTCAAATATCATTTAAACAGACAAACCAGACAGAGAGGGAAGTTCACTGCTGGGGTTGTAGAGAGGAGCGCCTGCTCACGTACAGACTGCAGGGAGCTGCTGGAAAGCTACTTTATGTGCATGACGGTGGTCTTCTCGGCTACAGTACAAGTGCTTGTGCATCAAGTATAAAATACAAGCCTTTATCACATAGATCAGCTTTTTAGCTTTTGTAAATTTTAAACACAAAAGGGATAAATAAGGCACTGTACTTTTAAAAACTACAACTGCTTGGTTCCAAGTTTAAAACCCAAGGAACAACCAGAATATAATATATAACTTCCCTTACTCAGCCTCGGAGAAAGACTGCAAGCTTCCTTCTCCATCTGAGATGCATTTTCTGGCATCTTAAATTGTGGTGTTCTCCATTAACTGCAGGTTTGAAAGGCTTGATAAGCTTATAAAAGCGGATTTAGTTAATGCAAAATAAAGGGTTCCTTCTATAGAACAGTTTTACTCTTGGCTGCCACCCCTCAGATCACTTTGCGTCCAGCCGCTGCCGTTTGTTGTGGGAAGAGTCCAGCTTTGCCTTCAGCTTTCGCTTTCTCTGGGCTGCACTGTTCTCCGGGCTTTTCATCAAGGGTCTGGCCCCAGCCTTTCCACTGTTCTGCTTTCTGTTGGCGGCTTTCTGTGGCCTTGAAGAGGATTCATTTGCACCTTTTTGCTTTGCAGGTTTAGTCACTGTCTCTGAGGCGGGGGACTGGGTAGGTCTTTTGTTTGTGTTCTCTTTTTCTTTCCTGAAGGGAGGGCAGCTCTTCCCAGAGGACTTTTTAGGGATCTTCACTTTATTTTCTTTCAAAGATGTCTTTTTGGGCAGGTGGCTGACTCTGTCCCTTGCAGCTGGCTTCTTGGCGGCAGGGGTTTTGGTGGCTCCATCGATACGTTTTTCTTTGCTGGCTTTCATCACCAGTCCCTTGTCCTTTCTGTCCTGAGTGCTGCCACCTTCGGTCCTCTTGCGTTTATTCTGAACTTCTGCTTTCGGCAAGATTTCAGACATCTGCTTCCCTTTCCTTCCCTTTGTTCCATCAGCACGCTTGGGTTTAATGGGAAACCCGTAGGCATCCACCTGCAGGGCATGCCTGGGGGACATCAGAGGGTGGATGCACACACTTTTACAACTCTGTCTACCTTCCACAGCCAGACCAAAAGGGCTTTCCTTTTTCTCGTTCTTGATCAAGCGCTGCTGAGCTCTGAGCTTTCCTCGAATATTGGAATACTTTCTAAGGATCCGGGTACTGGCTGGAGTAGGTGAGCTCGTAGAAGGATGGCCATTTCTACCGTCCTTAACTTCCTCTTTTCTGTCTTCAGAACTGGGGCCACGGTTGACGTCACTGCCATTCTCTGGCTCCACTTGGTCAGGATTCTCACGAAATTTGGCCCAGAGCTTCTGCATTTTCCAGTTGTTCTTTGCAGGAGTAGCTCCGGGAAATTTCTTCAAGTGTTTTTTCAAGCGTTCGGCCTGCAGTGAGCTGGGGTACAGGCTGGAAGGTGAGTACTTCTGAAGAGGATGCTTGACAGGAGGTGTGTCTCCCGGAAGACGAGTGTTGAGCTTCTTCACGATGACCAGAGACCGGGTTTCAGTTGTCTCTAAGAACCATTTACAAACATTAGATAATTTAAAGTTTGTCATAAACAGCATCTGAACAGGAGAAAACTTTTGAGCTTCCAATGGACCCTTACATTTCCGTGACCTTTTCTTGCTTTTCCAAATCTCCTTCAGCTTATCCGACCTGTTCCTTGCTCTTGGTGTTGGCTGGCCTTCTTTCTCCAGCTGGATCCAGCCTTTCTGAACTTTCATGTATTGGGCATTGAAGTTGGCGATGAGCTCTTGGTTTTCCTCCTCGGCACACCATTCCATAAACTTGGGCTGGTCGTCGACCACTGCTTCCCCATCATCCTCATCTATGGGATCTCCACTCTCTGAAGCTTCATCTTCCTTGGGTACTGGGTTTTCTTGTGCTGCTTCCTTTTCTGAAGTCATTTTTGTGGTATCCAAGGAGTCCAGAGAATGAGCATGTCTTAGGTTGTAGTTCGAAGACGTCTGTCTCGTGAGCCTTGGTACCCATTTTGAGGGCCCAGCATCATCATCACTTCCACTGCTTGACAACGCGAGCACGATGGATGGCTCATCATGATCATCACCTTTATGCTGGGCGTTCGCACTGTCCATCTCACTTACAACCTCCTCCACGTCTTGTGCAGGAACAGGTCCTGGCTTCTCTTCTGACTGCTCTGGGAAAGGACATGGAACACTTTCTAAGAGGTCACAGGCATTTTTCTCACCTAACTTAGACTGGACATAGATTTCCAGTCTCTCTCCAGGCAGGGGCTGGCCAACTGTGATAATAGGATCACTGTTGGGGAAAATATCTCCTTCTTCTTTTTTGGCCTCTTTTGCCAGCATGTTTTTAAAAGTCTGCCTAGTGATGATCCCACCTTCTTCGCCCTCCTGCTCAGCATCCTTCTCAGAGGGATTTTCATTGACATATGGGTTTTTGGTGTCATCCATAGCTTTCGGGTGGAGACCCTCGGTCAGAAAGTCCTCCGGTGTTGTTCCACCAGGGTACTCTTCTTTTTCAGAACATTCTGCACCAGGATTTTTAGAAAACTTGACCTCAGGGCAAGCAGAGGAAGAATCTGAACTTTGATTTCTTAGGTCCTTATCGGCAGAGGAAGAATCTGAAAGTTGACTTCTTAGGCACCTATCTGAGGCCTCAGGACATTTTTTACCCTTTTTCTTCTTGTCCGAGTTCTCTTCAGGTAAGTCAATGGTTTGTTCACACATATCTTTTTCTGAAGGATGTTTTCTATCATCACCTTCTTCCTCTAATTTTCCTGTACTACTTGCTGCCTTACTTTCCTCAATGTCACTGGGGTCTTTCTTAGTCAAAGTGCTGCTTTCCTTCGAGAGCGGGTCAGAATCCAGCTCCTGGGCATCTTCAGTCTCGGTCTCAGTATTGATGCTTTGTTCATCCTCAGCCTTTCCCAGGCTCGCAGGAGGCTCCAAGCTCACGGGGGTACTTTGATTTTCTGAGCACAGAGGACTTTCTGCCCTTCTGACTGTTTTAGGAGAAGAACTAGGCCTAGACACAACATCTTCTCTGTCTCCCTCAGAAAAGCTCTCAGTAGAGGGAACCAGGGGACAGTCTTCAGGTTCACTCGTCCCCTTTGCATCAGGCATTTCAGCTGGGCATTGGTCTCGTTCAGGGGAAGCTATCCCACCTGCTGTGGGAGCTGCGACCATGGAGCTGCCTTCGGGCATGGCCTCTTCTGGAAGGTGAGCTGGGAGAGGCCATGCCAGGCTGGAGGCTGTTGCTTCCTCTGACCTTGGGGAGCTGGTTGGATTGGGTTGGTTCACTGTGGGGCAAACCTCAGGCTCTTGAGATTTCTTCTCAGATGAAGCATCGCTGTCTCCTTCCTTGGGGGAGGTTATTTCTTCACTAGGCTCTTCAGCGTTGTCCTCTCTGGGAAGCTGCACATCCACCGTAGGTCTCGGGGTTGAAATGATGAGGGTCTGTTTGGGAGTGACCAATGCCTCTGATGCCAGTGTCGAGCAGCTTGGTTTTTCTTGGGAGTGTAAGTTTCTGGCCAGTGTGCGAACAGTCGGCAGCTCGCAACAATCACCATTGAAAAAGTATCCTCGAGTACTTTTTCTGGCTGTTTTCCGAGAAGACAACATCGATCTCTGATTCTCAAAGTGGCATTCTGTTATTGGCTGACTGATATAAACGACATCACATTGGTTATCATAATCATTTATCCTCAGCCCTGATGCCCTTTTACTCTTCCGAGCTGTCTTGATGGAGGCTGATAACATCTTGGTTCGAGAGTGTCCATTGGATGCTTTGTGCACGGCTGGCATGGGGCTGGGGGCTAACCAACCATCTTTGGAATGATCATACTGGCCCTTATCGCTGGGATGCAAATGGAAACCCACCTTATTTCTTCCTAGTGAGTGAAGATGGTTCTCTTGCTTTGGCCTTGAATCTTGTTCACTTGCCTCTAAATCCTGGCGCAAAGGCATTCTGGAGCTACATTGTAAAGTATTCTCTTTGTCAGCAGTTCTAGATGAATTCCCTGTAAACCCCGAGTCCCAAGCCTCTTCTGATAAAGCTCTGAATGAATGTCTTTGAGAAACAATACAGGTGCTGTTCTCCTCACTAGTCTCAGTTGCCGATTTTCCTGCAATCAGCCTTTCTACTAAAGCTGAACTCTGCATATGGTCTTTACCATCCTCACATACTTTCACATTTGTGTCTTGCTCCTGTCCAGTGGTTTGCCCCTCCACGCTCTCAGAGGTGTGATGGAGGTTGCACGGGGAAGAATTAGATGTACTAAGGTATCCCAGAGTGGAACTATCCGTTGAACTCCCAGAATTAGGTTTAGTGGTTGGAAGTTCAGAGGGATCTTTCTGTACATTAGTCAAGGCATTCTCTCTTCCATCTACAGAGTTCGTCTCAGGAGGAGGCTCCTTCAGGGCCTTTTCTGCCAAGGGTAGAGGACTGTGAGAGCCTGATGAGTCTATCAAATCTACAGAATGAAGAGACTTCATATCGAGACACAGAGCATCATTTTCCTTATGTCTGGTGCCTAGCTGGGCACAGCCAGCACTGCAAGTGGATGCATCCATTGTTCCAGAATCAGAATGTTGTAGGTCCTCGGTGTCTGGCTGAGATTCGGTGTACAGATCGTTCAGAACACGAATGAACTGCTTCTGATGATGAGTGCACAATTTGACCATAAACTTCTCCAGGGGGGACTTCGACTGATTGTTAGAATCAACTGCTATTGCCTCTGTTGCGTTCTCACTAGATAGACAAAGAGAAAGAAGGAATTAGAATGGTCATTCTCCGAAGAACCATTTTTACATTTTGAAATTCACCAGATGTTACTCATGTTGTAAAGAGAGTGAACACTGTAGCCAAAACTCCTTCTAAATGCCTATATACTTTTGCTTCAATAAATCAATCTTTAACTAATTAAGTATAAGGCTGTTCTACTCTCAATTTTTAGTGACAACATCCTTCATACTTTTTAAGTGATCATTCACAAATAATTTTTATCTTCTAAAGAAGAAATATTGAAAATAAATCTTTTTTCAAAAAGTTAAATTTTGGTCACATTATTAACTCATTAGTCAATATATACTTTTGTTTTAGATCTGGGTACTACTGTTAAGTAATTATTGCTTTATAAGTCCACAAAACTGACAAAAATTCAGGTACATTACATTACAAATCTTGGTGTATAAATACTTTGAGAAATTATAGTTTTAATATGGTTTCTCAGCATGACCAATTGGCTAGACTTTCTAATTCTGCAAATAATAATGCAGGAACCTTCTACCCCTTTCCTGGGGCATGGATGAACTGAGATCAATAATTTCACATTTCATACACATTGAAAAATGGAATGACAAGCCATTCCTGATTCCTGGCCTCTAAGTGAGAAAACAGATGTGAAATGACATTGTAAGCTGTAGGGCTTTGTCAGTGCAAGGCGGTATTATGTCTTTAGTCAAACCCCAACTGTGGCATTGTCTTAGACCTTCAATAACCATTTATAATAATCCACAGGGAAGTCATTTTACATTAAAGAACCCCTTTCACACTTTATAAGTCATCCAGGACAATTCTTAGAGTTTAACCTGGACAGTGGGGGCAGCAGGAAAGGACCATACAAGGTTCAAAACAGGCTAAAGGCAATTCCTGGCTAGACAGCCAAGAGTTTGCAAGAGCGGCTCAGTGTTTCTGGATGTCTGGGTCTTACTAAGCCCATGCAGCTGGAGTGCTCCAATGCTCTGGAGTTTTATACAATCTCTCAATCTCTCTCTCTCTAGATTACATTTCTTCAGGAGCCTATTATCTGACTCTTTATGTAATATGGCAGAGCACTGAGGGCAGCTTAATAAATGTGCTGAACAGATGTTGTTTGATAATATCTCCAAGGTAACTCTTCTTTTCTTCAATCTGTGACATTATCTCCCAGCCATGAGGTGCCTTATAGGAAGGCTTACCCTAGCCAACCTACGCCAGCCTCCTACTTCCCCATCCTCCTCTGGCCTCTGAAGCAGTAGGGTTTTATTGAAAAGAGCACAGATTGTGGAATCTGAAAAACTTACATTCTACTTCTCACTCTGACATTTACTATTTACAGAATCTGGGGCAAATTAACCTTTCTGAACTTGGTTTCTTCGTCGGTAAATTGCACCTGAATATCAGTATTTCAAAGGATTGTTGTGAGATATTAGATAATGAACATAAAGCACAAAGCACCAAAAGCAGCTCTCCATTTCAGTTTCTCTGTTCCTGACTCAGGGAGATTTTAGGACCAAGTGGTGAAAAGTTGCTGACACACATCTAAATACCGAACGAAATGAAATCAAGAAACTATTGGTGAAATCTGTTGTTAAAACTTTTACAAGCAAAAAGGTTAGACTGTGTTTTATGTTCACAACTAGCCAGAGAGCACTTTTCTTCAGCAGTTCCATGGATATCTGAATGGGTCTACGTTAGGCTCCGGGTTAGATGGGCATGTCTTGGAAAATGCCTACCTCAAACTTGAAACTGATCATGGAATTGTGAGTAAACCACAAAAAAATATTATTACAGAAATATTATCACAGGTGTAGGGGATGGTAAACTTTAAAGTACATGATGGCAATGGGGCAACAGTCTAACAAAAAGAAGAAAAGCAACTACAAAAACTCATTGGGCAGTACTCCTATGATACGTGTATTTTTCTTTCTATATATTGTCCTTCAGGAGAAAGTTTTTAAAAGGCAACAGCTGGAAGGGCAACAGGAAGAGTCTCCTCTTGCTGTGTAAGAATGGCAATAACCTCCTTCCCTCAGAACAGGGGAGACACCAATGACACCCTCAGGTGGGGGACTATTAAGTCATGCCAACTCTAGGACCCAACGAGATGCACACAGGAGCTTAACTCCTCATGCAGTTGCAGACTTTGCAGCTGGAGGAACAGAGGGCCCCTGCCGAAGGACCCCACCCAGAAGGTACTTTGGGTACCAACAGTATACTAGTAATACAAGCATATAAATATATTTTTATATTTATATAAAAATAACGCAATAAAGAAAGTGTCGCAATATAGCAAGTCCTAATCATTTTGTTGGTGGAGGGTCTTGCCTTCAGTTGGTAAAAACAAAAAACAAAAAACCACAATATTTGTGAAGCGCAATAAAACGAAGTATGCCTGTATTTGTTACAGGATATAGCACTGTGAGATAGTGGAGAGTAGTCACCACTTCTGGTTGTGTGATCTTGGTCAAAACACTTTACCATTTTGGTTAACCTGCCCCATCTACCACATAGAATTTCTACAAAGAAAAGCCTGCAAAGTTTATACCAATATCAGTTATCATCATTGTCAGCCAATCATATTAAATATGCTTCAGTAAAAATAACTTAGAGATCAGGAATGCACATTAACATTTCCTTACAAGTTCATTCCCAATTTAAATGAATTTTCTGTTTTCCCTTCAAGTATCAAATATTTTAAAAATTTTAAATCTTTTTGATGGAAGTCTTAAAAAGTATATCCTCCTCTGAACACAATTTAGTCCATTTAATGACTCAGGGTCATTACCATGTACACTATTATTAAAGTTAGTCATGCTTTTTATTATTCTAAAATGAACTACACTGGTAGTTTTGGGGGCTACTCAATTGAGTGAGTTTGTCTGCCGAAATACAGAAAAGCCACAGTGGCAGTCTGTATTTTATGAAAATCTTTCTTTTTACTGGCTTCCAAATAGAAGCTGTGTGTAGGAGCCCCACTCATACCTTTTGTAGAATACCTCTGCTCACTGTAAGCAAAAATAAATAGGCTCAGAATGAAGGTTTGAGGAATAGTTTTATATGTAAAGTATGTGGATTTTCTAACAACAACTTCAACTGCTCAGAAGCCTTTATCCCTCAGTTTTTGGTTCTTGGATGTGTTTCTGATGTTTCTGAATACGTGACTACACATAAGTGCGATTTTCGACCTTTCCAATGCATCAAAGGTACTCTAAATGCATTTTAGCAATACACAAAGAAGGCAAAAAGGTTGGTAACAGTGTATGAGATAGATAAAGAAATATCCTGGAATGTTATTGTAGGAAAAACTGAAGAGAAATGGTTGTCCCCAACTCAAGAAGCATAGTCATCACCAAGTTTGTGAAAATCTTTGGGACACTGACTTATGCCTGAGACTGCTCTGGAAGCAGGCTGTAGCACTTGGGATGAACAGAACAATACGCCTGAGATTAATTAATTCAAGGCATGTGCCCAGTAAGAGGACAGAGTGCTCTGAAGAAAACTGAGGAAGTATTTTCTTCTAAAGTGATGCTCACATAAAATAAAAAACTGAATAAGTCTCAAGTGATCTAACTTCTTTAAGGTTGTAAGAGTTGGATCTGCTGCTGTTACATATTTCAATAATTTAATAGTGCTTCAATATTTAATTATTCCAAAGAGCCATGCAACCAACCCTGAAGCAATGGCTGTGGCAATGTGGCTCAGACCACAGGTAGGTATGAACTAAACTGCAGGGTCATAGTAAGGGGAGGTGGTGTCTTCACAACCAAGGCATTAGTACCCACTGAACTCTGTCTACCCTGGAACACTGCAGTGCAGCACTTGGATGCTAAAACACAGCACCAGAGAGGCGGACATAGGCAACACCAGCCTTAAGAGGCATTTACAGCAGTGGTTTAGGGAAGCTCAGGAGATAAAAATATTAAAGTTGCAAATGGCAACCTGGCTAGAGAGAAAGAGACTTCAACAAAGGGTTATTTGCGTGTGTGTTTTCTTGGTAGAAAGGATCAGGGCTGATGTACTAGTGAACCACAGGTCATCAGAGCAAGCCATAGGATGCTCCTTACCAGTTACACCCTTGGCTACCACAAAGCGATCCCACCTGGAGTGACTGCACGTGTTCCTGAAATCCTACGCCATAATGGTTTCATAAAATTCACTGGCAATTATAAGGGGTCTTGTATACTTATTCTATAATTTGTATCTTTTACTGACTCAATTTGTCTGTCTTTGTCTTAGCTTTCCAAGCAGATGTAAGCTATATGTGTGTACATAGGGACCACATTTCTGGTTTTCTCTTAGCAAGAAAGAAGAGAGGGGAGAGGGGAGCATCAAGGATGCCTCTGGGTTTTCTTCCTGGGCAGCACCATTTAGTGAGATAGGAACAAAGGCAATGGAGCTGGCGGCTGGTGATTGGTGGGGTGTGTTGTGTCTGATGGGTTCTGATCTGTACACTCTGAGTGAAAGTGTTTCTAAGGTTTTGAATCTGAGATGTCTGGTTGGCAACTGGACGCACAGGCATGAGCCCACTAGTAGCTTCAACTGGGCCTGAAAACCTTGACGTTAATACTAACCGTGTCATTCAGTGGCCCTGCCATAATAGCTAACTTTATAACTATAGTAATAAAATCACTTTTGACTGTGCCTCTGCATTATCCAGATTCCTACCTTGATATTTCTCTAGAAATCTTCTCAATAGTTTTAGATGAATTTTAATTTCATCTTATTTGAATATTAATTTTAAAAATTAACCTCAATTCCTGAAGTTTAATTCTATCACAATTTTTTTCATGTTTAAACAATGGGTGCTAGCCAGTTGTACCCTAGTTTTAAACAGTTAGTCTTTACCTTTGCTTCTAGTTATTTAATTTTTCCAATAGCCTTGTGCCTTTAGTAGAGCCAAAAGGTATCATTTACCCTGATGTAGAATCCTCGGTATAGGCAGTAAGCAGGGAAAGTAGAGAGGGTGAGTTTCTGTCCCGCAGACCATTCACTCAATCAGCCAAAGGGGAAGCCCTATGTTTTAGTTCAGTGTTATAGTCAACACCACAGCATGTCCCTCACATCTGACTATATCAGATCTTTATAAGAATAATAGTTCATCACAGATTTTGAAATCACTTGTTTGAGTTCATGTTTTTTCTGCTCAACAACAGGACTCTCTGTAAGAGTTAAGTGAGTTATTTATGAATCAGAAATTACTTTACCACCACCACTGAAGAGCAGTAAGATTCTAGGGTCTGGTAAATGGGAGAAAGGGCTATGGAAAGAGGGGAACTTGATTTCTGACTACCTGGACTAGTTTTGAGTTTCTTATGGTGAGTAATGGCCTTCATGACCTTACATGTCAAATTCTTAAGGGTGTGGTAAAAGGATAAGATAATATTCATAAAAACTTTGAAAGGCATAGTTTAAGAATGATGTTATTTCACAATCCTATCTTTAATGATTTACTCAGCAATGTTTTTCTAGATCAGAGGTTAGACACAGAAGAACTCACCTACTTTGTCAATACTGCAATACTTAAATTACCCCGAGGAAAGCATTCCTGTGGTTAATATAAATGGTGGATCATCAGCACTTATGTTATTTAGGATAAAACACAGATCAAATAGAGATGTGGCAGAGAGCTGAAACGACAATTTTAAGAGTCTAGAATTTGGGATTGGTAGATTCAGGTAGTCAATATCTGTTCTTTACCAATAAAACTGCTTGATGGCAAGATTAACATCATTAATAACCAAAATATATTCTTCTTGACTAAAAAAGATCATTAGAGACAGTGAAGGATATTTGGATGGGAGCTAGTCTTAGTAGCAGGAAAAGGTAGTTGCAGTAAACGAGAAGGGGAGAGAAAGCTAGAGAATACATTAGACAGAGTAGACCCAAAAGTCAAGAGCTGTAAATTTGGCTTAAGTCTTCTCTTTAAATATAAGAAAACATAAACATAAAAATGCGTCATCAGCCCCCCTTCAAGGCAATAAATCTTATTTAGTGTTTTGTTTTTTTGCCAAACAGTAACCTGAAATTATGTTCTCTAATTCCTTACTCTGATTCTTTTAAATAAGCACCAAAAATGTTAAATGTATTCAAGGGCCTGAATAAGTCTGCTGACAAGTCTTTGCCCTACACTGGGAAATGCATCTACCCTTGGGGGGAGGGTTCAGAGGCTGCAGCGAAAGACATGGAATTTTGAACCAGATGGCATACATTTAAAAAATTATAGTTGTTGGAAGTGGGGGTGGGGGGGGGATATCCCTAAGTGATATAACTAAGTGATATAAGCTAAGTAATAATTTAAGTACCTAAATTATTAATCTAATGAGTATTATAAGAATTCTTAAAAAACACTGAAATATTCTTTAAGAAATAAGATAATGATTTCAGACAAAGGGGACAGACCTCTGCCCAGGGCTGAATTGAACAGAAAAAGAGTGTCTATTACTAGCCTGCCTAAGTTAGTGGAACCAGATTAAAGAGAGATCTGGATGTTAAAGGCATAACTGGCATAAGGTCAGGCTTACATGGGAGCTCATGACAAGCTAGTAAGACTGGCGCGTGTGTGTGTGTGTGTGTGTGTGTGTGTGTGTGTGTGTGTATGCGTGCACGTGCCAGGTAGGGGATTAAAAATCTATGTTGTTCTTTGGGGGAAATTTCCCTTTAATTCCCAATTTAAATGACAAGGACCATAATAGACTAAAATAATACCACTGCTTAAGCAGAATATAGAGGTGCTCACTCTCTAAGCGAGAGAAAACACACCATATCACATGCTCTTTTAAAGACGGTGGAGGGAAAGAAACATTTGCCAAGGTCTAATAGAGGCGAAGGACTGCACAATTTCCCTGGAGTGTGACTGAGAGAAGTCAGAGTCCAGGCAAGATTCCCATTGCAACGGGAATGCACTTCTTTTGAAATAATAATGATGATGACAATAAAAATAAACTCAAACAAAAACCCACACCACCACCTTGCAGGGCAGTGTGTTTGCAGGGGGGACGAGGGGGACCTAAAGGAGGCATGGGGAACATAAACCAACAAAAAGACATTTAACAGTCAAATATTCCTAGTTTCTCTTAGGGCAGCTAGCAGATTATATATCTAAATATGCAGATATTTGATAGCATCCTGAATTTTTCATGATTTTATGGGATCTTTTTGAGGTTCTTCATCTCCATTCTTGAAACCATACTAATCTGTGGCATGGTCCTTAAAAGTGGCAAGTTCTACCCGTACCCGTGTTGTTATATAGTAAAATCACTTAAAACTGACACAATGATGGCACTCTTAAGAAATAACTATAATTAAAGGACCCAGACCACCACTTTATAAAACATAAAACATTAAAAGGATTTCTAGGATACCTTCTCAAGATTTAATATTATTTCCCATTTGTTCACCTCATTTATGTTAGAGGAGATACACACACACACACACACACACACACACACACACACAAATAAACTACAAACATGCAAATTGACCGTACCTTCGCTATGCCTTAAGCCACGCCCACCAGCCAATCAGAGTGACTATATGCAAATTAACCCAACCAAGATGGCGGCCGGCAGCCGCGGAGCTGGAGCAAGCAGGAGGCTTGGTTGCCCCAATGATGGAGGAAGCCAACTTCCCGCCTGCCACGGCTGGCTCTGAGCTCCACTCAAAGCAACAAAGTTTCAATTATAGAAGGTAAATAAACCCCAGATACCTGCTGTCAGCTGGCCATGGCCACGGAGCTGGAGTGAGCAGGAGGCTTCCCTCCCGCCCACCCTGGCTGGCTCAGAGCTCCTCTCAAGGCTACAAAGTTTCAATTGTAGAAGGTAAATAAATCCCAGAATAAAAA
>NW_005371709.1:3091252-3175891 GCF_000412655.1 Myotis brandtii
GTGTGTGTGTGTGTGTGTGTGTGTGTGTGTGTATGTATATATATACACACACACATATACATATTTAAAATATAGGGATAAGCAAAGTACTTTTATATCTACCATTCTCTCTGGGGTGCTCTCAGAATTAACAGTCCTTTATAACTATCCCATGCACCTCTCTTTGGAAACACTCAAGACTACTGTTGGAGATGTACTAAAGTAGAGTGAACCAAGCTGAATCATCTGAATATTCAAGTCTTTACTCAGGAATATTGGAAAACAAAATGTAACTAAATGTACATACACACACACACACTAGTATATACATACTCAACTTAGGTATTTATTATACCTCAATCTTATCCCTAGTTCCATGACCTCTCTTGCTCCCAGTTCAATTACACTGATTCGACTTCCCTTGGAGAATACTATATTCTAAGCTCCCTGCCACTAGTCTTCCCTCATTTTAGACTTTGCTTCATATTATCCAGAACAGCCATCTTCTCAAAGATTAAAATCAGCTTCCTACTGCTCACACTCTATCCTCCTTAGCACCTCTTCCCCGGGGCTGTTAGATACTTCTCCGCTCTCATGCTTTGTTTCCACCTTTTATTCAATAGCACTTATGCTGAATGGAACGGTTGACTTGGCTGTCTCCTCCTCTGGATAGCGAACCATCTCTAGGTCCAGGACTAGGGAGCGTCGCTGCCAAAAACTTCAGGCTTAGCTCAGCTCAGGCGTAAGTAACTAATGAATAAGTTAACCCAATAAATTACTACAGAGTGAAAATAATTTTCCTAAGACACTTTTCAAAGGAATTGAAAAGGGCAGACGAAATATTTTGACACATAATCATAAGGGAAAAGAAGAAACTTTCAATGAAAATGAATTCAAATCAATGAGGCAGGGAAAGAAGAGGGAATCTTAAAGGTCCAACAGTCCTACTGTAAGCGCACAGGAGGTGTGCTAGTATATTCTCCAAGGTATCAGAAAAACAGGGATGAAAGGTATGATTTACATAATGGCTTTCAACAGCAATTTGATTTTGACTGCAACCCAGAACAATAAATACTTTTTATAAAGTGACCCAGTATGTATATCCCAGTTTTGTATGTGTATAACACACAACTTTTAATGAAATAGTATTTATCCTGATGTACTCTGATCTTTTCTCTTTTTAAAATGTTGGTTAGGACCCACAAAATTGATCTTACAACCAATAGGTTGCAACTGGTTGATCCATTTTGAAAATCTGGTCTACACAGACTCACCAATTCCTAGCACCTCATAAGAATGTGCTATTCTGGTTACTTTCTTTTTAAAAAAAATATATTTTATTGATTTTTTACAGAGAGGAAGGGAAAGGGATAGAGAGTCAGAAACATCGATGAGAGAGAAACATCGATCAGCTGCCTTCTGCACACCCCCCACTGGGGATGTGCCCGCAACCAAGGTACATGCCCTTGACCAGAATCGAACCTGGGACACTTCAGTCTGAAGGCCGACGCTCTATCCACTGAGCCAAACTGGTTATGGCTATTCTGGTTACTTTCTTAATCCATCTCTGTCTAGCTAAAGTTACAGTGCCAGGTTTTCCTGACAAACTGTCTCAAGTCAATTTAGTAGACACTGGAATGAACACCTTGAACTGTGCTAGCTAGGATCCGAATTATCTGTTTGAAATGTGCAGAGCTCCCATTAGATAAGAGTGCAACTAAAACCACATTAAATAGGCAGAAGATCCCCCAAATTATTTCACTGGAAAACTAAAGTTTTGATGATTAAACACTGTGCATGCACAAATCCCCATACTTCTACACTTAGCTAAGTGATCTTTCTAGTATATACCAAGTTGAAAGAAATTCCAAGTACCAAATAATCCCTTATCATTTCATATTGCTGATCAAATAAAGCTAAAGAGTGCAATTAACATTCTAAAACTACTAGTCAACAAACCATAGCATTCTTACATGCCTATAAAAAGCTCCAGACTCAATATTTAATACTTGAAAATTCTGATTTATTTTTGCTTACTTTCCAAGTAACTCTAACTAAATCATGGCTTAAACTATTAATTATATAGTGATCAACCTTTTAAAAAGGTCTTGTTTTGAGAACATCTTTTCCAAACTTCTGAAAACAAGCCTATTTCAGCTGTAAATGCAGTCTGATACTCACTACCACTTCTCCCCAAAACAACAAAGTCAACAACTTATAAATTGAATCTGATAAAATTCTGTGTTAAAATGCTTACCATTTGGAAAATGATAAGCATTTTATCATAATGATAAAGTGGACACTCAATACAAGAAAGGTTATTTATTTACTATGTTACTTAATGAATATTTTCTATTAAAGAAAGGATTTTTTTCACTTCTTTCAGCTACAAAATCTAACATTACATGACTTGGGTATATGTTTTTACATTTGAATGCAAATATCTGGTGAGAAAAATTCAATCCTTGGGAAAAAATAATTCCACAACTCAGAAAATGGCAGAAAGCAATACCGTTTTCCATTTTTTTCCGTTAACTCCTTTTTTTTTTTTAATCCTCACTGGAGGATATGTTTTATTGATTCTTTTGAGAGAGAGAGGAAGAGAGAGAGAAACATTGATGTGAGAGAAACATCCATTGGTTGCCTTATGTGCCCAACCAGGGATCGAACCCACAACTTAGGTATGTACCCTGATCAGCAATTGAACTCACAACCTTTTGGTGCACAGGAGGAGGCTCCAACCAACTGAGCAACCTAGCCAGAGCAGAAGTAACTCCTTTTTTAAAAATAAGGTCGTAACAACTGAAGAGATAAGTATCAATTTGAAGAAAAGAGAACTAAAATTCATTCATTTGTGAGATGCTAGATTATAAACCTATTACACCGATCAAGCCACCAGTTTAGAATAGATAATGACAAGATATGGCTCAGTTGGTTGAATGTCATCCAAGAGGTTGCTGGTTCGATTCCCAGTCAGAGCACATGCCCGGGTTGGAGGCCCGATCCCCGGGACAGGGAAGGCAGGAGGCAGCCAATCGAGGACTCTCTCTCATCGATGTTTCTATCTCTCTCTCTCCCTCTCTTTTCCTCTCACTACAAAATCAATGGAAACAATACAAACAAAAAAAGAGAAATAAGTAGTTATAGCTTTGAAATTTAGTAAGGAATAATAATTAGTTTTCCAGAAAAATGTTCTATAAAGATGTGGCATTATTTTCCAATTTTATAAATACCAGACCAAAAGGCAGAAGTAGCTAGAGAGTCAAAGAAGAAGAAAAAATCAACTAGAAGATAGTCTAGGCCAATTACCAACAATAGCATTATTTTTTAAATATAAAATATCATTAGAAATGATCAGAAATCGCTTTTAATTACATATATATTATGAGCTTGACAAGTTTTCTAAAATATATTGATATCATTTCTACTTTTTATTATTATAATCCAGCTGTTCTTCCCTATCCACTTTACGACGGGAATCTATTCTATACTAATAGAGAACTATGCAAATTATGTTACAGCGTCACGTCATGAGATCAGCAGGCTGCGTCCCCGCCCTCTGCTCAGGCAGCTGCAAAGCCCGGGGTAGGATAGGATACGATAGGAGGGGATAAGAAAGGAGAGGGAGAGGAAGGCAGGCCTGCATGTAGACAGGCCAAGAGGAGAAAGAGAAATACAGAAAGGGAACAAGAAAAAGATGCAGGAATGGAAAAGGGAAATGCGGGGCTGCACGCAGGAAGGGGTGGTGACCGCAGCAGGAGCAGGTGTGCCCGGTGAGGGGTGGGGCAGGAGCACTGCCCAGACACGGGAGGTTTGTCGTGGCCCCCGGTGAGGGCCGTTGGTGGGTAGGTGCCCATGGGTCTGGGACGGTCTGAGGCCTTCTGGGCGGAGACGCTCCTGCTTCGCAGCAGCAGCAGCAGTGCCCGGGCTGCCTGGGTCTCTGCCACCCTTGCTGGGCTGGGCGTCCCGGGCAGGGAATGGGAGGACGGTGGTGGGGAGGCCAGGGAAGGAGGGGTGGCGAACAGCTGGCCGGAGCTGAACCCTGGGCTGGGGGTTAACGCCCCCCCCCCAACCCCCTCACAGAAGCTTTAAGAAGGGAAGGAGGGAGGGAAGAACTTTATAAAGGAGTCTGTAGAGAGCAGAGTTACAGAAGGAAAGAGGATGTATGAGTGAACTGTAGGAGCTATAATGAAAATCAAGTATAGTTGTGTACTGGACACAGATTTTAAAAGTAGGAGTCAGAAAAGAAAAAAGATAAATGATAGTGAATAATTAGGCAGGTAGATAGATATTAAAACAGTGGAAGTAAGTAGAGAAGAATGTATGGCAAAGGTAGGATGAGAGAGAAAGAGGGAGGGAAGAAAAGTTTTAAAGGGGAGCCGGTAGAGCTTAAAAAGAGAATGGGAAGAAGGAAGAAATGGGGGAGGGAGCAAAGCAGGTCCGGGGAGGAAGTGAAGGAAAAAATTAAGGTGGGAAGGAAGGAAAAGGGGAGGGAGGACAGGGGTAAAGATAAAGGAAAGAAGGAATGTGGAGAGGGAGGGAGGGAGGGTAGGAGAAAGATGGGAAGAAAGATGATGGAACAGCAGTAGTAAATAAGGAGGAAAGAAAAGTTTATAAATGATGATTCAGTAGGAAAAAGTGTTACATAAAGGAGAGAGCAAAATTGTGTTAGAGGGAGAAGCCAATAAGGAAGTCAAATACAATTGTGTGTAAAGGGGATAAGATTTTTAAAAAAAGTTAATAGGGTCAACCAGGCCGGCAGGGGAGGGCAGTTAGGGGGATCAGGCCAGCAGGGGAGGGTAGTTACGGGAATCAGGCAGGCAGGCAGAGTGGTTAGGGCAGGCAGGCAAGTGAGCAGTTAGGAGCCAGAGGTCCCAGATTGCGAGAGGGCTCTCGGATTGGAGAGGGTACAGGTTGGGCTGAGAGACGCCCCTCTCCCCATGCATGAATTTCGTGCACCGGGCCTCTAGTCAATTTATAATATGAAACTTCTTTATACACCTAGTTTCTAAAAACCACAACATAAATATTGAGCAAGATACAGGGTGGGGCAAAAGTAGGTTTACAGTGGTCTGAATGGAAAATACTACAAATAAATAATAATACAAAAATAAACTGTTTCCCGTACTCACAACTGTACACCTACTTTTGTCCCACCCTATATATGCTGTTCTTTGTCCTGGTAAAAGGAAATACTGTACTAGCACCTTCCCAAGAATCAGAACTGCTATGATAGCTTTCATTAACTGATAGTTATTTTCATACTTATGTCTCAAGAAAAGAGCAAACAATTAGCAAACCATTATTCCTTTTAACAAGCAATCTCAACATAAAGTTTTACTCTAAAAAATTATGAAAAACTAAGCAGAGCAAACAGGTCTTGTTTAGCTGGAAATATTTTTAAGTGAATAATTCAATGAAGAAAACTGAGGCAGGGAAGTATCCAATTAATAAAGGTCAAAAGTTCCAAGGCAGTATTGAATACAAATACTGAAGCACGATTTTGAAGCTGCAACTTCTAGTTATCTAAGAGATTTCATTTCGAAAGAATTTATCAGAAAAAATTACTGACATTGATTACCATGTGCATTTACAGTACATTTCAAAATTTCACCCCCTTTGTGGATTTTTAAACAAACAGCATTAAAATCTTAAGAAGCAGATACCAAACTTTTAAAAGTTTTTCACAACAAATTTATTAGAAGAATAGTGGTTTTGAAAAGTCTAGCATCCAGTGAGAACTACCATACACAACATTACAGCTGGGAATGTTTCTCCAAAATGTCATGGTCAAATAATACAATGGAACCATTAAATCTTACACATGCACGAAAGAACTAGCGCTTTTGACATACAATGCAAAAAAAAGGGGATCACATGGATTAAAGTTTTAAGTACTCATCACATACATTAAGACACAGCTTATTTTAGTCCAGTCAAAAATCAGAACTGCATTAAAAAATTTAATGTAGTGCAATCAAACCAAAAAACTTAATTTGTGATCATAAGTGCTCAACTACATAAACATTGATCATAGCAAGGAACAAAAAGTTCAAATCACACAGTACAAAAAAATCTGTAAATAAATATAAACTACAGTACAAGAGAAATATTAAATTATACAATTCCGTCAAACTGTAAACAGTATATTGAAATGAGGTCCATAAGAGTAAAGGGGGTTCCTGTTTTGTTGAGTGACACTTGGAACTTCTAGAAATTTGAAAGATGCCATTTTCCTTATCTTCAAGGCTGTGGGTTTTGTATGTGGAGAATTCCTTTTAGATGTAAAATATCAAATATTAAAGCAGAGGAATAATCTATTTTGTTAACCACAGATAGTGCTGTAGAAAACAAAAGGAATATTAATGAATAAAGACCTCTGGTAGACAAGTCTTAACATTAAAGATGCAAAGGGCTAAAACTCTGGAATTAGAACTTCACATCAGAAGAAACTTGTCAATGAGGACTTCAAGGCTGCAAAATATATTGATAAAATCGTCTGCCAATAGGCAGACCCAGACCTCTGCTAATTTTTTGACATTTACATACTCATGTTACAACACCAACTTTGGCAGAATCACTACTAATAAACTCAAAGCACTCCTGGCCCAATGGTTCCATCACAGTGGCCAGTGCACAAAATTCTCTAAAGACATTGCATAAACTAGAATGTAGAGGTCAGACACCCAAGGACCAGTGCTTGAATTTAGTAGTAGTATGGTGAAGAACGAAGAGCCACATCAAGAAGGAACTGCATCTGTTATAGTTTCAGAAGCAGCAAGGAATGTTGTTTAATTGTGCTGGTTATTTAGTAGCATTTAAAAATATATAGTTTAACTATGTGTGTGTTCCATGTGCTGGCTATAGATTTTTGCACATTTTGTTTTGTCTTTTAAATACACTGTTAACAGGAACCCCCATATTATCTGCTCAGTAGTAATAACTGAATATATAGAATGCCACTATAAGAGTGTGAGGCACCGTGTGCTGGAGTTATATGCAGCTTTAAAATGTTTGGCTGAGTTATACCTGGATACCTGAACTGAGTTTTTAAGTTGACATTCATCAAGGATGTGCTACCAGCACGTCGAAATAAAAGTAAAACAGAAAAATACAAGTCACTGTTAGGTTTAAGAATAGCATCAAAGTACCTGAATTGAGTGAGAATAGTGTGTAAACTGTCCCTGAGGGTTTTTAAACAGTGTGTACAAGTTGGATTCCTAAGAACATTAGTTTTAATCAACAGTGTGGACTGATAAAATACCAATGTCTGACAGTTTAAAGTGGAGGTTATAAAGAATTATATGCAAATACTCCAAATGTATAGTTTATACATTTCTTCCCGAAGCAGCAGTAAGCTGCTGTCTGTATACATCCCATCAGAACAAGCAACATGTGGGCGTCAGATAAAGGTTTCTACCTCAGTCTGATTTTCTGACAGCACAGCATATCAATACCCAATGACTATATCTTTCCTAGATCAGAATGTAACTAATTTCGACTAGCAAGATAGGATTAGACTTTTAATCAAACACTTTGCTATTACATACTAGAATTCCTTAAACTTACTAATGCTGGTATACTAACCTAGTTAATCACCCACCCCCCATTTTAGAAATATACCCTTCCACAACTTAAAAACATTAAGATCCATTTTCAGTCCTCTGATGTAAAAAGCATGTCAGTGAATTAATATTAAAAATTTACACAGTAAAAAGGCTTGAATTTCAGCCAAAGATTCTAAATACTGCTCATTCCCTGAAGACTTAAAGGGAGAGAGAATCCCTACCCATTTTCCTAGTGATTTATTTTTCTAAAATGGTCTGACACAATTTTTCATATTGGGGAATTTTCCCCTCACCTCCTCTCAAATTCCAAATTCTTAAGCCTGAAATGCTTAATAAAATGGGGAAAATGAGGCAATCACTTGAATTACTTGACAGGTACAAAATGTTATTGTCTTTTTTTAATAAGACAAGATATATAGAAATGTGATTTGACCCCATATTATATAATATGTTTTACATTTGTAAGTAATCACCCTAAAACTTACAGTACCTAAGACTGAAGATAAATTAAGACTTTAGTGTTGTAACTGAAAAAGTGCTAAATTATCCCTTTTCTAGTATTTTAAACATTTCAAACAAGTGCTTTCCTAGTGACAGTAAAGTTTACTATATACGCTTCCACCAAGCAGAAAAAAAAATGTCACCTGAATGAAAGAAAGTATTTTTAGGAGTGTAGCACCGGTTATTTACTGAGTAATAGATAATGTTTCACTCATTCTGAGGGGGTAAAAATATTCTAGATTGAAATTCTATTTGGCTATTGAATGTTAAAAATCCCTGCTCTTACTGAGTCAGTGTCCTGTGTCCAACCCCTATCCCTGCCCCCCTCCCCGAGTCCCCTTACACACTATCCACTGAGAAGCTAATCTCTAAAGAGATTATTTTAAAATTTATGTTTTCAGGACATACCTGAGAAAGGGTGCAATTATGCAGAACGAGGAACCCAAGACTGTACTAATACTGGTTATAAGTTCATAAATTCTTTCCCAAGACAAGTCTATAGTCTAAGAGGTATGGATCTTCAAATATGTCTTAACTGCTTTAGATTTTTTTGGTATGTGTGTAGGGTCATTTCCAGTGTTAAAAAGATCATCTTGGCCTGTTCAATGACAGTTCAAGATAGGATAAAGAGTTCATTTCCATATTCAAACAATAAAGGTTAAATATTATAATTATAGTATTTGCTTTATCCAATAAATCTATGATTAACTAAAAGTGCTTGCTTTACGGCTTTTGATACAGATCTAAATGAACTGGAAACTTTAAAATTATACCCCTCCCCCAACAGTTGCAGAATTAATGTTATGGTTTGTCAAATCAACATTAGCCTTCATTCTCATTTTCAAACAATCTAAAAGATTTTTCTGACTATCAAATGAAGATGGCCCAACTTCACCACATTATCTATCCTGTGACTCATTTTTAGTATTGTAGGACAGAATCTTTAGCCTTTTCTCAAGTCTACATACTTTCCCATCCTACTTTCTTTTTAATCTTTCCCCCAATCTCCTTCATAACACTGAGGGCACACAGCTACAGGGCTGATATCTGCTATTTAAAAGGCAACTGAGACTTTATCTGGGAGTAAGAGACAGAGGATATGCAAAGAATTTCCTATTTTCTCTTCAGTCACCCCATTAACAAATCCTACTCAAGTCTCAGGGGCAGAATAATCCAAACAACAAACAAACAAACAAAAAATCTAAGATGACTTTGGAGGCCTGCATTCCTTGTACCACAATTATAAATTTTTCCATTTCAGTAGAGTTTCAAAGCAATTACATTAAAAAATAAAAATCCTTATACAGCTTAATAGTCTCCTAAATGGGCTATTTGGCTGAAGCCATTAAGTTTTTAATAACACTGGCCTGACTGTAGTATTAATGAAGACCTAATTATAATGGAATAATAACAAGGAAAATTATCTTTGATAGCTTCATGAAGGTCAAAATTTAACCTATAACTTTCAATGTCTCCTATAAAAGATTAAGTGGAACAATTCAGTCTATTGCCATATTCTATTACCAATGACAGCAACCTGAATATATAGAAAAGGGTGGTTCATATGAAAACCATCTCTGGAGTTTAAAAAAATAATAATTACAAAAGCAAAAATATGTGGTTTCAAATTTAAATCTACGGGGATAATACCTGTTAAAGAAAATGATATTGAACTGTCATATATCTACTATAATGAAAAATAATTTCAGGTTCTGACACTGGGTGACTCATTGTTTTATAAAAATAACTGAATCCAAGCTTCACTATTATGGGACAATGAAATGTAAGAGAATCACAAAGTCTTAGAACCAGGCCTTGCACCATGTGCTTACTTGGGATAGGGGGGGAACACAGCTCACTAGCAGCTCCAGGGTTGCTATGTACTGCCTAATGAGAGAAGGTAGTTATGTATGATACGGGCCTTTGCAGGCAGTCATTTTTCATCTAATTTAGAGTTCTCTCCAGAAAACTGGGAACTAAATTTCTCATTGTGCCTTATTTGTTTTACTATCTGATCCCATATAGCTCATCTTATAGCTCAGGTAAAATGTTGAAGAATGGAAATGCCAATTGGTTGAGGTAATGGTTTATATAAGATAACCAGAGTTCTAAAAGCACTTCAATATTGTAAAGTAAAAGTGTACCAAATAAAGCTAACACACACTTCACACTTGTTAATAAGCTTGCTCACCAGAACTGAACAGTAATTAACTTCACATAAGGACCCCTATTATTACACAAAGCCTTACTCATATTCATGATCTGCTGTAGTAAAGGTTTATCAAGCAACATCTAAACTTCAGAATAACAACAAACTTAATATTAAAAAGTATTATACACAAATATAAATTATTCTTCCTGAAAGAGACTTTGTCCTTCATGGTTCTTGGGGGACAGAAATAAATGTATAGCTCATCACAAACGGTTCAGAGTCACTTATAAGCTACTGAACAAAGTATTACACTACTTTACTGTCAAGTTTGATGACTGTCTCAGAAATGAGAAAACTAATGATAAAAATACCAACTAGATAGCCTTCCACAGAATTAGTGTTTTTTATTTATAGCATGATAGCTTATCTACTCTATGTGAATGCTCTCTCATAAAAAATGCAAGAACTGATCTTAAATACATTATCTCCTAACATTAGTCTGAATACTATCATATAGTAATGTCATCATCTGCTACTGGAAAATGCAAGGAGAAAAGGCTTTTGTGACACAGACAGTTGTGAACTACACTTTCCCATACCATAAAAATGGTCAACTGTTGTTTGAACCATGCAAAACTCTGATGAGCAGAAATTAAGCATGCGAATAGACCAATTTCTTTTACACCTTTATGAGGACGTCCCCAAACTATAATATCTACACTGAAAGTGCCAAATCAAGAGAGAAATCAAATATTAAGGGATCACTGCGGCACCAAGACTGACAGCCAGCCATCATGTGATGAGCCACCTTCAAGAAATACATGGTATAATGGAACTCTGAACACAAAAGTTAACATTAAAAGTGCACCTGAATATTACAAACTAACTTTACAAAACCTACAATAAGGTAAAATATATATTTTTTGAAATATTCAGCAGCTTTCTGTATTTTTTTTAAGTTTTTTTTTTTTTTGAGAGGCTCATGAAATTTAAAAGGGACCACTATCTAATTTCAACCATGCTTCACAAAACAATAATGGCTATTTTATATTGCAGTTACCAATGTAATGCAATTAGTGCTTTAAAATAATCTACGAAAAAGAAAGAGAGACCGACCGACCTTTGGAGGAAATATACTTATTCAAAAGCTTCTTGGAAAAGAAAATTTACCTGAATATCAAGTCATGACTGATCTCAAGTGTAATGTTTAAAAGCTTCACAGACATGAATATTACAATCTTCAGGTCTCAGGACTTTTAATCTGAGAAAGTTTAGAGTTTGGTTTGTTTTTAAAATTCACTTTCTAACCAAAACAAATAATAGAAAAACTCAAATTTTCACTATTTACAACTCTCAGCCTACAATCTGAAATGACATAATACAAGTTCTCTTATTTAAACTGCAGCATTAAAGGGTAGGCACACCATTCTTCTGCTGCTCGATTGTCATCCACTGAAACACACATAGAAAATATTTATGTTAGTAAAATGATCACTCCATGTACACTACTGTGACAAATTTTACATAACTCAACTCATACATCACTTTATAGACTACCACATAGGATAAAACCTCTCTGAACAGTAAAACTCTACAAAAGTTGAACTTTTACGGCCAAATTTTTAAATGGGCCACTTTCTGAGAGAGGATAAAAGCAAGCACAAATTAATTGCTCAAAGTACCTTTTTGCAGCAATCATGGGCTACTGAATACCCCAAACATCATGCAAAAAGGTACCACGGCTACAATTAATTGTGTGCGACAAATTATTGAGTGTGGAACAAAGGAGGCTTTCCTTCATAAGCTTAGCCCTTTGCTTCCTTCAACTGCAGATGAAAACCATGTTTCAGAGTATTTTTATTGCAACTTCCAGCTAGGCTAGAAAATACTGCAGTCATATACACTGCTCTTTCTGTTGAGAAGACTAGAAAGCTAAGAGGAAACAGGCTTAGTCATCCACTGAATAAATAACCAAACCGAAAGAGGAACCCAAGCCCAGGCTATGTAGTATGAGCAGTGCATGTATTTTAAAAACAGCAATGGTGTGCCTAACCTTTGAACACATAGGTTGCTGAGGGAAAACTATCCTTAACTTAATAAACTGCTCTGATGTTTCTAGGCAAGAATTTATGCCTTGGGAATATCTGGACCTACTTCTCCTCAAACTGTTAGTATCCACCTGAAATCATCAGCCTCAATTTTAATGCTCTAAGTTTGATTTTATATAAAAACTTCAATGACTTTTTAAATTTTTGGTTAAGCGTTTAGAAGAGCCGGACCACCTTTCTCAGCAGATTAGAATAAAGGGTGAATGTGGTATGATTTTGTTTTGCACAAACAGTAATTTCAATTTGGTCACGATGCAAAATTAAATTTCATGGGCATTATCAGGTATTCTTGCAAAAAAAAAAATGTGGAAAATAAACGTCCCCAACTTAATTAGTGTAATTTAAAAAGCCCATCTCAGAAAAAAAGGACCTGTAACACTTTCAATAATAAAGATAAATTATTTTTTAAAAGTCCATCTAAAAAAAAGCAAAAAGCTTAGATGTTCTTCAAGGAGTGCTTGTTCAAACATGATCTGAAAGGTCTTGAACTGTGTGCTAAACAACCATAAAAATAAGCAAATACCAGAAAAAGTTAAAAAGGGGATATTGTGGATGCCAAATAAAGAAAAAAAGATTTAAAGCAATGAATTAACTAAAAACACCCGCCCCCTTGTACTAGTATTTGCATTAGTTAAAAAAGAAACTCTTAATGAGCTTGATTTCTGATTGAATTATTATTAGAATTGAAATGCAACCTAAATCATAATAGATTGCCTTGGGGCTGTGTTTTTTCTCTCACCACAAATATGGATCCTTCATTCATGTGGATATTTGGGCGGACTACTGAGGCTGTAAAATCTAGATACCATTTTACAATATTATAATTACTTATACACATTTCTTTTCCTATTTCTCCCATTCCCCAATAAACAGATCTTGATTATTTTAAACTAGTTGCTGCAAGGACATTCAGTCTTTTGTTAGCATGTGATCAAATTTATAAAAGGAATTAAGAATACAAAAAAACTGAGTTTGCTAAAATGAGGCATCCTCTATTGTTATGTAATGTACCCTGACTGCTCCTGAGTAAGAACGGAGCTCGTCCTCCATGAGATAAGGCTATATCCTCACTTGTTGGTGAGACCAAATTCTACCCTTAGAAAATCCCAAATGAAATCACAGCAAAGGTAGTGTTACAAAGTAATTAACCGAAGCATTTCTGAAGGTAGTGTGTGCACCTTTTCCACCTTCTTCCCCTCTGGGTGAGCACTAAACAGACTGCTAATTTGTTATGTAAATTTAACAGTGAGAATAAAATCATAACATGTAAAATTGACCCAAATAATTATTTATCATGGAATAAACAAATTTCTTAAATTCAAAGGTTCATGTTCTTAAGAGATTTTTCTTTAGTTTAATCCTTCAATTAGTTGAATCGTAGAAGAAAAAATGTGAATAATTTTATAAGATGGCTTCCAATTTTCAGTGATAAAGCTCCCCGTATACAGAGGTGGTTTCTAAAAGAGGGGCTTTTTATCGTTTTTAAATAAAGGCAAATATAACTTAAAAGAAAGAATAAAAAGCATGCAGGCTCTACAGGCAAGGAGTCCGCTTCCATGTATCTGTTCTCTGTGAGGTAACTCAATTCTCTTGTAGAGAAACATGCAAAAGGCCAAACAATATCCCGAGCCATACTGCACATGAAAAATTTTAAATATGCAACATTCAGAAAGCACCTTTCACCTCTGTACACACAAGTTAATGCAAAATCTGCAGAGAAACAAGCGTCACAGTAAATGAAGTTAGGTGCAAGCAATGACAGCAGTAGTGCTCACCCAGTTTGTACAGTAATTGGCACTCTACAGTATTCCTACTCATTTTTTGATTCATTTGCACTTTGTGCTGCCTCTCCCTGGGGATCTAATTCAATCTTTACGGAAACATCTGGCCCCTCCGACCTCATTAATTTCATCTTTTTCTTTGGAGGGTTTTTCAAAGTGCCCAGCCTCTCCTTTACTTTGTACTCCAGTGTACTGTGGGGAATCCCATAAATACTCTGAGCTTTGGAAACACTCATTTTTCCACTCATAACCACTGAGATTGCTTCCTCCAGTATCTCACTGTTGTACTGTCTGTAACGCCCTCTTTTCTTCCGAGGCTGCTTGGAGCCAGGGTCTCCTTCTTGATCCGATGTGGGATATGGCTGTCCAGAGGTAGACTGCTCAGCATCTGAGCCCCAAGAATCGGGTCCAGCATCTAACATGCTTTTTCTATTTTGTTTTGGAAGAATAGCCCTCAATTTTTTACTAAGCGCGCTCTCCGTTTGTGAACCCATTACCAAAGAGCTATAGCTGTACTGATCACCAGTGCGAGATTCCCAAGAAAGATCCATTCCTCGAACTTGTGGTATCTTTAAATCTACAGGAGATGAATGGCTCACATCCTTTTTTCCATCTTGTTTTGCTTGAAGTGCCACTTTTGGAAAGGCAGAGTTTTCTGCAAGAAAAGGAAGGTCACTGATGTTGCTGAGTGCACCATTTCCCCTGAACTTCATACGGCTGAGGTTGAACTCATAATGTGGTTTTGCCCAAGAGGCTTCCCTGGATAATATTAAGTGCTGTCCATGATTCTGTAATCCAGATGGCCCAAGGCTGGCAGCTGTGGACAATTGGTTTCTGCTCAGTAGTTCTTCACTAATCTGCAGGGATCGAGCCAATGGAACTTTGAGTGATGTGGAGTGTCCAAAACCTTCCCTGGTTCCATCCTGTAAGCTTCTTGGAGGTACCCCATCACCACTCCGAAGTCCGTCTGGGCGGTACTGGCTGGGTCTCCCAGGTCGCCTAATTGGATGGAAGGAAACTGATGTGAGCAGGACTTGCACAGGTAGGGAGGGATGGGTGAGGGGACCACTCCTTTATTAGAAGGCCTTGCTTGGGTAACATCACTTTGTGTTATTTATTTATTTTTCTCTAAAATTAAAAAAAAATGGTCTCAGCAGTTAGTTTTAAAACGTGTTCACAAAAAAAGAAAAAGGAAAAAAGAAAAAAAAAAAACAGGAGCTTTTTGGGCAAAGAAAAATTAAACCTGTCAGCTGGTCTCTGGTTGGGTTCACAAATTTTCGGAGAAAAAGTTTCGCGCAACTGTCTGAAAATAGCACCTTAATTATTATTTACAAAGTAATCATCAAGTCTCCATAGATCTACACAGAATTGTGTTATCAATGTGACGTTACCACTAAACAAGTACAATAATAAAAGAGTAAGCCAAATTATTTATTTTAATGTAACATTTTCAACATTCATAACAACCAGTCATAAAACTGGAACCATTTACATTGGTGAAACCCATAGATAATTGTTCATTTATCCCACAAACAAGTTGATGTTCACTATAAAAATCAAACAACTCCAAATGACATTTCTTATTTGTTTGGGAAAAAAAAAATATGGCTACCAGCCCCAAGAAGGAAAAGTACCCCAAACCAAAATACCCATCGCATTATAACTTACCACACTTCTTCATTTTAAAACACTATTAGTTGCAGATACATGAGTACCACTGATTCTCCATTTGAAATAACCCAAGCTTTAAAGAAACTATATTTTATTTCCCCCAAAACTTTGTTCCTTAAGTTCTAGTCAAATAATTTTCACAGGTATATAAGCAATTTTGTAGTCTTCTTTATAAAAAAAACCTCTCTTCTTAAAATACCAAACATCAATTTTGAAATTTTAAGTAAACAGCTTTTGAATAATATTTAAAAAGTCAATTACTTACACAAAGTTAATTCTTAAGGTTTTCTATTTCACAATAGAGAAAGATTACCATTGATAAAACTGGCAACTGGTAAAGCATGCCCAAGGGGAATTATATTACACAGGCACCAAAGTGGAACTTTGCAGAAATAATGATAAACTAGCTTTGTTCTCCAAAAGTCTACAAGGACTCTGTGCTATTATCAGTAAATAACAATAAGATAACAATGAATATTCAACTAAAAGATGGGCAGTACTGTCAGTGCTTTTGTCTTCCAGAAAACAATACCACAAAGAAAACTCTTTCCATTTACAAGGATAAACACAGCAAGTTCAACCATATAATAATACATGAACCTGATGGCCAAGCTTAAAGTGAATCATAAGCAAGGAATTCATTTATACAAATCGCACTTAGGCTTCTACTTGTGTTCTGAATTACACAACTCAAATTTTTTGATATATAAATGGAATCCAATGATTTGGGACCATGATAGCATCTACCTAGTACATATAAACTACCGTGAAAAGAAGAGCTTAAAGGAAAAGATTAGTAAACTATGCAAAATAGATTAAATGAATGTTATTTTTAGACTGAATATAAAGAAGGAGAGAAAAAGGAAAATTATGGAATTTTAGAGAAAATAAAGGGCACATTTTAGCAATCAGTAAAGAAATCCTTCAATTTGAAGGTAATTAAGTATAAATTGAAACGGTTAGTACATTTAGTGTCTACTTATTCCTATACCATCTAAACAATGCCCCATGTTTGATGATCGAAAAGTTAAATAAATATAAGTATTAACTAATTTAACTTACTCAAGTTATTTTTCATATCTAGATGAAGTTGATTTTTGGTCACAACAAAGTTTTATGGAAATTTCTTCCCAATATGGCATCTATATATCTTTATTAATACCTCATTTTTCTCTAAATGGTTAATATATACACATAGAAGGAGACTTAGACAATCTTACTGTAAAATTAGGAGGTCAGAAAATTCACTTGAACCTGCTAAAGAGTTACCAAAACTATGCATGTAATAATGTCTTGACAGCATAAGATAGTTATTTGTCAATATTTACAACCAGTCTTTATCTACTTTAAAACAAAAAATACAATCAGATTTTCTGAACTGCCACACAGTTAAAATTGCAGTTCAAATCAACAAAACAAACAGCCGACACACACCCACACACTACATTAAAGATACCAAGTTAATTACTAGAGCCCAATTTTTATTCAACAACTTCAGCACACATAATACAGTACTGCCTTTACATCTGAACTCTGAAATTATTTAGGTTGGGGTTCACACTACCAAATACTCAACAACAAAAAGTCCAAAGACATTCTTGCCATGCTTCTGATTATACACTATTTGTACTAAACTGGCACATTTGATTTATTCCAGCCAATTCTAGATCAGAGACTGTGCTTTTACTTGCTTGGTATACTAAAAGTAATTTTACTAAAGGTATTCCTAGAAGAGTATTACTTTGAAGAATTAATTTTTAAAACATACAAAAGAAACTGGCATCAATCTTTGATAAACTGTCCCCTATAAAACTGTGGAAGGCTACAAATATTTTCCCTTACCCGTTCCCTGGAGTACTGGAGCAGCCTGGAGAATGGCTCAGGGAAGTGCTGCCAGCACACGGACTTTTCTTAGTGGATAGATCAAGTACACCGTCTGTAGAGACACAAAGAAACACCTGAGGATATTAAAAACTAGGAGCAAATGTGATCTGAACAGGCCAAAGATGACAAAGCAGTGGGCTTAGTCAACTAGCAGATACACTAATCATATATTTGAGCTATAAAGTCAATTCATTAATAGAGTCAGGATATTTTTCCTCCTGAAGCAACATAAATTTAGCAAAGCTTGTTATATCTAATATCTAGAAGTGTAAAATATTTTACTATAGGGCAAAATAAAAGGTAAAGCATATCACTATAGATGTTAAGATACAGTGAGATATTAGAAATAGTTTATATAGTTTGAGGTTCAGCCATACAACTATTAGACTTCATTTTCTAAATAATCTTACCAAAGCACTAAAAGTACATAAAAGTTTAAGTAATAAGTAATGCAAAAGTCATTTTAAAATATAAGTTTACATGGTTAAATTACACATATACATTCTATAAGATGAATCAGTTGTTAGCTGTTTATACAATGTGCATATATTGTAATTACGCTTTGGACACCTCTGTAAAAAACTGTACATTTGTCAATCTTTTGAAAAATATCTGCAGAGGTTCAAAATTCACAAGCTGATATTTATAAAGGCAAAGGGTTGTTTTTTGTTGTTGTTAATAAGCTATTATAAATTGATGGGCAAAGTTTAAGGGAAGAAAGAAGAAAAAAATAGTCTTAATAATGACTGAACCCTAGAGGTTTAATGTCTTAGAAGTTAGACCAAATCCCAAATTCATGTTACTAGAATAGAAAATCAGACAACTTTCTTTTCCCACAAAGATTTTTATTCCCCTTACAGACATGTCTAGAAAAGAAAACTCAAGAGTCTGGACAACTTTTAAAGTTGCCATTCTGTCCAAAATTAACGGAGTAAGATAATACTCAATGCACCCCTGATTTTCAGTTGGCCAGCAGAGAGGCTTAGCTATCTAGTTATGTTAAAAACTGCCCCAATATTAAACCCACTTAGAACTTGTGCCTGAAGACACTGTATCTCCCAATTTCAGGCTCTTAGAAATAAATATGCAATTGAGTTTATAAACCCAAAAAACCCACTCATACAAAATAAGTATTGTCCTGTCACAGTCACTAATATTTCTAAATATATAATTGTAATTTTATAAAACCAAGTATCCTATTACACATCTAACCCAATTAGATATCTAACAAGCAAATATACTAATTAAAATATTTCCAACCAAAGACAGTATTATTTAAAGACCTCTAAGTCTATGTAATCAAATAGGCAACAAATTCATTTAGGAAATGTAATTTTAAAATGAAGCAATGAGCTTGTATACTAAAATCCTATCACCTAGTTCAAATTTTTCTTTTTAAGTACATGCTGTCAAAACAATACACCTTTTAAGCATACCAGTAGCTATACGAAGTTAAGTTAGACTAGTGGTATCTTTTTATGTTAATCTCCATTATTAATACTTTAAATACAATCTCTATGCTGTCATTCTCCCATTGTAAATCTGAAGCTTTTAGTGCAATATTTTGAGCAATGAAATTTTAATGAAAGCTACCAATTTGGTAAAGAAAAAAAATCCTCAATAAAACAGAAAAAAACAACTTTGCAAATATGTAATCAAAGGTACACTGATCAATGTGAACACAGAACAACTACGAGGTCTTGTGCTAGGAAATCTCTTAGAAAAACTTAGACATTCTGATTGCTACTCACTATACAGAAACAGGAAAAAAGCAAAGGAAAATTATTTCGTCCATTAAGTGCAAATCCTTCGTAAATAATTTACAATAAGCAAAAGAAAGTCCTTTAAAACAGGTTTTTATAAGAATTAAACTTAATTTACTTTGTAAAATAAACATGTATTTCTCACTAATAAATCCACACATCTGATAACTTTTCTGCATACTCTTATGAAATTTCTATGACAAAATCTCATTAGTACAGACATTACCAATTTAAATTTTTTACTTGTTTGAACAATGGCAGAGTGAAAATGCTCACTTCATCTTTGTGAAATTAAGGTAAAATGAGATCACAAAGCAACAGAAATATTTAATCTATTTAAGAAAGTAAACTTTTCAAAGACTGAAGAATTATTTGCTAAGCAAAACTGATAACCTCTTAACCTACTACTTAATTAGGATCCTCACCAACAAATGATCTGGAAATGCTTGTGGGTTAGTTCACAATATAGTGCATATATGAAATATGTGTGTGTGTTTTTTAAATAAAATAATGAATACACTTAACAACCTGAAGTGTGTTTACTGTTTTCTCATTATTTCTAACCCTAAGAACTTCTTTTTTAAAACTGCAAATAATACGTTTTTGTCTTATGATTTCATTTGCAGAATATAACTTCTTCTACCTAACAAACAAAGACATGTTTATTTCTCAGGTGCTAATCCTAGAACATTGATGGAGAAGGGGAAAAAATAATTTTTCAGGTTTTTTTTAAAAACAATGGATATGACAACATTTTGGAAAGTATAAAATGCTTATATAAATATCAAGTAACTTAAAGATCAGCAACAACTGTAACTACCTAACTTTTCTGGGTGGTATATAAAACATGACTATGGACCCCTGATGGGTAAGGTAGCCAATTTATCTGAACTTCTCTATCATTGCATAGTTAGCAATTTAAGAATCACATTAGTTTTTACTCTATTATTGCTACTGGTGCCCTACTTGCCAATATTTTTTTTCTCCCCAAATTAAAGTATTCTGATTGGACAGAGGAGACCTTGACATCAAACCATACCTTGTTCACTAGGTTCTGACTGAGACTTTCTGACAGTAAGGTCCAGAGGTGAGTCTTGGTCAGCCATGAGAAGTTTGCTGAGCACAGGGTTCTGAGTAGTTGCAGCCGTGGGAGAGGTGGTGACTGGAGATGCTTTCGGCAGGCTTTGGTTCTTTGTGCTATTGGGCTGGCTGGGGTCCTGAGTAGAGCTATTTTTTGAGGTATATTCAGCAGCAAATTGTTGGATCATTCGCTGCATGATCTCACGGGCCACTAGGGGAATATTGGGGTCGGAGACCCAGGGACTGTCTGTAAACAAAGATTTATTTACTTTTAAAGTGGGACAATGTATTAAAAAAAAAAAAGACAGCTTTTAAGCAAACATAAAATTTCATTTTATTTTTTCTTAAAATGCAGTATCCTAAAATAGCATTTCCTCATAGTTATATTTTTAATCTCTAAGCTTATGAGCTGCAGATTTTAAAAAATAACATTTTCATAAAATTAGTTATAAACATCTCCCCAAGATTATGAATCAAATAAAAGGATAACAACTATTTTGGGGGCAAGAATCACTTACCTGATACAGAAATCCCCCCAACACTCCTTTTATAAAATAATTACTACCCTATTTACTACCTCTAGGTCATATCTGTTGTTCTTATCGGCAGTTTCTTCCTAAATTGCTGAAGCATGGATTACTCAGTTCATGAGTGTTTACTTTCTGTTAAGGACTGAAGGCATACCAAGATTATAAAAGGAGATACTTAATATTAAGACCAATGATAAGCTAGGGCAATAATCCTCACACTTTAATATTCATCCGAATCACTTGGAGAGCTTGTAGAATCAGGTCTGCCTGATTCTGCAGTTCTAGGGTGAGGCCAAGGCATTTCTAACAGGCTTCTCGATACTGCTGGTGGAGGGGCCACAACTTTAGAACCCTTGGGCTAGAAGTTTAAATGACAAATCTCATATTTCCTATGAGTTCTTTAAATACACTGTGCCAACCCCTAAACACAACAGCTAGGGAAGCAATAAAAGAAACATCTAAGTTATCATTTTGTAATCAATATTAATTTTTAAAAAATTCAATTTTCAGCACTGGGAAAAGACCTTGAAGGTCAAATGGGTTAAAACAAAAGGCAAAATGTTTTGCATACATATATTATCACATCTGTATCAATACGGATCATATCATCAGGGAGTCTCAGCTTCGCCAGAGATTATGTTTATTCACCACTGTATAGTCAGCACCTAATATAGCCTGCTGTTAAGTATGCATTCATATTAGTTAAGTAATAAATGGATCAATCAAATCAATTGCCATTCAATTGCTGTGTTTTTTTAACAAATGAAGGAAATGTGCTCTACAGATCAAGTGGCCTCTTCAAATTTGTATAGATGGTTAGTGGTAGACCCTGGATTAAACCTCTCCCCCTGCCCAGCTAGTGTGGCTCAGTGGTTGAGCATTGACCCATGAGCCAAGAGGTCACTGGTTCAATTCCTAGTCAGGGCACATGCCCAGGTTGCGAGCTGGATCCTTGGTAGGGGGTGCAGGAGGCAACCAATTGATGTTTCCATCTCTCTATCCCTCTCCCTTCCTCTCTCTAAAAAAATAAAAAATAAATCAATAAAAACATATTTAAAGAGGGGCAATCTGGCTCCTGAGGCCACCACAGTACACTGCCTCACCACATATTTACCAAAAAAAAACCAAAAAACAAAAAAACCACACACAAAAAAAACCTCTCCCCCTGATCTTAATGTTCCAACCATGATCTTTACTTCTCCACGATACTTCTGAGGTTTTAGAAGATGGAGAACCTAAGTTTCCTTGGTCTTTTAAAGATTAACTATAGAAGATAAATTACGTTACCCAGGAGCTGTGAGGAACTTAGGTTGATTTACAAATTTAGAAAAAACTGACTCATAACTAAAATCTAATGTTATCACAAAACACACACACACACACACACACACACACCTCAAAACCTCACAGGACTCCTAAAAACAGACAATTCTTTTTCCTGAAGGACAATATTCAATACCAGAGAATGATTTAAAGTCAGAATATTTATTTAATTCTCTGGAGTTTAACAAGGTTTTTGTTCTACCAACAACAACATTTCTATTCTACTAAAAAGTATTTTCCACCCTAAGTTTCCTCTCTATAAATAAAAACTCTGAGTATGCCAGAGAGTATAGAAATAAAGATACTCAAGTTAGGTAAGATTCAGAAGTGTTTTTTAAAAACATTTTTATTGATTTCAGAGAGGAAGAGAGAGGGAGAGAGATTGAAACATCAATCCTTGATCGGCTGCCTCCTGCACGCCCCCTACTGGGAATCAAGCCTGCAACCCAGGCATGTGCCCTTGACTGGAATCGAACCCAGGACCCTTCAGTCCGCAGGCCAACACTCTATTCACTGAGCCAAACTAGCTAAGGCGGTAAGATTCAGAAGTTAATATAATCACTTAAAATGGTTCCTTAAATGTTTTTAATAAACATTTTAGCTATACATTGCTTTAAAAATCTCTCTACCGAATGGGTTTTCTTATTAATATTCATTAAACTTTCCACTTAAGATCCATTTTTTTCACGTAGCATACAATCCTCTAAATACAAGAATACACACACACACACACACACACACACACTGTAATTTCAAGTTTTAATGTATTAGTGTATATTTTCCCCCTGAAAAGTTGGAGAATATGTAATACATAAAGAAGTTTCCAAACAGGAAGCAAAATGAAGTAATTTATGAAATGTCTCTGTGTTTAACTAGATTAATAAATGTAATTAAAGATTCACAGGAGTCAAAGGTTTTAGGAAAATAACACAAATTGCTACCTTTGAGCTTTAAATGGCTGCAGCATATTTTACCTTTTTGTTGCATGAATAACAATCACAAACCACAATTCATGTTTATGAATTGATGACATCTCTGCACTTGAATTTCTGTCTTTTGAAAGCTTCCTCAACACTTTTCATTCCTTCACTTTCTTAAAATATATCTATAAACCGAGTCATGTCTCAGGGAATATGCACAATTGAGTCAAATAAAAAACAGCAAATCAGATCAAAATTAAAACTACAGAAAAACATGTAAATGCTGCCTCACAGCCATCTGCATATTTCAAAAATGGAAATCTAACATTTAGACAAGTATCATATTTCCTTAACACAAGTGACAAAACACGCTGAAAAGAAATATGATCATGACAATTGCAGAAGGTATACTGTCCTTAAATTGGAATTTATTATAAAATCCATACCACAAAAGCCTACTTTTATTGCATTAATGTTTCTATTTAGTGATATAATTTTTACATACTCAATTATTTATAACATACAATTTGCAATAGTTGGAAACAAAGGACTAAATCCAAATATCTGAAGTAGTTACTAAAAACAAAATAATCACTTCAGACTAAATTGCCTGTCATATCTCTGGATAATAAACATTTTAGATATTAATTTGAAGACTATTAATACTCATCTTTGAGATGTTTCCAAGATGATTAATAAAATATCTAAAAATAACAATATTAATAAATAAAGCAAGGTAGAAGGAACTTCCAATTGCAAAGCAATAGTTCTTTTTCTGAGCATCATATTCCAGTATACAAAAATATACAAACTTAACTTTACATACAAATTTAAGGAATTCTCATCTCTTGAAGTTTATTCTAAGACTGATTTCAAGTTAACAATTCCTCCCCTAAAGGTTATGTTCTCAAAAGTTTAATTTCTAAATAAAATTTTATGAACTTCAATGTAAATTATTTCTGCATGACCAAAAATGGGACTAGTAGAAAAGTAAGCTAACTCCCTCCAAGCTACGAGTGAATGAAAAGTGGTTGCTCCATGTACATCAGGTAGAGTTCCTCTTTTCAGATAATGACATTTGCTGTAGCATTAGACCCATGATTTAGTACATAGCAGAGGAGCTGTCAAGATATTTTATTTTGTTAATAAACTGATAGACCTATTAGTCATTTACACTTTAAATGTGAATTACTAGAACTATTTGTCATTTATACTTTAAATGTGAGTTATTTTAGTAAAACAATCAAATGTTCATAAAACGAAATAACAATATTACTGTTTTGAACGTAATTTTGGAATTCTGGGTACTTTATTGAGACAATAAGGTGAGTCCAAAAGCTTCAGTTGGGAGCTTTAGTCAGAAAGTGCAAGAAGGTATTATTTAAAAGAGAAGAGAGGATGTACAAAAGATTTAATTTTGTCTAGGGAACTGATAGAAGAATTTTTTTTTAAATGCCATTGAAAACAATAATCTTGTGAATTCCTTTTTCTTTCTTTTGCATTCCTTAATTTTCTACTACACTTCACCTCATACACCCTTTTGAAAATACTAATTACATTATGCAGAAGCCCAGTTGGTCTCCAAATGTAACCAACCCATTAGAATCAGCACTTATCAGACTTTTATCCAGTGTACAGGCAAACACCAGCTTTTAAACTTAAAAGGGAAGAAAGAAATTTCCAGAGGAATGACAGGTGTAAACTAGAACACTGAAGAAATATTAAAGAAAATGGAATCGTTGTGTCTGCTGAAGATTAAAAATCTATTTAGAAAGAATATCTTAAGGTAAAGACTCTTCACTAATATGGCTCATGAATGGAAACTTCCTGAAGGTCTTGGCTGGTAGCAATTATTCTTTGAGGATAGAGAAATGTAAAACAAGCCTACAAAAGTTTCAAGGAGAAAGATAAATTGAAAAATACAAGAGGTGAAGCTACTAAATGCCACCTCAAATGTATGGGGGAAAGTTTTATTTTATAATAATAAATTTCTTTTTCTAATTTTAGTAACTTAAAAAAACTAGTGAAATAAGACTACATCAAGGAGAAAAACTGCTTGCAAATCTAATTTTAAGACATAACTTTACATTTTTCTCTGCAAACAATAGTTTAGTGAGAAATTACTAGAAATTTAGTTAGTTTTATGGTTATCAGTGATAAAAACAGTAACTGTTTATGTAAGAAAATCTGACTAACAATATATAGAACTACTGAAACCTTGCAACTTTCAGACTTTCACAATAATTTTAAGAATTATTTAACTAAAACCTATCACTTCAGAGTAAAAGGAGGGAGTGGGGTTGCCTTACCCTATTTCAAATTTAACTTGACTGAAGAAACATGGAGAATTATAAAGTGTATTATCAATAAAGAAAAATACTTTTTAAAGTAACTCTTTAAAAATGACATTGAAATTAAGAAGGTTAATACAAGACAAGCAGATGCTAAATGTCATTCTTTATTGGAACCAACCTTTTCTATAAAAGACTGCATTGAGGAACTCTTCTGCTTGTTTCTCGAATCGAATGATTTTTGCTTGCTCTTGTTTAAGCAGAGCTTCCCGCCCAGCTCCTGAAGCTGGTTCATCCAGACCGACTAAGTGTCCCTGCAAAAAATTTGGTGACATATTTGCACAAGTATCTATCTCCATTCAATATCAAAAGCATAGATGTTAAAAAAAAGGAACATTAACAACAGATAAGACAAATTAGCTTAATACAATTAAAATATTTTAAAACTTCAAATCAGGATAAAATTTATCTCCACAAAAGTATAAAAGCAAAGTGAATATGAAAATATACTTTGGCCCTGGCTGGTCTGGCTCAGTGGTTGGAGCTTCATCCTGTGCACAAAAGGGCTGTGGGTTTGAATTCCACTCAAGGGCATATACCTGGGTTGCAGGTTCAATCCCCAGCCCTGATCAGAGCACGTAGGGGAAACAACCAATCAATGTGTCTCTCTCACATAGATGACTCTCTATATTTTTCTTCCTTCCTCCCTTCCTTCCACTTTCTCTAAAAATCAATGGGAAAAATACCCTCAGGTGAGGATGAACAAAACTTCTCTCTCTCTCTCTGGCTTTTAATCCAAGTTTTTTTTTTTTAAATTATGAGTTTTGTTTAAAACTCACAAATAAACTCTAATTAATCTATAATTATTAAAGGGAAATTTTTTGAGCATTCTATATAACGGTTCTTGGGCATCTTTTCATGTGTGTATTGGCCATGTATACTACAGCAATAGTTCAGACAACTCAACTCAGTAAAAAAAAAAAATCTTAAAACTCCAAGTCTCATCTGTGAATCACATCTGCCTTCCTAGTACAAGATCTGTTTTCTCCAGACACAAAACAAAAATTTGTAAAGGGCCATTTGGAGGTAAAACTCAAGAAGGATGTATTTGAATTCACAATTCTGTCCCTAGAATACTATTTTACAAACTGAAGCTTTCAAATCTTTAATGGGTTGTGAAATTAACAGGTCAAAACTCACACTAGAAAAAATAATTCAAAAACAGAGTGCATCACATGCTTTAAGGGGAAACATTTCAGTATCTTAAGGGGAAACACTTCAGTATCATATGTCATCCCACAGACTGTCAAAACCTGCTCTCAGACTGCAGGAGTATTGAACTTGATTAACAACACTTTGCACTTCCACCCTTGTAGCTAATAAATAAAGAGGAACCTATGATAATAGAAAAAAGATTATAAGGAAAAGCAAAGTACATCTTTTAAGTGTTCTTAGAAACAACTATTTTGTTTTTAAACACCAGTGTTTAAAATACCAGTGCATGTAACTTACTTCAAGTTACTACAATGAATCAACACATGCATTTAGTTATATAATGGAAAATTTTAAAGTGCTCTAAAGAAGAAGATGGGGAAATACCTTGGCACAATGTCAAACAAGACACTAAAGGCATGTTATAATTCACAAATGATTTCCTCAAAGATTTTAAATACATTTAGTGATATTTGCAACCATCACCCAAATTGTGTCAACAGTGCAATAAAAATACGTATTTTTCAAAGATACATTTAGCATCAATTACAAATCATAAACAAACTAGAGGCCCTGTGCATGAAATTCGTGCATGGGTAGGGTCCATAGGCCTGGCCAGCGATCAGGGCCAATCTGTGGGGAGACTGTGGGGTGATCAGGGGGCCCCCTGCTGGCACCCACCTTGGCCAGCCTGGTGCCACCTGCTCGCCGGCCCCCGCTGGTACCCGCCTTGGCTGGCCTGGGGGCCTGCGGGCAGCTCCCGCATTGTCTGCCCCCTGGTGGTCAGTGCGCGTCATAGCTACCGGTTGTTCCACCATTGGGTCGATTTGCATATTGGGCTTTTATTATATAGGATAGTTTAATATGAAGAACTCTCTTGCATACTCAAACTTAAACAATGGTGACTTAACATTTCCATTAAAGACATGCTAAGTTTGCCACATTGTTTAAAACTTTTTAAACAAAATATTTTAAGTATTATAAATCATTACAAAAACCTTTATTATAGTTGCACTTCCCAACATTCTCTCTCATGGACTAAAAAATTATTAAGAAACTGAATTTTAGCCGAAACCGGTTTGGCTCAGTGGATAGAGCGTCGGCCTGCGGACTCAAGGGTCCCGGGTTCGATTCCGGTCAAGGGCATGTACCTGGGTTGCGGGCACATCCCCAGTGGGAGATGTGCAGGAGGCAGCTGATCGATGTTTCTCTCTCATCGATGTTTCTAACTCTCTATCCCTCTCCCTTCCTCTCTGTAAAAAAAATCAATAAAATATATTAAAAAAAAAAAGAAACTGAATTTTAAAAGTGAATCACAAATAATTTAATTTTGATATAGATTTAACATCTAAAATGTATTAGGAACAGGTAGATATATATACCTTGGAAATACTTCAGGTTTGGTTCCACACCACCACAATAAAGTAAGTCGTAATCTTTTTGTTGGTGGAGGGCCATGACTTCAATTTGTAAAAAAAACACAACATCCATAAACCATAATAAAGCAAAGTGCAATACAACAAGGTATGTCTGTATTAATTAAACAGTCCAACAAAATCCTCAACTATTGATGCCATTTAATTTAGAGATTTTTTAAAAACAGACATTAAATGGCATAAACTGGACTTAAACTTAACTCCGTAGCCCTACAGTCAGTCAATTCAGTCAGACCTTGAACAAAATATCTATCCTTAAACTATGTTTCATATAGCATTCTATGTTTAGATTAGAAAGCTACTTTCTAATCTAAATCAACACAGAGCAACTAACTAAGCATTCAGTAAGGCAGGTGATAAATGTTTTTTTCTTGAATCAAACAATTAACCATTTTATCAACCTGGCCTCTGAAATACACATGACTTTAAGCTGGTACATATCAATTATGGTCACATGTATTTTTTTTTGTTTTTAAACAGTTTTATTGAGATATAATACATACACTATACTATTTACCCATTTAAAGGGTAAAATTAAATAGATTTCATATAACTGAAATCATACACTATTTGTGGGGTTTTTTGGGGCAAATGACTTTTCTTCTAGAATAATGTTTTAAAGATCATCCAAGTTGTGGCATGTAGTATTTACTTCCTTTTTATTCCTAAATAATATTCCACTGTATGATATACCACATTGTATCCATTCACCAGTTGATGAACATTTGGGTTGTTTCTACTTTTTGGCTACTATGAATAATGCTGCTTTTAATATGTGTAAATTTTTGTGTGGATGTATATTTTTATTTCTCTTGGATTTATATACTTAGGAGTGGAATTTCTGGATTGTATGTTAACTATGTTTACCATTTTGAGGAAGTGCCAAACCATTATCCAAAGCAGCTACTCCATTTTATATTCCCCACAGCAATAATAGGAATTCCATTTCTCCACATACTCATGAACACTTGTTCTCTTTTTTATTACACCATCCTAGTAGATGAGAAGTTGTAGCTCATGGTTTACATTTGCATTCCTGTAAGGACTAGGGTAATTGAGCATCTTTTCATGTGTTTATTGGCCATGTAAATATACCTTCTTTACAGAAATGTCTATTCATAAGCTTTGCCCAGTTTTTAATTGGGCTATTTACCTTTTTATTTTTGAGCTGTAAGAATTCTTGACATGTTCTGTATACAACTCTACTATCAGATATATGACTTGAAATATTTTCTCCCATCTGTGAGCTATCATTTCACTGATGCTACTGTTGGCAATACAAGGTTTTTTAATTTTAATGAATTATAATTTATTATACTCTTTTAACATTTGTGCTTTTGGTATTGTATCTGAAAAACTAGTGGCTAATCCAAGGTCATGTAGATTTTACTCTTATGTTTTTTTCTAAAAGTTTTATAGTTTTAGGACTTTTAGGTCTATGATCAATTGAGTACATTTTTTGTATAGGGTATAAGAAGGGTCCAACTTCCTTTGTGAAAAACCACTGGCCATAATTTTATTGTTTAACAATAATTTTCACCAAATGATTGTTTAGCTTGTTTTCTATCCAGAATAACCGAAGATAAAATATATAACACAAAGTCATATACCTTCTTCAATTGAATCTGTTCCCCATGTTAAAATTTTATAGCAAAAGCCCAGCTGGTTGAATCCATCCCATGCACCAAGAGGTCGCCAGTTTGATTCCTGGTCAGGGGACATGGCCAAGGATTTCGGGCTCAATCCCTATTAGGGATCATGTAGGAGGCAGCTGACCAATGTTTCTCTCTCATCGATGTTTCTCTCTCTCTCTCCCTCTCCCTTCTTCTCTCTCTAAAAATCAGTAAGAACATATTTTTTAAAACAGTTATAGCAATGATATATAGGATTCTTTCCATCATGAAATGCTTTTATTTTATTTCCTTTATTTTCTAACTGCTAGGGCTGGCATAAATGGAGAGAATGTGTGTAAAACTTAATTTTGCATACAGCTTTTAAGGAAAAGTGTAGATCATCTTTCTTCATTTGCTATGTTCTCTGGTAACGTCACTAATTTTTGTCAATTTTCCAATATCATTTTAAGGACATTTCTTTTAAGGGAACTGTGAAGGTAGCAGAAAGGAGAGGTAAAGAGAAATGCAGAAGTCTTTAACACTTTGTGGTCTGATGATCCATCACCCAAAGGAGGAAAGGAGATATAGTACTAAATGGGTTAGAAAAGACCTCAATTCTTTACTAAGCTTTTGGTTATCTCTACCTATATATACTCCATATAATATACTCTTTTATCATCATTTATGACCATTTTGAGATTGACAATAAAACAAATATCCAAAAGATGTCTTCAAATAAAGAGTTCATACTTTTCTCTACAACTTAAAGTAGCTACCTTTAGTACTAGAAATACTAAAGGAAATTATTCAGGTTGAAGAGGAATGACACTACTAAACACTGCTAAGCAATCTTAAAGAAGACATACATAATGATGAGATAAACCATAACCAGAAATTGGAAGACTCAATATTGTTAATGTAGCCATTCTCTCTAAAATGATCTATTGATTCAAGCAAACCTAATCAAAATTCTAAAAGTCTTTTTGAAGAATTGACAAATTGATTTAAAAATTTAAAAGAAAGGTCAAGGACCTAGATTAGCAAAACAAGTTTGAAAAACAAGTTTTGAAAAAAAACTACTTGATTTCCAGATATAAAGATAAAATAATCAAGACACTGTGGTAATGATATAAGAATAGACATACAGTTCATACACCCCCATGTATATGGCCAACTGACTTAACAAAGATGCCAAGATAATTCAATGGGGGCAAGAAGGCCTTATCAACAAATGGTGCTAGAACAATTGGATTACCTTGTGAATTATAATAAACCTTAACACTTAACTCACACCATATAGCAAAATTAACTAGAAATGAATCATATATCAAAATATGAGTTAAACTAGAAGAAAATATGAGATTTTCTTGTGTTTGTCAGTGGATTGGGCAAAGATTTCTTAAATAGGACATACAATTTTTTAAGAGAAAAAAAATGACAAAGGGTTTTGTATGAATTACATAAAAACTATTACAGCTTAAAAAATGTTTAAAAATTGGCAAAAAATTCAAACAAATGTTTCATATACGATATGTATACAGAAGGATGCTCAACATCTCATTATGAAAATTAAAATCACAATGAGATACCACTACAGATCCATTAGAATGCCTAATGTTAAAAAGACCGACATTAAATGTTGGCAAGATGTGGACCAATGGAACTCTCAAACATTGCTGATAGCCTACAAAATGGTTCAGTCATTTTGATGAACCACATGGTAGTATCTTAGAAAGTTAAATATACAATTATAATAATACTCAGTAATTCCAACTCTAGGTTTGTATCCCAGAAAAATGAAAACATATGCTCAAAGGCTTATATTTATATGTAAATAAGTCTAATAGCCAAATCTGGAAAAACTCAAAAGTCCATAAAAAAAGAATGATAAGCAAACAGCGGCATCACAATGCTATAGAGACCTACTCAGCAATAAAAAGAAATAAAAGATTATATATAAATACAAGAATGAATATAAAAAAACTATACTAACTGAGGTCAAATACAAAATACTATATACTGTATGATCCTAATATGTAAAATTCTAGAAAAGGTAAAACTATACTGACTGCCTGGGTCTGGGAGTCTGATAAAGGGATTGACTGACTACTAAGTTCAAATATGGACTTTTGAATTTTTCCAGATGTTGGTTATTAAACATATTTACATATAAATATAAGTCTTTGAGCATATATTTTCATTTTTAGGGTGATGGAACTGTCCCACACCTTAACTGTCCTGGTAGTTTATAAACTGTATACATTTATCAAAATCCACTAATCTGTACTCTGAAGTGTATTATTTATATACAAAAAATATTTATATACAAAAAATTTATTATATATAAATATTACCTCAGTAAAGAAATCATTAAAAATAGGCTCAGGGTATTAAAGATGCTAAATGCTGAATGTATCACTGAATTTCAACTTTTGAATTAACCACTTGAAATTAAAGAAATGATCTTACATTTTAGAGTTACAAAGAAATATGACACTTATTTTTTTTAAAAAGCTCTTGTGCTATCTTTTTCTTCAAGCAAGCATACTCTTAAATTGAAAAAAAAAACCCCAGTATCTTTTATTTGCCATGCACTTATTTGCATAGTATTCTGAATATACTGTCAGTGGCCATCATTTATGGCATTTCACAGTTTTTGCTATATCCTTATATATAAATGGTGATAAGTAGGTTGATTGTTGCCCAATCGTTAATACCACCTACTGAACTGACATCTATATATCTATATATATAAAAGGCTAAGTGACTGACTATCCGGTACATATGATGGGCACTGACAATTTAAAAATAAACTTTTACCACACAAATCTTTCTTGTAATTAATTTCCTTTCAATGTGCACAAATCCATGCACCAGGCCACTAGTTTTAGGTAAAAGGAGACTAAAGAGTAGTGAAAATCAAATTCAATGAGTGATCCTATATTGAATTTTGAACTAAAGGAGGGTATAAAAAACTACCAAGTCTTTGGGACAATTGGTAAAATCTGAAGATTTGTAGATAAGCACATATCAAAGTTAACTTTCCTAATTTTTGACAACTATACTATGTAGTTAAAGAAGTGGATATCCTTATTCTTAGGACACAGGGAAATATACACAAAAACATTTAAGAATAAAGAGGTATGAGGGATATACCTATATCTTATTCTCATATGGTTCAGGAGAATGTGTGTGCTACATGTAATATCTAAGAGAGAGAATGAATAATAAGGCAAATTTGGCAAAAGGTTAGCAATTGGTGAATCTAGGTGAAGGGTACACAAAAGTTTTTATTCTTATAACTTTTCTATAAAGGTGAAGTTATTTCAAAGAAAAAGCTATATAGTGGGTAAATGCTAACCCCTACTTTTCTCCCACAAAACAGATCTTCCTTGTCTCTTCTTCCATTGTCTCCTCCATAATCCCCAGTCTTGCCATTAAATTATATTTGCTTGTGTTATGGGTTGCTCTGATACACAGTCTGAAGAAGATGAAGAGCAAAGAGAATAATAGGTAGGATATGGAAGTTAATTTTCAGGCTTCTCTTAATATCTCAATGACCTAATGAAGATAGCAAAAAAAGAAAAAAGGAAATAAGAAATGTTCTGTCAAGGGCAAGATAGTAAATATTTTAGGCTTTGTAGACCACATACAGTCTCTGCTGCATCTCTCCTTTTCTTAAAAAAAGTATTTTAGCTTGCAGTATTATAAAAACATGCTGTGAGACGGGTTTGGGAACAGACCATAGTCTGCTAACCCTGGAGAGAGAGAATTATTAAAGGTCTCCAAGAACTATAACAAAAGCTCTAGTGGTTCCTGAAATAGCAAGGACATTATTGAATAAAGCAACAAAATTATGTTGGCATGGAAGTTAGACCTCAGGGCAATAAACAGTTAAACTTTAAAAATTTTCTTTTGTAACTCTAATATTTGTCATCTTATGAGTGTGGGTGTTTTGGAGGAAACGAATGGGGGAGGATGCTTACATAGTTGATTATTTTCTTTTTCAGAGTTAACACCTCAGGAAAGGAAATGGAAGTAGTAATGACAAGTTTCACTTAGGAAAGACAAGATGGTCTAGATTTCAGTAGGATGACACAAAACTTAAGGGGTGACATTTTAGAGCCATTCCTGTCTAAATTCAAGACCATGCCCACTCTGTGCCTGAATTTAAATGGTATTTAAAAATTCATACCATATGGTATAGAAAATCTGAGAATCAAAAGCATGTGTATGTATGTGGGTTTATAATAACTCCGTTAGAAAGGCCTACCTGAGTAGATCATGGGCATATAGCTACCCAGTGCTTACTGACATTTTAAGCAATGAACTAAAAAGAATAGACAAGATGCAACTCATTGATTTAAATGCCACTCTCCGACGTCCTTTTAATTTAAATGCCAGCAAATCTTAGGATTTTTAAATGGCTCCACCATTTAAAAAGCTCATACTCTTTAAGATCAGTGATGTAAAAGGAATCCTTATTACTCCATGTAAATTACTACTTTTTACATTAACAAATATGAGTTGTACTTAACGCAATTTTTACTGTATGTCAATGTTACCTTAAATTTTGTTAAGCAAACCATCAAATTAAAAAATAAGAAAATAATAAAAGTTGAAGCAAGAATTAAATATGGTATTCAAAATGCACAACAAATGGAGCATGAATGACTCAGTATATCTAATTGCTATTACTGTTCATGAAAATAAAGCCTAGAGTGTAAGTGGCAAGTGACTCTTACTACCATTATCTTTAATTCACCAGTATCTATAATAAACATTTGCTGTTAGAGCTTTTCTTCCATTATACATGTACAAGTTATTATGAATATTAAAAGACAAATGCAAGCCACCCCCCACAGCCAATAGCAATGGTTTTTTATATCCTTCCAGTGGTTAGAAATGAAAAGTTTGTACTATCTCAATTCTCATCCACAACCCAATCTCAATCAGAAGATTTCCTGAATATCTATCTGCTCTCCATAGTGACTGCGGATGTATAGATGGCCCAATGATATCTATCCAACTGCATATTTGAGGCAACAGTATTATAAAGCCTGGCTGAGGGTAATCTTGCCTTTTTCAAAACTCCTACAGCACTTCATACTGCTCTGACAGCAGTGGTTTTATTACCTTTATTATATTTATACTAGAGGCCCGGCGCACGAAATTTGTGCGCGGGTACGGTCCCTAGACCTGGCCTGTGATCAGGGCCATCTTCCCTGGCTGCCAGCAGCTGGCCCTGCCCCCCGCCACCACCCACCCAGGTTCCCAGTTTGTCATCAGGCAATCAGAGCCTGAAGGCCTAGGAGGAGGGACCAAGAGGTCGGCCGTTCCCGCCCGCAAGCTGGCCCCGCTGCCCGCTGCCACCCACCCCGGTTCCCTGTTCGCCATTGGGCGATCAGAGCCTGACGGCCGGGGGGGGGGGAAGGACCGAGAGGTCGGCCATTCCCACCCGCTCACTGGCCCCACCCCCGGTCGCCCTCTGTGTGTGGGCGACCGGTGGGGAGGGGGCCTCGGCCTGGAGCCGCCCACATCCCCAGCCACCCACCCCCAGGTCCCCATTCACCATCAGGTGATTGGAGCCTGCTGGCTGGGGAAAGGGACCGAGAGGTGGTCAGTGCACCTCATAGAGACTGGCCAAGCGGTCATTCTGCTGTTATGGTTGCTAGGCTTTTATTATATAGGATATGTATGTATTTCTAACTTCCTCCACTGGACTATAAATTTCTTGAAAATAGTGTCTGTGGCTAAAACATCTTTTTAATCACTTGAAATAATTCAACCACAGTAGCTGGCACTTTTGACATACTACTAACAGTGAAATACATAGTTGTTGATTTTAACTTTAGAAATAAGAAACTGAAGAAATTTTTTAAAAGAAAAAATATAAGCAACAGGCAAAGACTTAATTTTGTTAAGATGTCAATACTACGCAAAATGATCTACAGATTTAATGCAACCCCTATCAAAATCCCAATGACATTTTTTTCAGAAATTAAAAAAAAATCCATCCTAAAATTCATATGGAATTTCAAGGAACCCCAAAGAGCCAAAACAATCTTGAAAATGCAAACAAAATTGGAGATACCACACTTCCTAATTTTAAAACTAATTACAAAACTACAGTAATCAAAATAATATGATTATGGCAAAAAGATACAGACACATAGAATAATGAAATAGAATAGAGAGCCCAGAAATAAACCCCGACATAAATGGTCAAATGATTTTTGATAAGGGTGCCAGAAGCAAAGACATTCTTTTCTAACAAATGATGTGGAGAAAACTGAATATCCATATGCATAAGCATGAAGTTGGATCCTTACCTTATACCATATATAAAAATCAACTCAAAATGGACCAAAGACCTAAAACTCTAAAACCCTTAGAAGATAACACAGTGGGCTCAGGGGGGAATATTACACTAGATTTGAACCAAAAGAAGTGAGACCTATACCCATAGCCAGAAAGAAATGATAGACTCACTTAATAAACTATTTTTTTTCTTTCTCCCCACCCCCCACATTCTGTTTGCTCTGGGGAAAGTCAGTAATTGTCTGACTATCTTACTGTTTCTTTTCTATGAAGGTAAATCAGAGGCATGCTTAATAGACTAACAATAAACAAATTAAACCAAACAACAAAGACAGATAAAACAACAATCAACACTCATATATACGATATTTACAAGCGTGCATAACACATAGACAAGACTTAATAAATCAGATCTTTTTATGGATCTTTCAGATGTTTTACATTTGCCTGGGACTTACAGCCAGGTGCGGCCTAGGTCTCAGCCTAGGTTCACAGATCTTACCATATTCTGCTCTCTGTCACATTGACTGGCGTCTGAAGTCGTTTTAGCTAAAATCTGCCAGTCCCAAGGCGTCATGTGGTAATTTTCAGATAAAGCATTAAGGAGTCCTTTTGTGAAAGGACTGTTAGCCCCATTTTCTCTAGTTGATAAGCCTTTCCACACCAGAGGCGGAAGATCGGGGGCCTTAGGTTCTGTATACTTTTTTTTTCTTTATTAAGGTATTACATATGTGTCCTTACCCCCCACTGCCCCCGCAACCCCATTCATGCCCTCACCTCCCTGGTGTCTGTGTCCATTGGTTATGCTTATATGCATACATATAAGTCCTTTGGTTGATCTCTCCCCCTTACCCCCACCCTCCCCTACCATCCCTCTGAGGTTTGACCATCTGATCAATGCTTCTCTGTCTCTGGATCTGTTTTTGTTCATCAGTTTATGTTGTTCATTATATTCCACAAATGAGTGAGATCATGTGATATTTATCTTTCTCTGACTGGCTTATTTCGCTTAGCATATGCTCTCTAGGTCCATCCATGCTGTTGCAAATGGTAGCAGTTCCTTCCTTTTTACAGCAGCATAGTATTCCACTGTGTAGATGTACCACTGTCTTGGGGTGGTTTTTTTAAAAAAATTAGAATTTATTAAGAATATATATTATTTTAATGATCAAACTTAATAAATTATTCTTCAAAAAAAAAAGAACAATCTGAATAGACAATTTTCCAAAGATGACATACAGATGGCCAATAGGTATAAGAAAAGGTACTCAACATCACTCATCATCAGAGAAATACAAATCAAAACCAATGAGGTATCAGCTCACAGCTGTTAGAATGGTTATCAACTAGGGGCCCAGTGGATCCTTACATGCACCTTGAAAAGAACCATGGGCTGCGAGGTTGCGGTGGGCATAGGGGTGGGTCTCGGCCCATCCTCCACACCCCTACCCGGCCAATCCTGCTGCGGCCCCTGGTCCCGTCTGCCGGCAGCCCCACTCCCGTCACCTCCACTCCCATGAGCTGACAGCACCGGCCCTGCTCACACCCACCGACAGCGCAGAGCGATTGGGGCCGATGCCAGTGGTGGGTGTGAGTGGGGTCAGGGCCATCAGTGGGTGTGAGCAGTGGCTGCCCTGATTGCCCCTCAGGAGCAGGGGGAAGTGGAGAAGCCCTCAGGGGCGACTGGGGCCAGCAGCCGCCACTCGTACCGGCTGATGGTGCCAGCAGTGGGTGCGAGCAGTGCTCTGGCGCCAGCTGCGAGTGGGAGTGGGGCTGAAGCCGGCAGTGGGTGCAAGCGGCGGTTCCGGCACCAGCTGCGGGTGTGAGCAGGGCCGTCACTGGCAGCAGGTGTGAGAGGCAGCTGCCGGCTCTAATTGCCCCTCAAGAGCAGGGGGAGGTGGAGAAGCCCTGAGGGGCGATTGGGACTGGCATCTGCCGCTCGCAACTGCTGACAGCGCTGAGCGATCAGGACTGGTGCCGGACGCTGGCAGCAGGTGGGAGCGTCGGGTGGAACCATGGCATGCAGGAGCAAAGAATTTTCAGTAACCACCAGAGGCTCGTCCCAATGACAGCAACCGGTGTCCCATTTTGGTCTGGCGCCCCTGCTCACCTGCTCCACCATCCTGCTACAGCCGATGCCCGCCATGTTCCATGCTCTGCTGCCTGCTGCCAACACCTGCCATGTTCCGCGCGCGCCCTTTGGTGGTCAGTGCACGTCATAGCAACCGGTTGTTCTGCCGTTCCGTCTATTTGCATATTAGAGTTTTATATAGATAGATAGATAGATAGATAGATAGATAAAGTGTTGGCTAGGATGTGGAGAAAAGGGAACCATTGTGAACTGTTGATGAGAAGGTAAATTAGTGCAGTAACTATGGAAAAGAATACGGATGTTTCTCAAAAAGTTAAAAATAGAAATACCGCCCTAACCAGTTTGGCTCAGTGGATAGAGCGTCAGCCTGCGGACTAAAGGGTCCCAGGTTCGATTCTGGTCAAGGGCATGTACCTTGGTTGCGGGCACATCCCCAGTGGGGAGTGTGCAGGAGGCAGCTGATCGATGTTTCTCTCTCATCGATGTTTCTAGCTCTCTATCCCTTCTCCCTTCCTCTCTGTAAAAAAATCAATAAAATATATTTTTAAAAAAAATAGAAATACCATATGATTCAGCAATTCCACTTCAGGGTATTTAACTGAATGGAACAAAAACACTAACTCAAAAAAATATATGAACCCCCCTGCCATGTTCACTGCAGCATTCTTTACAATAGCCAAAATATGGAAGCAGCCTAAGTGTCCATAGATAGATGAATAGATAAGGAAAATGTGTTCTATCTATCTACACACACACCCACACACACAACACAGGAATATTATTCAACCATAAAAAGAGAAAATCTTGCCATTTGTGACAACATGGATGAAACTTGAGGACATTATGCTAAGTGAAATAAGTCAGACAGAAAGACAAAAAAACTTATGATCTCACATGTAGAATCTAAAAACAAACAAACAAACTTACTCACAGATGCAGAGAATGAATTGGTGGTTGCCATGATCGGCGTGCAAAATAAGTGAGGGTAATCTTTTTTTCTTTTTTAAACATATTTTATTGATTTTTTACAAAGAGGAAGGGAGAGGGACAGAGTTAGAAACATCAATCAGCTGCCTCCTGCACACTCCCTACTGGGGATGTGCCCACAACCAAGGTACATGCCCTTGACCAGAATCGAACCTGGGACCCTTCAGTCCACAGACCGACACTCTATCCACTGAGCCAAACCGGTTAGGGCGAGGGTAATCTTTAAGGTACTAACTTTCAGTTATAAAATAAGTCCAGGGGACACAGCATGGTGACTTAGAAGCAAAGATGCTCTAGTACCAATGAATACACCCAGTGCCCAAACTTTGCTTTCTTATACAACTCTCCAAATAAAGAAACTAGGGTTCCTTGAAGAAATCCAGGTTTGGGACAGGAAAAGCAAAAATAAGCCTGGAATATTTTTTGGTGCCAAAAAATAAGCAAGTGCTAAAAATAAATTATAGAAACATGTCAAAAAAGATAAGAAGCCAACCCAAAAGGGCTCTCAATAGCCAAATCTAGGATAATGTCAACTAAAAAAATAAATAATAACTGTAATGAATTATAGTCCACAGAATGAAATAAGAATCCATGAGTCTATACTGGTAGGTAAACAAATAAGTACATAAATGGAGAAGGGAAAGCTCTTCCTTACAGAATTGCAATTAATAGAGGCATAAGAAGTAACAATAGAAAACCATCATTAATCATCATTACCACAGTTAAGTTTTTCAAGCAAGATTCATCAATGGATGCTAAAATTACTGTATGATGGAGGAGAAACTAGTATGATGACAAAAAGATATTTACAAAATCTCAAAGTGCCTCACCCCAAGATACCTTCTAAGTACAACAGGGGGGTAAAAACAGAAACCTTACATGAGAAAAAACTGGCAGACACCACCTTAACTAAGTGATTAAAGAAAACATTAACCATATGCTTCCTGATATAGAACACTAAGGATGACACCACATCAATTCTGTGAAATTCTTGCCAAAAAATGCTTAAGTGGAATTTAATAATGAGGAGTAATTAAACAAGTCTAAATTGAGGAGCACTCTACAAATCATTTTGCCAGTATTCCTCAAAAGTGTCAATGTTATGAAAGGTAAAGAAAAACAGAACCATCGCAGACTAAAGGAGATTAAGGAGGCATGACAACTAAATACAAAGCGTGAGCTAGATTGGATCCTGGACCAGAAAAATGACATTATTGGGATAGCTGGCAAATTTCAAAAGGCTTGCAGATTAGATAATAGTATGGCATCAACGTTAATTTCCTTACTTTTTTAACAGTAGGTGGTTACACAAGATGTTAATATTTGGGGACTCTGAGTAAAGGGCATACAGGAATTATTTTTACAAGTATTTTATAAACCTAAAATTACTTTTTTGAAAAGCTAAAAAAACATATAAAAGACACATGAGTAAATATGCTTGGCACATGTAAGCATTCAAAATAGTTAGCTATCTATATAATAAAAACCCAGTGGTCGCAATGCCGTAACGACCAAAGACCGGTCACCAGGAGGCTGTGTGCGTGGCAAGGCACACGAGGGTGAGCGAGGACTTGACTCTGGGTCCCGCTGGCACCGCTGGGAGGCGCCAGCAGGACTCGGGGTCCCGGGTCTCGTGCGATTTCACGCGCTGGGTCACTAGTTCAGTAAATATTTTACTGAGTGCCTACTATGTGCCCAACAAACAGAAAAGGAAGGAGAGAAAGAAAAAAGCAAGCCAGGCAGGTAGGCAGGCATTCACTTACTAACAGATTCTTAACATAGATGAGTGTCTATTTGAAATAAACTCATGTCTATTTACACTCATATTCTACTACTCTTTCAAACGGAGTAATTCTAAGTCCTACTTAATTCTTGCTCTCCATTTTCCATATTCCTGTTCCTAGCTTTGTTATCAAAATGAATGTTTTCTAAAAAAATGGATCAAGTCCCAGGTATTTGACTTTGCCCATAATTTAGTCACCCTTAACTTTCTTATTTCTTTATTTATAAAACTAAGATGACTTTAACCAACTTTATAGGATTGTTGTAAGAATTAAATGGGAACAAATATAAGTAACAGGCACATAGTAGATGCTCAAAAGATGTTAGTTACCTTTCCCTTAAAAATTATACAGCTGACCTTTGAACACAGGGGTTAGGGGCACCGACCCACTGGCGGAGTCAAAAATCCATGTATAACAGTGGTTCTCAACCTTCCTAATGCCACGACCCTTTGATACAGTTCCTCATGTTGTGGTGACCCCCAATTTCATTGTTACAAATTGAACATAATTAAAGCATAGTGATTAATCACAAAAACAATATGTAATTATATATGTGTTTTTCGATGGTCTTAGGCGACCCCTGTGAAAGGGTCGTTCGACCCCCAAAGGGGTCGCGACCCACAGGTTGAGAACCGCTGATGTATAACTTTCTACTCCCCTTAAACTTAAGTTGTTCTTGGTATCTGCAGGGAATTGGTTTCAGGATGCCTCTCCTTCTGATAAATATCAAAATGCACAGATGCTTAAGTCCTATATATAAAATGATGTAGATCAATGCATATACTCAGTGGACTCCCAACCACAGATCACACACAGTACAGGTATTTACTGAAAAAAAATACACATATAAGTAGACCCATGCAATTCAAACCTGTGTGGTTCAAGTGTCAACTGTGTTTTTTAACTGTTGCAGGATCCTGAAGTGCAAACCAACAATTTTTTTAGTAATCTCTAGGTGAATCCCTGGTTCTATTTTCCTAAGAAGTGAATTTGTATTTTTCACCTACATTTAAAAAAAAATAATAATACTAGTATATATTTTTTATCCATTTTAACAGCTTCAGTATCTACTAAAAATTCAAATAACTAAAAAAATGCACAGCTCCCTCCTCTTTCACAAATGTCAAATATTTCTAACAGGTTTTCCAAACATTATTTCGATTTTCTCATCATGCCAACCTCAGACAAGATTCCAACAGCATGCTCTGCTGCCACCTATTAGCTGTTACCATACTCTCCTGATATTTCCTTCTTTTTTTGGAATCCTAAAGCAGCCTTAAAGTGCAAGCCTCAAGCCAGTGGAGTACAGTCCTTCTCAGATGAAATGTTCCAAGTGCCTGCAAAGAGTTCCAGCACAATCATTTTAAATCTAACAAAACTAAAGATATGTGCTTGACAATTCATTTTCTAGTCTCTCTCTCTTTCTCTCCCTCCCTCCCTCCCTCCTCTCTCTCTCTCTTCTCTCCTCACCCAATAACATTTTCCCATTGATTTTTAGAGAAAGGAGAAGAAAGAGGGAAAGACAGAAAGAAATATCAATGTGAGAGAAGCACATCGATTGGTTGCCTCCTGCATGTGCCCCAACCAGGGCCTGGGCCGGAGAGGAGCCTGCAACCAAGGTACATGCCCTTGACCAGAATCAACCCGGGACCCTTGGGTCCTCAGGCCAACGCTCTATCCACTGAGCCAAACCAGCTAGGGCTAGGCTCTTTCTCTTCCTATTTCCCATTATAAATGTTATGGCTGTCTCTGAAAAAAAATAAACCAAGTACAGGTAGTGAGGTGTCTAAGGGCAAAAAGCATCTTTCCCAGAACTAAATGTGTTGTCAACTGGAAATATTCTAATTAGAAAACCAACTAAAAATTGTAGAACAGTAAGAACAGCTGTTTTAAAACTACATGATCCCATACCTTGCTATTTATGTATTTTCTTCTAAAAATATTCAGTCAATATTTCACCCTCATATAGCAATGGAAAACTCAATCACATTACAAGAATGTACTGTACTCAACTACTAAACATAGAAGGGCTTTCTGCTCAATACTACCCTGAAAAAAAGGTAACTAATAGCTGCTCCTTCTATTAAATGACTTGCTCAGTAAATAGTCACAACATACCAACACAAACACATACACAGTTTAAAATGATGAACTTCAACTTCATTGGCGGTTGCTTAATTCTCTGGTCTCTCTTTTTCAAACCACACTAAATTTCAAAACACTTTCCTCATTAATTCAATGAAAACAGACCACCATGAATAGTCACAACAACTTTTTCATGTAGTAAGCAGAAAAAAACATGCCACCAAAGAACAGTGAGCAGCTCTTAAAAAACCTGCTTTCAGATTTTAATGCACTTGTCAACAATAGTGGTACAAGGCTACATGCAAGGGTAAAAAGAAGCATACAACATGGCTCACAGTCTTCAGAGGTTGACAATATAGTCAGGAATACAAGATTCAAACATAGAAAAGGATGCACGAAATAATACTGAGTAATAAATGACAAATAACTGGTATAGATAATATTTACTGCAACAGCGTGAAGGGTTGAAACAGCAATAAGAGCAAAGGTTTGCCATTCATAGGAAAGGAGGGGCTTAGGCAAGAGTAAGAGCAAGGGGGATTCAAGCTATTGAGAATAACAGGAGTGCAATGCTGTAATCCAAATAGTAAAAGCATGTTGTTTAATACAAATTATCAGACCAGTTTAGCTAAAAGAAAAATATACAAAACACGAGTGGGACAGCATTAGGAAGAAAAATGAACTGTGGAGGGCACTGAGTCACTGAGTGTTAGGTTAATGTTCCCAGAAGACAATGAGAAAATCACTGGAGACTCAGTACAGGGTAACATTCCCACACTATGGAGGGGTGAGGGTCAAGCCTGTAGCAGTGTTTAACAGACTGAAGACAACTGAGGGACGAATCATGCTATTTCAGTAGTTCAGAAATAATGCTAAAAGCTTGAAGTACAATGATGAATGGGGGGTGGGGGAGGGGATGAAATTTGGTGAGGGAACAACTGATATAACCTGGTCAATGACATAAAGCTAGACATGTACAAGGCAGAGGAAGGAATTCAAAATGTTTCCAAAGCTTTAAAACTGGGGACAGAAGTAGCATGAAGACAGAAAACCATTACTAATAAATTTTTCCAACAATTGAAATGTTTTTAAACCAAAATTCTACTTATGTTTTTATTTAACATAAAACAAAGCACAAACCCAAAGGTACAGCCAATTTCTGCAGTTGAATAAAAAGAGCATTCATGCTCAAATATTATGAACATCTTATACTAAAGAAGGAACCACAATCTATCATAAATCTACATAAATTAGTAGCTACTTCATCCAGATCCATGTTGCTATTCTTTTTGTCCAAATGACTCCCATTACTTGAATTACCATACACTTCATATTTAAAATAAATAACTAGGCAGAATAATTAACTGACACCCTGTTAGTTATTCTGCCTAGTGAACTATATGAATAAAAGCAACACATGCTGGACTATAGATTTCTCAAAAGGCTAATCAACAGACTAGAAACACTAAATTGCAAACTGAGTTACCATCAAATCCTTTATAAATAAACTAGTGGCCCAGTGCATGGATTCATGCACATTGAAAGGAAATTGATTAGAAGGTGGCCAGTGGGGCGGGACTGGGTGAGACGGGCTGGACACGCCCTGGAGCCAGCCTCCCTTGGTCCCTCCCCACCGGCTGCATCTGGGCAGCACTGTGCCACAGCTCGAAGGGCATCTGCAGTCACCGCAGCTCAGCAGTAAACCAGATTCTGGGTGACAGTGCCCCAGCAACAACATAATCCACGGCCGAAGGTGGAATTGTGCGGCCTGTGAGGAATAAGGCTCCCTCTTCTCTGGTTCTGGGGTGCGTCACCCAAGAACCGCTGCTGCCAAGTCAATGCAGCTCGGCAGCTCCTGCATTGAGTGTCTGCCTCCCGGTGGTCAGTGCGTGTCATACATACTGGCCAGTTGGCCAGTCGCTTAGCCTTTTATATATATAGATACAGACTCATACCTTTCTTTTCCTATAAGTCTCCACCAAAGTAATCAAATTTTGAAAAAATAAAAACCATAAAATATACTAGACAAGTTTCATTGAGTTTCTTGGTTACCTTTACTTTATCTCTTCTCAAGCAACAGAATAGACAATTTTCATCAAAAGTCCAATCAGAAATGCTTTCAGGTTCACAGTCTGCAAAAATAGTAGGAATAACAAATTAATAGTCACAGATGAGGATTTTTCAGGAAACAAATGAGAATGTCAAAAATATTATTTTAACAAAAAAACTTTACTTAATAGTAGACAGGTTCCTATTTATGTAAAATCTTAACAACTGCTCACTAGTTAATATACCTTCTTCATACATATACTTTGCATTATTAACTAAACACAAAAAGATGCTTACATTGATATAGCTTTAACCAACAAAACTATGAATAAAAAGGAGAAGACAGAGGCTAAAATCACCAAGGTATCGTGTCACCAGGATGATTTTTAAATAACAAAAAAATATTTTGAATACCTTTAAATAAACTGAGATCTTTTAAAAATGCAGGTCCAAACAGCCCTTCAAGAATACTTTCAAACCCTGAAAGGATGGAAAAAAATCCATTATTATAATATTCCCTATTGTAATTTAATATTAATCCATCACATGAAAAAATGATAGGGTTTTCCTCCAGTTCTCAAGGATCCCCAGATTATTACTGAAGAGATGCTAAGGGAAGAGTGTCAACGACAAATCTTAAAAAAAGGCTTTGCATTTTTATCAATGATTAATATTCAATACAAATTCAGAGCACATTCAAGAACTATATAAAACAGACAATTGCTAGAAATAACTAATAAAGGAATGGAAACTCATGGGTTCTCTTACCATCTTCCCAAATCCCAAATACCTCTTTATATAAACATTCAAAGTCTAGTTTAAAAGGTGCCTTTCCTAGTAAGAGTCAAACTGCTTCAAAGTTTCCACAACAGTCTGGATTAATCAAATAGTATGTTTCTAAAATCAACTGAGACAACATATTTTCAAGCTAATAGTTTTTTTAAAAATATGCTTTTATTGATTTGAGAGAGAGGAAGGAAAAGGGAGAGAGAGATAAAAACATCAATGATAAGAGGGAAATCACTGATGGGCTGTCTCCTGCAAGCCCCCTACTGGAGTTTGAGCCCACAATCAGGCATGTGCCCTGACAGAATTGAACTGTGACCTCCTGGTTCACAGGTCTGGTATGCTCAACCACTGAGCCACACCGGCTGGGCCAAGCTAATAGTTTTTTGAAGAAAGAAAATCCTCACTGAGAACACCAATATATCACTATAGAAAAAAGCAACTATATAACATTTTAACAGAAAAACACTTGTGATTTCACATTGCCACAATTAACTATTTACTGGTTCCTTTATGAAGTTAGAACCCACTAATTATACATACAAAAATATGAGAGCCCTGGATGGTGCAACTCCGTGGTTGGAGCATCGGCCCACTCACCAAATGGTCTAGGGTTCAATTCCCAGTCAAGGGCACCTACTTAGGTTGCAGGTTGGATCCCCAGCCCAGTTGGGTGTGTGCAGGAGGCAACCAATTGATGTGTCTACCTCACACTGAGGTTTCTCTGTTTCTCTCCCCTCTCTTCCACTCTCTAATAAAGAATTTAAAAAGGAGCCCAGCCGGAGTATCTAAGTGGTTGAGGTGGACCTATGAATCAGAGGTCATGGTTCAATTCCTGGTCAGGGCACATGCCTGGATTGTGGGTTCAATCCCCAGTATGGGGCCTGCAGGAAGCAGCTGACCAATGATTCTCTCTCATCATTAATGTTTCTCTCTCCCTCTCCCTTCTTTTCTGAAATCAATAAAAAAAATATATTTTTTAAAATAAGAAAAAAAATTAAATATACCTATACATAAATATTTAAATTAGCATCATCTTGTACCAGTATAAAGTAGAAAATGAAACACACACAAAAAAAGTTTCTGATTTATTTAATCAAATATTGGTGATCAAAGCAATAAAAAGCAATTTAAAAATATCTTTGCCATCTTGGTGTCTATGGGTTAAGAGAGTAAGGAGGAAAAAGAGGAAGGGTATCAGACTGTATCTTTATACAACATGACAGAAACAATGGATTAGAGTAGTGGTTCCCAAATTATGTGTTGTGTGCCTTACTGGGAGCTCAAATGTATTCATGTATACTTTAAGTGTGACCTTTAGAAAAAAATTAGTATGTCTTGTGTATTTAATGTACATACTACTTTTCAAATGCATAGAAATGTTACTATAATTAAGAAAACATAAAAAGTGTTACTGAACTCTTAGTAGTTAGGGGCACTACGTATTTTGTCACCCTCTACTATCACCTAAGGCTTTATAATTTTTAATATTCAACTCCTATGTTCAAAAGAGAGTGAAGCACTAATTTAAAATACTATTAGAGGCCCGGTGCACAAATTCGTGCACCAGTGGGGTCCCTTGGCCTGGTCTGCAGGATCGGGCCAAAACTGGCTCTCCAACATCCCCCGAGGGATCCCAGATTGCAAGAGGGCACAGGCCAAGGTGGGACCCCACTGGTGCACGATCGGGGCGGCCAGGGAGCACAGGAGGTTGGCCAGCCAAGGAGGGACCGTGGGTGTGTCCGGCCCTTCTCACTCAGTCCCAATCAGCCAGACCCCAGCAGCAAGCTAACCTACCAGTCAGAGCATCTGTCCCCTAGTGGTCAGTGCACGTCATAGCAACTGATCGACCGGTGGACTGTCTGCCCCCTGGTGGTCAGTGCACGTCATACGAGTGGTTGAGTGGCCTTAGCATATCATTAGCATATTACGCTTTGATTGGTTGAACGGCTGACCCATCGACCAGACACTTAGCATATTAGGCTTTTATTACATAGGATAGCCAGGCCCTAGCTCCTGTGGCTCAGTTGGTTGGAGTGTCTGTCAGTGGTGGGTTCAATTCCTGGTTAGGACACATACCCAGGTTTTGTTTCTGTCCCCAGTCCAGGGTCCATGTGGAAGGCAAACAAACAATATTTCTCTCTCTCTCTCTCTCTCTCTCTCTCTCCCTGTGTGGAAGGTAAACAAATGATGTTTCTCTCTCTCCCTCTCTCTCTTTCTCTTCCTCTCTCCCCCTCCCTCCTTTTGTCCCTCCCTCTGTCTCTCCCTTTCTTTCTCAGAAATTAATTAATTAATTACTATAGCCAGGGAATACCTGAGGTTCACACACATGTTGCATTTCCTTACCACGAATTCAATTACCATGAAAGGTTTGGAAGATAAGGGGTCAGATAAGATGGTCCCTGGGAACAGTATTTTATTTGGCTATAAGAATAACATTGTAATTTTAGGAATTTCTTTGTCCTTCGCATTAAGCCATAATTAAAGAGTAATCTCTAGCAGCGGTTCTCAACCTGTAGGTCGCGACCCCTTTGGCAATCGAACGACCCTTTCACAGGGGTTGCCTAAGACCATCCTGCATATCAGATATTTACATTACGATTCATAACAGTAGGAACATTACAATTATGCAGTAGCAACGAAAATTAATTTTATGGTTGGGTCGCAACATGAGAAACTGTATTTAAAGGGCCAGAAGGTTGAGAACCACTGCTCTAGAGTTTGTGTTATCTACATTGTAGTTAGAGAGTTGATTTTTCTGCACTATTTTTTAGGTTCTAGACCAGGGGTGGGCAAACTTTTTGACTCGAGGGCCACAATGGGTTCTTAAACTGGACCGGAGGGCCGGAACAAAAGCATGGATGGAGTGTTTGTGTGAACTAATATAAATTCAAAGTAAACATCATTACATAAAAGGGTACGGTCTTTTTTTTTTTTTAGTTTTATTCATTTCAAACGGCCGGATCCAGCCTGCGGGCCGTAGTTTGCCCACGGCTGTTCTAGACTTTCCACTTATTATTAAGGAGCAACTGTTTTTCAATTCTCCTTAGTTCTTTCCCATCAAAATTATTCCAAGAATATTAGCAAGATCAAACTACCCATTTAAGAAACTGGGAAGTATGTATGCCTGTTTATTATTTGCCTGCTACAATTAAAACATTTTCTACTAAATTCTTCCCCACACTAGAGAGGAGAAAGGGTTGCATTGAGGTTTTTGAGGGTGAAGAGGCAGTGGTAGGTAAGAGAATGAAAAGGACTTGCTAGATACAATCTATCTCTGCAAACTAGATATTCCCAACACTAGCCTTAAAAAAAACAAAAAAATCCCACAGGCTGCCTCCAACTCTAAAACCCTCCTACCCCGCCCCCCCAAAGGAATTGATTTTACAAATATTTCAGTATCTTGAAAGTACCAAGTACACAATGCAAATAGCTAAATGATATTACAGGTGGCTCTTATCCTGAAGAGCAAATCTAATTTGCTTTCACCTGAGTTTATAAGAAATCATAATAAATTCAAAACTTGTATGCTAAGCACAAATTCTTGAAAAGGAAAAATGTAAATACAGCAAGAACTAATATTGGGAAACAAAAACAAAACAAAGCTTTAGAAGATAAAATTTAAAAATTACAAAGGACAATGGAACCTGAAAGAATAAGAAAACAGAAAAAAACTTCATCACACAACAGACAGTAATAAAAACCAAATTACAGAGCAAAAAGCAGTGAAAAGGAAAGACCGAAATGAAACAATAAAAAAATCTGGTCATAAAGTTAGTAACTGATCAAAATACTAACTTAAACAAGTCACTTTTCTTTTGCTCATATCTGCAACAATACATTAAACCTCACACATATTTCTGATTTGACACTGTAAAGCCATATTTTGCTACCCTCTGTTAACTGAACTTAATGCCACTCAGTTTTATTAATATTAAATATTGGATTTAGCAGTTGCATAGCAACAAGGACTGTCTCATGTGCCATGCTTGACATTAACAAAAGGCAAATAAGGGAAGAACAAATGTATTCAAAATTTATACCATGATCTCATAGAAAAGCCATGAAGATCAATAACAAAATGTCATGGAAAATTAAATAAATACTGAAAAAGATAGCCATGTCATTATGTTCAATCACTAGGATTTAAAAAGCACTTTTATGTAATATATTACATATAAAGAAATACTAATAATTTTACTGAACATGACCACTATCCAAGAATTCCTATCCAACATTACAACTGGTCTCAAAGCTGGTCTCCAGACTCTTCCTCACTGCAGCCTGCACTGTCTTCAGATTGCATTCCTGAAGCACTGCTTTAACAATGCTACCATCTGTTCAGAAAAATTGTACATTATATAAAAAACAAATCCCAAATTCCTAAATCCAGCAATCAAAGCAGCTTATAATTTGACCCCAACCTACTGTTAAAAAGCAGCCAGTTTCACAGAACCTTCCTGCTCATTCTCACAGCTTCAGTCAGGTTGGTGTTCTAAGATAGTCAGTTATCATTTCTACCTCCTAATATTTTCTCAAGCCTTTGTATCTCATCTCTGCACAAATAAATTATCTTCTTCAAGGTACTCTTCAATTTACTTAAGAAATACATATTCACTTATTCAATATACATTAACTGGGAGCCTGCCTTCCAACCAGGGTCAGTGGCTGGCACTGAGTAGGCAGTGGTGAGCAGACATGATGCCTGCCCTCATGGAGCTTCGGTTTCTAGTTTTTTCATCTTCAGAATTCATATATCATTTCCTCCTTTTAAGTAAATGTCAGTTGCCTTATGTTTTCTGTCATGTGCAAAGTACTGTCTATGTAAGTATTCTGTAAAATAAAATTTGTTATAGGCTATCTAAACCCTGTTGTTGTTTTTTTAAGTATATTTTATTGATTTTTTTACAAAGAGGAAAGGAGAGGAATATAGAGTTAGAAACATCGATGAGAGAGAAACATCCATCAGCCACCTCCTGCACACCTCCTACTGGGGATGTGCCCGCAACCAAGGTACATGTCCTTGACCGGAATCGAACCTGGAACCCTTCAGTCTGGAGGCCGACGCTCTTTCCACTGAGCCAAACCCGTTAGGGCTATCTAGACCCTGTTTTATTTTTCATACATTTGTATCTCCTCTCCTCACAGAGATTTAATGCTCCAGAAAGGACGGAAAGGTCTTCCTGTTTCCCACAATGTTTCTCTTATACTAGGGCTCTATATGCCTGATTCTGAGCTTCTGGTTTAATCAGAAAACTCTGGAAAGATAGAAGATTACAATTTATCACATATTTTCCTCTACAATCTAAATCAGAATCTCTTCTCCATTTCTAACTAAAGGGGGAAAGGCAGGTCATGAAAAGTAACAGGATAGGAACATATCATATACAAGCTAACTAAGGCAAGCAATACAGCCTGTACTTTTGAAACAAAGAAAAAATTACTGAATAAAAAATGGTTCCTGGGTCTTAGGAACCTCTCCTCTGAAATACCAGATTAGCAATTTGAGAAACAAAAGGGTGCTGAAGAAAACCTAGGAGCAGATCAGAAAATTAGCTATTTTTACATCAAGGTCCCTTGGGTACCTTGTACAACTTGATGCTTGGTATAAAAGAGCTCAATTTTCAACAGAGCATTACTTTATAAAATATCAGTTCAAAGGTGCCTGCTAGTTACAATCACCTACTAATCTACTAGTATATAATACAAGCCTAAGCGACTGTTACCTTGGAACGACCAGAACGACTGGTCGCTATGATGTGCACTGACCACCAGGGGGCAGGTGCTCAACGCAGGAGCTGTCCCCTGGTGGTCAGTGCACTCCCACAGGGGTAGCGCTGCTCAGCCAGAAGCTGGGCTCATGGCTGGTGAGTGCAGCAGGCAGCGGGCCTAAGCCATCAGTTGGACATCCCCTGAGGGCCCCTGGACTGCGAGAGGGAGCAGGCCGGGCTGAGGGAGCCCCTCCACTTCATGAATTTTGTGCACTGGGCCTCTAGGGTCCTAATAAACAAAGTTGGTACTGACATTATCTGGAGTTCTTTGCTTAAAACTCAAGGGTGTTATTACTTTCTGACATCACACTGAACTCCAAGTGAGCCCCAAAATGAAAGTAATTAAAAAGCACCAGATTTTATAATCTTTTGTTTTATCCAAGATAATATAAGATAATTAACAACTCTTCACTGATGTTCCAGCTATCTCAGTATGTCATGCAACTAAAGAAATGTGGATGAACTTCTACAGGTAATGATAAAAAACCAGGCTCCTCTTCTCTTTTCTTTAGGCAATCCACCCCACCATTGGACAACTACGTTCATTGAGAGTTCTTCCTCTCTCTCTGAGCATCTGTTCATGGCCCAGGCACTTTGAGGAGCCCATTTGCTGACATGGCTCACTTGTTACCCTCAGAATAACACAGCATGAGAAGTGATGAAAAAACCTGACCAGATATACTGAAGAGAAACAATAATTTAAGTATAACTAATGCCCAAACTGAAACAGAATTAGCGAAGAAAAAATATACTAGAACTTAAAGAAAAATTATAAATAGTATTTCTACTGAGACCAGCATTTCTACTGAGACCAGCATTTTTTTTTTCTTTTTAAAGAGAATGCTGCTCTAAAAAGAGAGTGAAAAATATGTTTGGGGGAGGGGAAAAAGAAAAACAAAAATGCCAAAAGAACCAAATAGAGGTACTGAGTAGGAAAATATACAACCAACTAGTGATTTAGAAAACCAACTTAAGAAATGTCTTCATAATGTATACTGAATCTGAAGACACAGAAATCATGAGAAAAAGATGAGAGAAGTGGCCAGAATATTCAATATCTGTAAAATAGGATTTTTCAGAACAAAAAAAGTTAATAAATATAAATAAGAAATTTTAAAAAGTGGGTGGGAGGAGAAGAAGGAAAAAAAATAAAACTTCCTAACATTAAATAATATCTTGAGTCTTTAGTATCTAATGGCTCTGAGAAGTACTGGGGCAGAATCCCAGTGGTGGAAAGCACACACATACATATATAACTCTCCTGGTAAAATAACTCAATTTCAAGAATAAAAATTTTTAAGCTCCAAAGAAGGGGAATTTTTACTTAATTTTATTTGAAATAAGAGGAAAGAGACTTAGACTGCTAGTTATTTCATCAGTAAAAGTAAATGCCAAAAGCCAATGGAGCTATGTTCACAAAATTCTGAACTTTTGTACCCAATTTATTATTCATAGACAGGGGTAAAAGGAAGACATCACTAGATATGCTCTGATTTGGAAAGTAAGATAGCCATTCACTCTGAGGTAGGTTACATAAAGTAGTTTAGCTAAATAAAAAATGACTCAGAACAAAGACCTTAAAAAAGGAGAAAATACTACACACACACACACACACACAGCTGGCGTGGCTCAGTGGTTGATCGTCCACCTATGAAGAACCAGGAGGTCGTGGTTCGATTCCAGATCAGGGCATATGCCCAGGCTGCAGACTCAATCCCCATTGTGGGGTGTGCCAGAGGCAGCCAAACAATGATTCTCTCTCATCATTAATGTCTCTCTCTCTCTCTCTGAAATCAATAATATAAAAAAAGTGGCAAGCAATATACCAGTATTAGTTAAGTGTCAATATAGGGATTCCGTTTAACATAAAAAGAATTCTTTAAATAGATAAACACAATATAATTTTTAAAATTAAGAATAACATTCCAAATTATTACAACAAAATCTTCGGTGAAGTAGAGTAAAATATGTTAAATTAAGATCAAGTGTTTGTGGAGGGAGCAATCTGTAATACTCATAAAATTATTATATCAACTAGTGGCCCAGTGCATGGATTTGTGCACACTGAAAGGAAATTAATTAGAAGAAAAATTCGTGCAGTAATTATGTTACTACAAAAAAATTACATCCTATATAATAACTATCCTATATAATAAAAGCCTAATATGCTTAAGTGTCTGACCGTTCGTTTGCCCGGTCGCTATGACACGAATTGACCACCAGGGGGCAGACGCTCCAACCGGTAGGTTAGCTTGCTGCTGGGATCTGGCCTATCAGGACTGGGCGAGACGGGCCAGACTCTCCCTGGAGCCCTCCAGTGGTCCCTCCCCGGCCCCAATTGTGCACCAGTGGGGTACCTCAGCCTATCCTGCGCCCTCTCACAATCTGGGACCCCTCGGGGGATGTCAGAGAGCCGGTTTCGGCCCAATCCCCGCAGGCCAGGCCAAGGGACCCCACCAGTGCACGAATCCGTGCACCAGGCCTCTAGTAGTATATATAATATCCTATATAATAAAAGCCCAGTGACCGAATGGTGGAACGATCAGAACAACTGCTCGACCAGTCGCTATGACGCGCACTGACCACTAGGGGGCAGACAACGCAGGAGCTGCTTCCTGGTGGTCAGTGCACTCCCACAGTGGGAGCACCGCTCAGCTGACCGGGATGAGCAGCACTCCCAAGTGGGCTGATCCCCACAGGCCATGCCCCCCACCAGTGCACAAATCCTGTGCACCGGGCCTCTAGTAGTATTATAAAATTAAAATACAAAATATTTATTCGCCCTTCTCTATAATAGAAGTGTCAGAGATGAAAGAAAATTAGTAAAATGTATATGAAAATAATATATAAATTGGTTAATAAACAATAACATGATATAAAAATAAAAACATGATATAAAAACATTGATAAAAACAATGATTGATAAATTGATTAATAAACAACATAACAGACATGATATAAAAACAAAATGTGATATAAAAACAAAACATGATATAAAAACATTGATAAAAACAATGACTGATAAATTGATTAAACTTATTCTAATATCTCCCTGTACACCACATTAAGAGTAAAAACACTTTCAGAGTGCTTGACTAATTTCCCTTGCGATGAAGTATTTACAACTTTAACGTCACACACCACACTCTTCCGAGAGAAAGCAACATATAACTGACCATGTCCGAAAACGGGTTCAGGTAGGAATATTCCTACTCTGTCTAGAGTTTGTCCTTACGATTTACGAATAGTCATCACAAATGCTGGCATTATGGGAAACTGTCTTCGAATTAATTTAAATGGGAAGCCAGTGTCAGATGGGAACAAACTAATTCTTGGAATCAGAACAACCTCTCCTTCTGCAGATCCTGTTAATACTTCAGCTTTGATTATGTTAGGTCGCAATCTTTTGATAATAAATACAGTACCATTACAAAGACTCCATTTACATTCTGGCATCACATGTGATTGGCACCAGTGAGAGATTTATATGTATTGCGCATGTGCGAGTCAACGTTTACTTTTAAATTGCCAGTGCGCGTCAAATGCCAGTGCGCATCATATGTGCTGGCCAGCCGGTCAGTCAGACGGATGGTCTGTCACTTAGCCTTTTTTTAAAAAAATATTTTTATTGATTTTTTACAGAGAGGAAGGAGAGGGATAGAGAGTTAGAAACATCGATGAGAAAGAAACATCGATCAGCTGCCTCCTGCACACCTCCTACTGGGGATGTGCCCACAACCAAGGTACATGCCCTTGACCAGAATCGAACCTGGGACCTTTCAGTCTGCAGGCCGACACACTATCCACTGAGCCAAACCAGTTAGGGCTAGCCTTTTATATATAGAGATTTTTTTTACTGATAAGAAAATGTAGGCTTAAAATGTATGGGTAAAGTAGAAGAAATTTGGGGGGCGGGGGGGCTTGTAGGTAGAAGAATTTTTAAATCACCAGAGGATATAACAGTAAAAATGGTCAACTATAAAATAAAATTAAACAAAAAGCAGGCATACTAAATAGAAAAAACAAAAAAATTTCAGGAATAATACCAAACATGTATGTTATATGTGAACTGACGGAATTAACTAAGTAAAAGAGAGAAAATTGTCAGATAGGGCTAAACAATATGTGGTTTATAAAAGTGACTCAGATATGTTGAAATTATAGAGACAGGCAAAGAAAAATGTAGAAAAAAAAGAATAGGTGGCAATGAATATCAAAGAAAAATTCAAAGATAAAAGCATAAAACAAAATGAAAAAGAATTTTTCTATTACTAAAGGGGTAATCTATTTCATGAGTGGAATGGACCTATCATTTTTACCTTTTATTTCTGTTTGGGTTTGGCATCTAGCCTCCTAGAAAGACTTGGGATGCTCTCTCTTTCTTAAAAGATGGGTTGAACTCACATGCAAAACCATCTGGGGTTATTTTCTTCGAGAGAAGAGTTTTAACTATTAAATTTATTTAATACTTACAGAACAATTAAAACTTTTTATTCCTTCTTGAGTTGATCTTTGGCAAGTGTTATTTTTCTTGAATTTCAAAATTATTGGTATATGGTTGTTGATAGTAGTTTCCCTTGTCTTTTTTTAAATAGTGGTAAAATATACATAATATGAAATATACCATTTTAAATGTACCATTAAATATACTATTTACATTGCACCATCACCAGAACTTTTTTCAACTTGCAAAATTGAAACTCTATACCCATTAAACAATAATTCTCTATTCTTCCCATGAGCCGCCTCACCAACAATCATTCTACTTCCCATTTCTGTGAATGTAACTGCTCTAAGTACCTCTTAAATAGAAATCATACAGTATTGTCATTTAGTGACTGGCTTATTTCACTTAGCATAATGTCCTCAAGGTTTATCCACGCTGTAGCATGCCCTTCCCTTTTTGTTGTTGTTTGTTTGTTAATCCTCACCTGAGGATATTTTTCCCATTGATTCTTAGAGAGAGTAGAAGGGAGGGAGGGAGGGAGAGGGAGAGGGGGAGAGAGAGAGAGAGAGAGAGAGAGAGAGAGAGAGAGAGAGAGAAAACACATATGAGAGACACACATTGATTGGTTGCCTCCTGCACTCACCCCGACTAGGGCCAGGGATAGAGGTATGTGCCCTTGACAGGAATCAAACCTGGGGACCCTTCAGTCCATCCTTGACAGGAATCAAACCTGGGACCCTTCAGTCCATGGGCTGATGCTCCATCCACTGAGCCAAACTGACTAGGGCAGGATATCCTTTTTTTAAAGGCTGAATAATATTCCATTGATGCATGCATCAAATTTTGCTTATCCATTCATCCACGGATGGACATTTGGATTGCCTACCACTTCTGGCTATTGTAAATAATGCTGCTATAAATCCCTTATCTTTTGATACCCAAACTAACCCATCCAAAGCCAGACCTCTATCTAAATCCTGTATTTCCTAAATCTCTTTAACCTATAGTTATAATCTTCATTTTGGTAATACTATTTGTGTGTTTTTTAATCAATCTTGATCAATCTTGCCAGGTTTGTTTTCTAAGGTTTTATTTTCCCCAAAAAAATCCACTTTTGACTGTTTTTTTTTTCATCTTCTTTATCATATCTTTGTTTTCTGGTTCATTAATTTTCATTCTAAGTTTCATTATCTTTTTATTTTCTTTGGATTTATTCTGTTATTCTTTTTTTAAAAATATTTTTTTATTTATTTCAAAGAGGAAGGAAGAGGGAGAGAGATATAAACATCAATGATGAGAATCATTGATTGGCTGCCTCCTACACGCCCCCTACTGAGAATCAAGCCTGGAACCAGGGCATGTCTCCTGACCGGGAATTGAACTCTAACCTCCTGGTTCATAGATCAATGCTCAACCACTGAGCCACTCCGGGTGGGCCTGTTATTCTTTTTCTAAGTTATGATAGCTTGGTTCACTTACTTTTTTTTTTCTTTAACAAAGAATGAAGTATAGGAGTGATTTAAGAGAACTAAATTTTTAATTATTTTGTATTAAGAAGCAATCTAGGATAAGTAAAATATAATATATCCAAGTAATGGAATATTGCCCTGCCAAAACTTTTGATGGCTTTCCACTGACAATATTGAAAACTTCACATTCCTGGATGACATGCAAGATCACTGAGTTCTCTCTTAGTTCCAAACTACTTTTACAGTCTCCCCTACCCCTATTTTCTGTCACATAAACTATGCTCTGGCGAGACTGATTAATCTTCTATATACATAAAAGCCTAATATGCAAAGTGTCCCCTCAGGAGTTCAACCGACCGGGAGTTCGATTACTTGCTATGATGTGTGCTGACAACCTGGTGGCAGCGCAGAACGAAGGGAAGCCCCAGCCGGCAGCCGCTAGGGACCCTACCCATGCACAAATTTCATGCACTGGGCCTCTAGTCATTACATACATATCAATACTTCCATGCTTTTTAAGCATAGCATGTCCTCTGACTAGAATGTTTTCCTGCAAGCCTCAATCTACTTAATTCTAAGGCATCCTTTATCTCAGTGGTTCTCAACCTTCTGGCCCTTTAAATACAGTTTCTCATGTTGTGACCCAACCATAAAATTATTTTCGTTGCTACTTCATAACTGTAATTTTGCTACTGTTATGAACCGTAATGTAAATATCTGATATGCAGGATGGTCTTAGGCGACCCCTGTGAAAGGGTCGTTCAACCGCCAAAGGGGTCGCGACCCACAGGTTGAGAACCGCTGCTTTATCTCATCCCACAAACCCCAGGCAAAGTTAGGAACATCATCATCAATGCTGAAGTTGCACTGCTTATAAACTAAAATTTTGGGGGCATTTTATCCACTAGATTTTGAGCAAATAAATAGAGTCTATTCATCTTTTTCTTAACATCAGCCTGTTCCTTAAACTGCAGTCAATACTGTTTGTTTGATGAATAGATCCTTATATTTACCTGAGTGGTTTGAAATTCCACAATGACTCCATTTTGTGTATCTGGCATGTTGAAGACCCACAGAAATAGAAATAAAACAGAAGTGTAATTGATATCTGATAGAAAAAGGATGGTTTTCTGCTCCAGCTCAACCAAGTTTCCTGTATCTATGAACTAAAACCAGAACATAATTAATGGCTTGCTTTGCTGGCCCATCACCAGAGATGACAGGACACTTTTGTGTGTGTGTGTGTGTGTGTGTGTGCACGCGCATAGCTGTAACCACAGCAAAGACAGAAATAAAGGAAAGATGAAGTCCTATATAACAGTGACATTAATAGATTAAGAAGAAAAAGAAATATGTATTGAACAGCTGGAACATTACGAAAATAATTTAATATAATTATATCTACATACCTAATTCCATAAATGAGGTTCTAAGATGTTAAGTAACCAAAATCATACAAATAGTAAATAGCTAGGTCAGATTAATTTAGTTCTTTGGAAATCCAAGGGCAGTTTTGGTTCATTTTTCCAGTGATATCAAACTGTCTTCAGCAGAGTAATTATGCTAAAAAGAAGCCATTTAAATGCAAATCTAAAGTTGATTAGAAATGAGTCAATTACACCAGGAGTCACAATCTATGGGCCAAAATTCCTTAGAGGAACTCAAGTCATTACAAGGTCAGTAAATCCATATGAGCACTGTTTGTAAATTAAGTAAAAATGTGCTTGCATATACAACCACTACTCTACTGAACGCATTATGCTGTGAACAAAATACATGTTTCTTTTAAAAGCATTACTGAATTCATAATGTCCTTTTATTATATTTTCTCAAAGACACTAAAAATGCAATACAATGTAAGAGACCAGAAGTTTCTTTTGCCTTTTTGATTTGTTTTGTTTTTTAGATTAATGAAGCAAAAAGAATTTCTATTGTTTCTAAGACTCTTTTCCTTGGTGGACCAGATATTGTGTCTACTATGAGTCAGGCACTAGGAATGCAGCTATGAATAACACAGACAAAAGTCCCTATCTTGTAAACTTTATGGCAGGGGAGAGAAATGATACAAATAATAAGGATGATGATAAATGTGCGATAAGGATAAGCAGAAGTAGTAGTCAAAGAAGAATATAGCAGAGTAGGGGGATAACAAACAAACCCTGATAAACTCTGACTGGTAACTCTGAGAACTGCTGGGTAGGGACAGAGTAAGGAGAATTTTTAAGGCCCGAAAAAGATTCTAGGAGGCAACATTTTGGATACTGAATGAAGTGAGGAAGCAAACCATGTAGGTATCCAGGACAGGAACATTCTAGGTAGAGGGAACAACACTAAAGCAATACATAGTGTGAAGTATGGTATATTTGAGAAACAGCAAGAAAGTTGGTATGATCTGAGCAAATAACTAAGATTAAAAGTAGGAGATAAGATCAGAGATCTAGAGACAAGATCATAGTGAGGAGATTGGATTGTGAATTTAATAGAGATCCACTGGGTTTACATTTAGGTGGTAGTGGAGGTAATATGATCAGATTTATATTATTTGAGATTTCCAGGTGAATATATGGATAACTAATTATGAGGAAAGCATTATTAGGAGACTATTATATTATAACAGCTCTAGCAAGAGATACTGGTAACTTGAACTGGTGTGGCAGTAATGGAGGTAGAGAGTAGTGGCTGGATATAGAGTATATTTTGAAGATAAAACCAACTTGTTTGGTGATGCTCTAAATGTGGAATGTGAGGGAAAGGAGCTGAAAGCAATACTTGGGCTTTTGGTCTGAGAAATGGGTATATGGTAATATAACTTTCTAAGATAGAGAAGACTGGAGGAGAAAGGTTTAACAGAGATCTATCTAGTTCAGTTTTGAACACGTTAAGTCTGACATATCTCAGAAATCAACGTGGATATATGTAGGAGGCAATTGGATAGGTGAATCTGAAGTTAAAAGGAGATACCGGATCAGTGATATAAAACTAGAAATCATCAAAGAGAGGTAAAATAAAGCCTTACAACTAGATGAGATTGTATTCCGTTAATAAAAGCAGATAAAAAGGAGAGGAGGGTAGAAGACTGAATACTGGAGCATTGCAATGTTTACCAATTAGGAAGAAAAAGACTGAAAATATGACCAGGTCTTATTTTGCATCTGGCAAAAAACTTGGTTGTAAGCACTCAAAAATTACTAGCTGATCTGCATTATTGTATACTAGAGGCCCGGTGAGCAGAATTCGTGCACAGGTAGGCCAGCACGAATTCCTAGGCCTGGCCAGCAATCAGGGCCGATCGGGGCCTTCCAGCTGCCAGCCAGGGCCTCCCTTTGTTCTGCGCCGCCCCCTGGTGGTCAGCGTACGTCATAGCGAGCAATTGAACTCCCAGTCTCCCAGTCGAACTCCCGAGGAAACAATTTGCATATTAGGCTTTTATATATATAGATAGATAGAGGGTAAGTAATTTAAATGTAAATCATACCCCCCAACCTCATACAAGCGATGCTTTTGAAAGGAAGCACATCATTTTGTATATAATAAACACATTTCTTTAACTATATCTAATTTACATTATTAAAATCATTATTTTATAACATGCCTCCAACATAGTTTAATATATGGCTGTACAAAAGAACAAATTTCAAGCCCTAACCGGTTTGGCTCAGTGGATAGAGCGTTGGCCTGCGGACTCAAGAGTCCCAGGTTCGATTCCGGTCAAGGGCATGTACCTTGGCTGTGGGCACATCCCCAGTAGGGGGCGTGCAGGAGGCAGCTGATCGATGTTTCTCTCTCATCCATGTTTCTAACTCTCTATCTCTCTCCCTTCTTCTCTGTAAAAAAATCAATAAAATAGCCCTAACCGGTTTGGCTCAGTGGATAGAGCATCAGCCTGCAGACCAAAGGGTCCCAGGTTCGATTCCGGTCAAGGGCATGTACCTTGGTTGCGGGCACATCCCCAGTAGGGAGTGTGCAGGAGGCAGCTGATTGATGTTTCTCTCTCATAATGTTTCTAACTCTCTATCCCTCTCCCTTCCTCTCTGTAAAAAAAATCAATAAAATATACTTTTTTTAAAAATCAATAGAATATATGTAAAAAAAAAAAAAAGAACAAACTTCAATCTGGCTCCCACTAGAATAAGCTTCAGCTTTTTTAGAAATATTTAAATTACACCAAAGTTTGAGTTAGTCTTCTGATTTATATACATACTTACATATAAAGTAAATTCTTTTTTTTTTTTAAGTAAATTCTTAATAGTTTTCAATGATTACCTACTCTCTGCAGAATAAAATCTAAACTATGAGGTCTGGCATTTAAATCCTTCCAAAAGTGAACCTTTTCAACAATCTCTCTTCCAATAGCCTTCAACTACATTCAACTCACACTATTCTGTTTCTTGACTATAACTTGATTTTCCTTTTCTTGATTCTTCTCCTCACCCTGTTCCTTCCCCTTAAAATGTCCTTCTCACAAATCTTGACTCTTGATCCTGCTTGGTCTTCAAAGCCACAGATCAAAAGTCCCTTCTGACTATTATATTTCCTCTCAATTGACTTCCAATATCCTTCACTTTATCTGTCTGAATTTTAAACATGAATGTGTATGTTTTATGTATCCAACTGAATTTTACACTCAATGTTGTAATGTAATAGAAGAAACCCTAGTACTCTACAAAGTAAAGAGACTAGTGGTTAAGAGCATGGATTCTGGAGCCAGACTATTTGGGTTCAAATTTCTGACTTTGCCTTTTAATAGTTGTATGGCTTTGGGCAAGTTATTTGTCTTCTTTATGCCTCATCTTCCTTGGCTATAAAATTATTTTGATCTCAAAAGTTTAAGATTATTAAATATTTGCAAAGTGTTTAGAATAGTAGCTGAAGCATAATAGAAGCACTATATTATAAAGTGTTTAAGGAAAAAGGAAGGAGTTTGTATTTTGGTTTGTAATTCCTTTTTTTCATATATAATTTGAAAGACAACTACATAAACAATTACAAATCTATGTTGGGCATCCTATATAATAAAAGCCTAATATGCAAATTGTCCCCTCAGGTGGTTGTTCGACTGGGAGTTCGACTGCTCACTATGACGTGGGGGCTGCGACCTCTTACCAGCTACCTGGGGGTGGGGGTGACAGGGATGGAGGTGCGGTGAGAATGTGGGGTGTCCACCAAGCTCACTCTCACTCTCCTTGCTACCCTCCCCCAGGACGCCAGGGCTCGTGCGCCGGGGAAGCCCCCATGCTCAGGTGCCAGGTGCCCGCGAGAAGCCTGCCTGCACTCGCGTGCCCTCTTCCGGGTAAGCCGGGCCACAGCCGCCGGGACTGCAGGGACTGTTCGGGCTCCCCGTGGTCTGCAAGGCCGGCCAGGAGAGTGAGCGCTGCCAGCCTGGCTTCCGTGTGGCGCCGCTAGGCGGCCCAGAGACCCACACTGTGCCCTGGCCCGCGGTGTCTGGCTGCGCTCATTGCATCTCCGCATGGTGACTCGGGCGTCGTGACTCAGGTGGAGGGGGGGTGCACAGGGGCCCTTCCACACCAGATGCTCGCACTTCAATTGCCAGCCAGGCCTAGGGACCGCACCCATGCATGAATTTCATGAACTGGGCCTCTAGTATAATGTATAAAGATGTAATTTGTGATAACAACAACATAAAGTAGGGGGACAGACATATAAGAGCAAAGTACTTTGTATACTATTGAAACTAAGTTATTAATTTGAAATAGATTCTTAAAAGTTAAGAGGTTAATTATATATCCCCCAGGCAAATACTAAGAAAATAACTAAAAATTGTATAGTAATAGAAATAAAAAGAAAATACCAGAAAATATTTATGTAACACAAAAGTCAATATGGAGGACTTAAAGAACAAAGTTGACATAAGACATGTAAAAAACAAATAGCAAAATGGCAAAGATCCTTTCTTATCAATAATTACATTAAATTTAAATGGATTAAACTTTTCAATTAAAAGGCAGAGATGGGGAGAATGGAAAAAAGAAACATGAGCCAACTATATCCAACAGACTCACTTTAGATCCAAGGACACAAAGAGGTTGAAAGTGAAGGAAAAGAAAAAGAGTCCATGAAAACAGAAACTGAAAGAGAAATTGAGTGGATATACTAATATTAGACAAAACAGGTGTTAACATAAAACTTGTTACAATAGACAAAGAAGAACATTACATGATAAAAAAATCAATTTATTAAGAAGATTTAACAATTAAAAACATATACGCACCTAAAACATTTACGCATCCCCAAAGTATATGGGAAGCAAAAAATGACAGAATTGGAAGAAATGCTCAACAATAATAGTTGTAGACTTCGCCCTAGCTGGTTGGCTCAGTGGATAGAGCATCAGCCTGGGGACTGAAGGGTCCCGGGTTCGATTTCAGTCAAGGGCACATGCCTGGGTTGTGGGCTCAATCCCCGGTAGGGGCGTGCAGGAAGCAGCCAATCAATGATTCTCTCTCATCATTGATGTTTCTATCTCTCTCCCTCTTCCTTTCTCTTTGAAATCAATAAAGATATATTTAAAAATAAATAAATAATAAATAAATAAAAATGAGAGTAATATATGCACATTAAAAAAAATAGTTGTAGACTTCAACATCCCACTTTCAATAATGGATGAAACAACTACATAAAAGACTTGAACAACCCTATAAGCCAATTATACTTAACAAACATACATAGAACACTCCACTCAATAAGTGCAGAATATACATTCTTATCAAGTACACATGGAACATTATCCAGGGTAGACCACATGTTATATCACAAAATAAGTCTCAAAAAATTTAAAAAGTTGAAAATCATACCAATGTATCTTCTCCAAAAATAATGAAATTCAAATTAACAAGAAAACTGGAAAATTCACAAATATGTGGAAATTGAAAAGCACATTCTTAACCAATGAGCCAAAGAAGTAATCACAATGAAAATAGAAAATACTTTGAGATCAAAAAACCCAAAACATATATATGGGATGAAGCAAAACCAGTGCTCAGAGGAAAATGTGTAGCTGTAAATACCTTCATTAAATAATAATATCACAAATAAAAAACTTAACCATCTACCCTAAAATCTAGAAAAAGAAGAAACTAAATACAAAGCAATTTAAAAAAGGAAATAATAAAGATAGGGTAAAGATTTTTAAAAGGAAGTAGAAAATAAAGAAAACTCAGTAAAACCAATACTTCTTTGAAAAGATTAACACTATCGACAAACCATTAGCTAGATTGACCAAAAAAAAAAGACTCAACTTACTAAAATCAAGAATCAAAGTGGAGACATCACTACTGACTTTACAAAAATAAAACAGATTGCAAAAGAATATATAGCCCTAGCCGGTTTGGCTAAGTGGATAGAGAGCATCGGCCTGGGGACTGAAGGGTCCCAGGTTCAATTCCAGTCAAGGGCACATGCCTGGGTTGTAGGCTCAGTCCCCAGTAGAAGGCGTGCAGGAGGCGGCCAATAGATGATTCTCATCATTGATGTCTGTGTCTGTGTCTGTCTCTGTCTCTCTGTCTCTCTCTCTGTCTCTCTCTCTCTCTCTCTCTCTCTCTCTCTGGGTTAAAATACATACCTGGGTTGCGGGCATCCATCCCCAGTAGGGGGTGTGGTGTGCAAGAGGCAGCTGATGTTGTGTGCTCACATCAATGTTTCTCTCTCCCCCACTCCCTTTCACTCTAACTAGAAATCAATGGAAAAAATATCCTCAGGTGAGGATTAAAAACAAAAGAAAACAAAATCCTGACAAAGAAAAGCCAAGGGCCATATGGCTTCACTGGTGAATTCTACCAATCATTTAAAGAATAACATCAATGTTTCTCAAACTTTTCCAAAAAGAAGAAAAGGAAAATGCATTTCCTTAACTCATTCCATGAGGGTACATTACCCTGATACCAAAGACAAAGATTTCATAAGAACAGAAAACTACATACCATTATCCCTCATTAATATAGATACAAGAATCCTCAACAAAATACATACTGGCAAATCAAATTCAACAGCATATTAAGCGGACTATAGGCCATGGATTTAAGCCAGTAATGCAAGGGTGGTCCAACATACAAAATCAATCAACTGAAAAGAATTAATCACCATGTTAATAGAATGAAGGGGAGGAAAATAACATGATTACCTCAATTGACAGAAAAGCATTTCACAAATTCCAAAACCCTTTCATGATAAAAACACTCAACAATTTAGAAATAGAAAGAAGCTTTCACAACTTAATAAAGAGCATCTATGAAAAACTAACATAGTCAATGGCAGAACACAAAGCTTCCTACTAAGATGAGGAACAAGACAAGGATATTTACTCTTGCCATTTCTATTCAACATTGTTTGGAAGTTCTAGACAGGGCAATTAAGTAAGAGAAAAAGAAATAACAGGCATCCAAATTAAAAAGCAAAAAGTAAACCTATCTCTTTTTGCAAATGTCAGTATCTTATACATAGCAAATCCTAGCCCTGCCTGGGTGGCTCAGTTGGTTGGAGCATTGTCCCATACACCAAAAGGTTGCAGGTTTCATTCCTGGTCAGAGCACATAGGAAAAGCAACCAATTAATGTTTTCTTTTCTCTCCCTTCCTTTCTCTCTAAAAAATTTCAATTAAAACATATCCTGCCATAGCTGGTTTGGCTCAGTGGATAGAGCGTTGGCCTGGAGACTGAAGGATCCCAGGTTCGATTCCAGTCAAGGGCACATGCCTGGGTTGCAGACTCCCGGCCCTGATGGGGGGCATGCCAGAGGCAACCAATCGATGTGTCTCTCTCCCATCAGTGTTTCTCTTTGTCCCTCCCTCTTCCTTCCACTCTCTCTAAAAATCAATGGAAAAAATATCCTCGGGTGAGAATTTAAAAAAGAAAAATTAAAAACAAAAAACAAAAACATACCCAAATATCCTTGGGTGAATATTTAAAAAAACAACAACTCCTAGACAGTCCACAGAAAAACTACTAAACCTAATAAAATAAGTTCAACAAGATTGCAGGATATAAGAACATACAAAAATCAGTTATATTTTTATAGTGTATCAGCTATACACTAACAATGAACAATCTGAAATTAAGGAAATAATTCCACTTAGAATAACAGCAAGAATAAAGTACTTAGAATAAATTTAACCAAGGAGGTAGAAGACTTGCACACTAATAACTACAGAACAATGAAAAAGCTCCCCTGCCCAACCACAGAGGAAAGGCCATGGGAAGACATAGTGAGAAGGTGGGCATCTACAAGCCAGGAAAGGAGTACTCAACAGAAACCAACCATGCTGAGCCTTGATCTGGGGGTTACGGCCTCCAAAAGTATAAGAAAATAAATACCTGCTGTTTAAGTCATCCAACATTTTGTTATGGCAGCCTGAACTGATTAATACAGTAATGAAATACTGATGTGTACAACAACATGGATGAATCTCAAAAATACTATACTAAATGAAAGAAACCAGATACAAACGGCCATATATTGTATGACTGTTTATATGAAACTAGAGGCCTGGCGCACGAAATTCATGCACTGGGGGGAGAGGGGGTCCCCCTTGGGGGATGTCCACGTAAGCCAGCACACAGACATCCCTCTCGCAGTCCAGGACCCCTCGCTCCTTACCGCCCGCCTGCCACAGAGGCGGGAGAGGCTCCCGCCACCGCCGCTGCACTCTGGGCTAGCTGCTCCTAAGCAGAGAGGCTCCCGCCACCTCTACTGTGCTCACCAGCCGTGAGCCTGGCTTCTGGCTCGCTGCCCTCCTCCCCCCGCCCATTGGTTGTTCCGGAAGGTCATTCTGCTGTCTGGTCTAATTAGCATATCAGCTCTTTATTATATAGGATGTCCAGAATAGGCAAATCCATAGAAACAGAAAGAATATTAGTGGATGGGTGAGGGAAAATAAGGAGTGACTATGTAGAGACATACCTCACTTTATTGCACTATGCCTTGCTGTGCTTCACAGATACTGCATTTTGCTATTGTTTTTTTACATATTGATGGTTTGTTGCAGCCCTGCATTATGCAGGTCTATCAGCGTCATTTTTCCAACAGCCTCAGCTGATGATTATAATTTTTTAGCAATAAAGTATTTTTAAATTAAGATATGTGCATTGCTCTTTTAGACATAATACTATTAGACACTTAATAAACTATAGTATAGAGTAAGCTTATAACTTTTATATGCACTGGGAAATAAAAAATTTGTGCAGCTTGGTTTCACTTTATTACTGTAGTCTGGAACTAAAACTGCAATATCTCCAAGGTATGCCTGTAATGGGTACAGGATATCTCTTTGATGTAATGAAATGCCAGGAAATTGAATAATGATGATTACTGTACAACATTTGAATGTTCTAAAAGCTACTGATTTACAGTTTAAAATGGCTAAAATATCATTTCTTGTCCTTTTGGCTAAGATCAAATGTAAAATTATTAAAACAGTAAATTTTACTTTAATTTTAAAAAAAATAATAAATATTGAGCCTGGCTGGTGTGGCTCAAGGTAAATGCAAAATGAATTTAACCATGAGGTATCTCTTCATACTCACTGGGATGGCTATAAAGGAAAATAACAAGTGTTGAGCGTGGACCTATGAACCAGGACGTCACTGTTCCATTCCTGGTCAAGGTACTTCCCCAGGGTTGCAGGCTCAATCCCCAGTAGGGGCTATGCTATGCAGGAGGCAGCCGATCAGTGATTCTCATCATTGATGTTTCTATTTCTTTCTCCCTCCCTCTCCTTCCTCTCTGAAATCAATAAAAATATATAAAAAATTAAAAAAACAAATACTGATAGATACAACTTCGATGACTCTCAAAGGCATTATGCTGAGAGAATGAAGGCAGTCTCAAATGGTTACATCCTATGTGAGTCCATTAATATACATTCTCAAAAAGACAAAACCATACTGATGATAAGATGAGAGGTTGCCAGAGGCTTCGAGAAGGATGATTACAGAGGAGAGCACAAGGGAGTTGTTGAAGGTGATGGAGCTATTCTGGATACACAAATTTATGCATGTAATAAAATTCCTAGAACTGTATACAAAATGGTCAATTTTCTATGTTAATTTAGAAGTAAAATTTTTGCTACAAAATAATCCATTTGGAAAGTTCACTGAGTTATGTGAATCCCACCAAAAAACAAACAAACAAACAAAACACTTCGTTAATATCACCACCAGTCTCATCAAAAGGTTTTTTAAGGGAAATTGTCATGCTCACAGTGGCAGATAATATGTTTTCCTATATTTTAATTTTTCTTTAAAGCTGAAATATTATCATTGGTAACAATTACTGTTATTTTCCCCCCTTGATGTGGCAGGCTCATTTCATTCGTTCTTGAGAAAATGTCTGTCAAATACTGAAGTTTGAATAACCATAGTTGGTCAAACATTTTTTCTAAGTAAAATGGTATTCCATGAAATATAAAAACACTTAGTTTAGCTCACACTCAATCATATGAGTACTTTATGCATACTTTCCATTTCATCACATAGAATACTAACAAGATGTGTACTAAATGGTCGAGATTTAGTAAAAACAATACTTACTACTGCCTCTCCAGGGCATTCTTAGGTAAAAATGGCATTTTTTTATTGTGTGTGGCAGTCAAAGACTATAATGAGTACTCCAGTGGTTGGGTGCCACTGCCTTGATTTGTGCACCAGCGTTTGAGCCACCACTTTCTTGCAACATAAGTACAAATATCAAGACAGTGCAAAGGATAAATAACATCTTAATATCATCATGAAAATAGTTCTGACCTTACAGATCCCTGAAAGGGTTTCAGGAACCACCAGTGGAATCCATGAACCACATTATGAACTGGAATGATCAAGTCAATCCATTTTTGTCACAGTTTTCTTGCCCTGTCTATTAGAGCTGGAATTAATAGTTATATTTTCAGAATACTGCTGCATTTCTTTGGTTCTCAATTTGCTGAGGAAAAGAATATATGGCTACAGATAGGAAACAAACGGGTACTTTTGACACGAGAAGTGTAAGCACTAGGATACTTCAGCAAAATTTAGTCTAATTATTTACAAGTGCTCAGAAAGAGAGGCAGAGGAGAATTTACAGATGGCATAAGACTACATAAACAGTCCAGGTAAAATCTCTTAAGGCTGTGCAAAATAAATGTTAGTACATTCAAGTGAATAAGCACTTGTTAATACATTTAAGGAAAAAAAATATCTTTATATAATGACCTAAAGTAATCAGTAAGTACCAAATGTCATTGTATAATCTTTTGGCTCTACAATTACTAAAAGTGTGTTTATTAAACACACCCAAACAGTTGAATATCTTTGGGAAGAGAATTGTACACTAAATGGTATCCCTACTATACAGTAATGAATTAATCCTTGAAATTCTGTGTCATTCAAGAACAGTAAGTATAAAGGACTAGAATGGTACATGACAAAGTCTTTAAAATCACTAAGGGGATGCCCTAGTAGCTGATTTGACTCAGTGGATAGTGTCGGCCATAGACTGAAGGGCAGCAAATTCGATTCTGGCCAAGGGCATGTACCTGGGTTGCAGGCTCAATCCCTGACCCTGGTCCGGGTGCATGAGGGAGACAACCAATGGATGTCTCTCTAGCACATCAATGTTTCTCTCTCTGTGTCTCTCCCCCTCCCTTCCACACCCTCTAAAAACCAATGAAAAAATATCCTCGGGCGAGGATTAACAATAAATAAATTAATTAAATAAATAAATATCACTAAGGGGAACCTATTAGATCAAGAAATATTAGAATAAATATTTGCATATTTGTAAAATGTAAAAATAATGTTCCTTTCTCACTTAATATTTTTTGTTTTAATAAACAATGATTCTTACTAAAATGTTGTTTAAAATGTAATAGATTAGAGAACAAGCTGATGATAACCAGATGGGAGTGGGGTTGGGAGGTAGGTGAATAAGGTGAAGGGATTAAGAAGTACAAATTGGCAGTTACAAAATCATCATGGAGATATAAAGTATAGCATAGGGAATATAGACAGTAATATTATAATAACTATGTACAGTGCCAGGTGAGTATGAGATTTACTGGGGGGATCACTTCGTAATTATATGTGTCTAACCACTAATATAATTTTCAATGTCGCTGAAACTAATATAATATTCAATGTCAACTTAATTGAAAAATTAAAATAAAATAAATAAATAATATGTAATAGGCTGTTACTTTCAAAGGAATTTTTAATATAGTAACTCTTCAAAGCATTCTCAACGACCAGAAATTTGAGAACTGCTTTTCTAGGACATCAAAACTCAGTAAGAGAAAACTCTATAGGAAGACAAAGTCAGTATACGAAACAAAAATAATCAAATTAGTGCTATTCAAAGAGAAAGAGAAAAAGAGAGACTACCTTGAGAAATGATTTATCAAACACTAAAATGCGCTAACATTTAATGGGTAACAAATTCGTTTTTAAGAGTACCTTCCCACTCTAAGAGTCCATAAATTATGGTACTATGAATACTAGCTAGTATTCTCAATTGAAATGACACTGCTTCACATCACAACAGAACAGACTTGATATATGCTACATACCATATTCATAACAGCATATGTAAATACCATTATCACTTATTTTGCATATTAAATATACTGTGATAACATTCATTAAGCTATATCGTAAAACTTGACATTATTATATGTAATCTTCACAATAATTCTGAGCTAGGTACTATTACTGTGCCCCATTTACAGTCAGATACTGAATCAAACAGGTACAAAAAAGAGAAGCTGGGTTTCAAATTTGGGTATTCTCCTCTTAAGAGAGTTGGACAAACCTTTTCTGTAAAAGTCCAGACAGTAAATATTTTAGGTGTTGCAGGCCATATACAGCCTCTGCCCCTGCCTTTTTTTAAAAAAACAAAACAAAACAACCTTTTAAAAATATATATATATATTTTTAGCTCTTGGGACTTACAAAAACAGACTAGAGCCCAGCCTTTCTCAAGTAGGTTCCATGAGAGAATTAAGCATCCTTGTTTGTTGAAAGGGCGAGGGCTACGCCCTCCATCTTGCCCCAGGGTAAGGGCTACGCCCTCCATCTTGCCCCAGGGTAAGTGCTCCATCTTACCTTGGCCATGTGCTTGGCAAGGAGCTTCTTCCCGGAAGTCTAAGCCTCTGCTAGCCACACCCAGGAACAAGACACCAACTTGCGCCTGGCCAATCGGCAAGGCCACAGCCCTTTCTCCTCCCCTTACTCCAACCCCCTATAAAACCCCTCTCCACACAGAGTTCTCTCTCTCTCTGCTTCCTGTCGCTGCGTCGGCAAGGTGGGGGAGCCGAGCTAGCTCGAATAAAGACTCTTATGCTTTTGCATCGGACTGGCTGGCTCCCTGATGTGGTTTCTTGGGGATCCTGAAATCTGGGCATAACAGAAATCATAAATTTACTTCTCTCTTATATATCTGGAATAGTATTTGTTATATATGATCTTTGGGACAACTAATTTTCACCTGCATTCAGTAAAACAAATACCAACAGTTGCATCTTATCTATCTCCAACAGAAAAAGCTGTGAGCTTTTTTAAAGAATTGTGTTGATGACTCACAAACACCAACAAAGAGAAGGAGAAATAGTGTTGTGCTACACTGTGGTGGTCTTCACCAAGAATATTGATAACCTAAAAAAAGTTATCTTTAAAATATATTTTCTCAATGCTTGAAGACCAGCCACTATCATAGTCACCTTGTACAGTCTAATTATACCCTCAGGGAAAAACAAATGATTAAAACACTTTACAAGATATATCATTTCAAAACGACAGCTGTAAAGGTCACAGATTATTGAAGAGGACTCTGAACTAAAAAGCTACCCTGCCTTGTGGGGCAATGACAATTTAAGCCAAATGGAGCAAAACCAATACCTGAATGCAAAAAGGCCAGCCAACTCCTTAAGGATTTTCAACATTAACAGTCAAGCAGCTCGAGCAATATTAAATAGAATATATGGAGTATCTCAAAGATCATCAGTCCATAAATCCCAAACCAATACTTTTTGCAACATAGCAGACATGTAAACAGAATCATAAAGATGTAGTATTGGTAGATATTTTCCAACTTAGATAACCATTACATTCCAGAAGGTCTCACATAAAACCCCAAGTTAAGAGCACCTCGAAATATAATTTCTAGAGCTTTTGTATTAGCACCTATGATTTTATTTTACTCACTTTATTTTATAATATGAAAATAACCAAAACTTTTAAAGCTAGATAACCTCTATGTGTAAATGCCTTGAAATAAGCTTCTGGACCTTTGCTGAAACCCTCTCTCTTCATTTATGACTATAATAAATCAATGGGGGATAATAAAAAGGAAAGCACCATCGCATAGCAGTTTAGAACACAAATTTTGGAACCAAAGTTTGTGGATATGAGTCCTAATTCTACCTTCACTAACTATGTGACCTTGGGCAAATTCCTTAAGTTTTCAGTGCCTAATCTGTAAAACATGCATGATAATATACTTATAAGGTTTTTATAAGGATTAAATAAGTTAGTATTTGAAAAATTAGATAAAACAGTTCCTGGCATAAAGCAGGTACTATATACATATCTTAAATGGAAAAACAGCCCTAGCCAGTTTGGCTCAGTGAATAGAGCGTTGACCTGCAGACTGAAGGGTCCCAGGTTCAATTCATGACAAGGTTGTGGGCTCGATCCCCAGTAGGGGGTGTGCAGGAGGCAGCCAATCAATGATTCTCTCTCATCATTGATGTTCCTGTCTCTCTCCCTCTTTCTTCCTCTCTGAAATCAATAAAAATATTTTTTTAAAAAAGAAAGATAAACAAGACATACAAACAACATAGAAACATCAAGCTAAAAAAAAAAAAAAGAAACATCAAGCTGATGAAGTGAGAACTCACACAATTAATAAACAATGTGAGCCTGACAATGAAAGTTCTTCTCAGGGCAGTTGTCTCATATCCTTGGTTCTTAACATTCAGCAGTACTATAGTCACAATGAGTACCTACTATATGGAAAATATCAAAACTGAATTCTTTATCTTCTCCAAAACAGCTCCTCCCACAGTCTCTCCCATCTTGGGTAAAGGTAACTAACTCTGTACTTTGAGTTGTTTAAACTAAAAACTTCAGAGTTTTCATTTCCTTTCTCTAACTCCCCACATTAATCCCTCAGGAAATTATGTTGGATCTACCAATCCTACACAGTCTTCTACCAATCTAAAATAGTCACAGTCCAAATCATTTCCCCCTTCCTCTACTTACTAGTACCCAGTTCAAGCAACCTTCACCTCTCACCTAGACTAATGCAACAGCTTCCAAGTTGGTATTTGTGCTAATACCCTGCTCCTCTTACTCCCAGCCTATTCTCAACACAGCAGCCAGTTAGTTTGTTAAAACTAAGCCAGATCATCACCTCACTCTCCTGCTCAAAAGCCTATTATGCTCCTGATTTTTTCATAGTAAAGCCAAAGTCCCACCTTCCCCTCAACTTTGCAGTGAACTTTAACGTGCCTAAAGGAAAAAAAATGTCTTATTTTTAAAAGAAGAAAGGTTTAACTGCCTAAAGTGCAGCTGAACCCGGCAGGCGTGGCTCAGTGGTTCAGCATCGACCTATGAACCAGGAGACCACGGTTCAATTTCCAGTCCGGGCACATGCCCGGGTTGTGGGCTTGATTCCCAATAGGGGCCGTGCAAGAGGCAGCCGATCAATGATTCTCTCTCATCACTGATGTTTCTATCTTTTTCCCTTTCCTCTCCCTTCCTCTCTGAAATCAATAAAAATATATTTAAAAGAAAAATAAAGTGCAGCTGAGCCCAGCTGTTGTGGCTCAATGGGTTGAGCATGGAACCATGCACCAAGAGGTCACTGGTTTGATTCCCGTGACAGCCAATCCATGTTGATGTTTCTCTCTCATCAATATTTCTCTCTCTCCCTCTCCTTTCCTCTCTAAGAAAAAAAGAAAAAGCAGTGAAAACATATTAAAGTGCAGCTGAGCTTTCCTCAAAGAATTAGGTAAACTACAGGGAAAATGGATCATTGGAAACATATTCCACACCCATACCACTATTCACACTCACACCAAAAAGCCAAAATCCTCTCAATATATCCTATATACATGATCTATCGGCCCTATTACTTTTCTTGATTAGGTTTGGGTTAAATTTTTTTGTGTGGGTAGAATGCTATTTCATAAAATTAAGAGGCATGATGTCTGTCTGTCTACTTTTAATGATGTGAAAATTGATCAGTGAATTCAGGATATTAAGTCAGTCCCACCTTGATAAAGTCACTTGTCACCTTTCACCTAATAATTTTAGCCTACAATAATAATCTGCCTGGATCCATAATCCACAGAACTGTGAGTGCAGAATGGTGACATTTCTAATACTTAAAAATTATTTTTAAAAGGGAAAAAAAAATAAACTTATGTCCAGAATAGACAAATCTATAGAGACAAAGTAAGTTAGTAATTGTCTATGGCTGGAGGGGGAAAAAGAGAAGGGAACAGAATGAGGAGGAGCTGCTAATGGGTATGGTTTCTCATCTGTAAACTGAATATGATACCCATTGGGGTGATAAAAATGTTCTAAAATCTGAATGGTAATGGTGGCATAACTCTGAATATAGTAAAAATTACTGAACTATTGCTTTACCTAGGCTAATTGTTTGCTATATGAATTATATCTCAATAAATCCACTTAAAAAAGGAATGAACCATTAATGTAACAGCACACACAAATACTATGTTTAAGCAAAAGAAGCCAGACACAGAAGAGTACAAACTGTATGACTCCTTTTATATGAAATCCAGATGCAGGCAATACTAATGTATAGTGATAAAATCAGTTATTGTGGTGGTGGGAAATTGGCTGGAAAAGGACATGAATGAACTTTCTAGGAGGCTGGAAATGTTCCATATCTTATTTTGGGTAGAGGTCACAGAGGTGCATACAGTTGTCAAAACTAAGAACAGTATATTTTAATTATATCACAACAAGAAAGGTGGTTAAAAAAACACATTCCTATTTGAATTTAGGAAGAAAAGAGGGTATGAACAAAAAGCACCTGTCAGCCTGGCTAGTGTGGGTCAGTGGTTGAGCGCTGACCTAGGAACCAGGAGGACACAGTTGGATTCCCAATCAGGGCACAAGCCCAAGTTGCAGGCTCAAACCCCAGGGGGGGACTTGCAGGAGGCAGCCGATTGATGATTTTCTCTCATCACTCATGTTTCCATTTCTCTCTACCTCTCCCTTCCTCTCTGAAATCAATAAAAATATAAATAAATAAATAAATAAATAAATAAATAAGCCTGCCTGCCAAAGAATGCCTTCATGCTTCCCCAATGGGAGTGATAGCACAGCTGTTCATTTACAGAAATATCTGGTGCCTCAGTACACTCTGTCTTTTCTTCCCATAACATCTTAATAATAAACTCATTCAGCGCTCCCCTTGCCTCAAATTTTCACACATATCAGTTTCCCTAATTTAAAAAAAAGTGCAAGAATATTCCAGTCAAACTGGGCCTAGTTAAGCATGTTTAAGTATCACCAAGTACTGAAAAGGAAATATAAATATTTACATAAACCAGAGCTCTAAAAGAGAAACCAAGGTCTAATTTTTCTTCTTCTGTCTTCTGAAAACATATTCTGATACCCTGCCTGGAAAAATCCTCTCCACCTACCATTCTTCTCCTCTACCTTCCCTTGATTAACTCTCATTTATCCTGCACCTCTCAAATGAAAATTTCTCTTAGAAATTCTTCTGAATTTCTATTACTCCAATCTGCTCCCACCACAAACACAATAACACACAGAGAGAACAATGTCTCCTTTCAGAGTTCTTATTTCATTGTGTAGTTATAGGTTCCTCATGTGATTAATGTCTCTATTTCTCTCATTAGAATCTAAGTGCCATGCAAGCAGGAACAGTCTGCTATGCACATCACTGTATCCCTGCATCTAACATAGTGCTGGGTAGCTAGCCTAAATACAGAACATTTGGCTCAATGAAAAAATTAAAATGCAAGTCAGCCAAACCATCTAAATAAAGACTGTCCCGAAAGCAAAGAGGTTGTTCTTGCTTGAAAAATCCATTATTATTTGACAGAGAACATTTTGGTTCTGTATTTATGAGTCACTGGGTATCTACTTCCTTGTCAACTTGGCTTTCAGAATATAGCATTGTCCTCTGAGTCATTAGTTTCTACCCTCATTCTGCCTGTTGTTCTTTTAACTAGGCACACTTACTTTTACCTTTATTCTCTGGTGAGTATTTTACTATATGCTTCTCCTGTAGTTTCCACAATATGAAATTTTAAGAAATTAAACAATAATGTTCATAAACTATTGCCAACACAATATTTAATGGCATTAATAGCTGTATAAAGATAACCTCTTAAGGAGAGGAGTTTTAGTTCAGAATGCAAACAAACTGACATTACTACCAAAAAGCTCAAAACAGTTCTCCCAACCTTCACTAAACAGAATGCTTACTGACACAAAAAGTGCCAAAAAGAACAGACACAACAGGTAAGTTGGAGACAAAAAACAGCATCATGAAATAAAGTGTCTAGCATTTTGTAGAACATGCTAAATGAAAGCAAAAACATTTATAGAAATCAACTTATACTAACTAAAGACTAGTTTAGCAAATGCCTAGTAAATATAAGACCAGGCCTTTGAGCAATGTTTTACAAAATTTGAGCAATGTTTTACAATCCTTTGAAGCAGTTCAAAGAGAATGCATAACAATCTATGCTTTCTTGAAAAAGGTGGAAAAGGCATGAGGGTAGAAAGACCTGGATGCCTTGACTGTATCAATCACTCACTGCAGGCCTCCAAAAGAGTAACAAAACAAATGAACTTTCCGAATAAATTCTGAATATGTGAAAATTCATGAATTGGAAAAGGAGAATCCAAAAGTCCTTTTTCTAGTAACAATCATATCCTGCCTTTCCTCCCCTATTAAAACATTATTTACAAAGGGTCCCCTCAGGGAGTTTGATGGCTTGCTATGATGTGTGCTGACCACTAGGGGGCAGTGCAGAACAAACGAAGGCCCCGGCCTTCGGTCGGCAGCCAGGGGAGGAAAGCCCGGCCAGCAGCCGGAAAGCCCCAATAGGCCCTGATCGCTGGCCAAGCCTAGGGACCCTACCCGTGCACGAATTTCGTACACGGGGCCTCTAGTGCAAGGGTCCTCAAACTTTTTAAACAGGGGGCCAGTTCACTGTCCCTCAGACCGTTGGAGGGCCGGACTATAGTTTAAAAAAAAACTATGAACAAATTCCTATGCACACTGCACATATCTTATTTTGAAGTAAAAAAACAAAACGGGAACAAATACAATATTTGTATTTGTATGTGGCCCGCGGGTCGTAGTTTGAGGACCCCTGCTCTAGTGTATCATAATCATCACTGTAGGAAGTCAATTCAAGATCATATACAGGAATGGCCTTAAAAATAAGCTCAACCTCACTCCTAGGGAATGCTAATAAGAACCATGCTCAGCCCGGCTGGTATAACAGCTCAGTTGGTTGAGCGTTGTCCCATACATCAAAAGGTCACTGGTTCGATTCTCAGTCAGGGCACATGCCCGGGTTGTGGGCTCGATCCCTAATAGGGGTGTGCGGGAGGCAGCAGATAGAGATGTTGATAAATCAATGTTCCCATCTCTCTCAAATCAATAAAGACTTTTTTTAAAAAAATAATTTATGTACAATATTATTCATGGCAACACAATTAGTGATAGTGAAAAGTGAAAACAACTCATATATTCAATAACCACCTAAATATATTAGTCCATCCACACAATGGAATGCAATGCACCTGTGAAAAACTGAGACTGTCCTCTATATACTGATATGGAAAGATAGCTAAGGTATATTAAGTGAAAAATGCAAGGTAAAGAACAAAGTTATTTCTATGTATTGTTCTACTAGTATGTATGAAATGGAGGAAAAAGTAAGAAAAATATTAACATTTGCTTTTATTTTAATAAAGAAACACTGAAAGAATACATAATAAAAGTGGTTACAGGATGAAAAGTAAAACTAGAGCAGAAGGGGCAAGGATGGAAGCAAGACTTGTCATTATATACTTAAATATAATTTTGTTTTATTTTATTTTTCAGATTAATTCTGAGTTTTAAACTGAAAAAACATTACTAAATTTTTTTTAAAAGGCACTATTAGCGCCGACTGGTGTGGCTCAGGGGTTGAACCTCAACCTATGAACCAGGAGGTCACAGTTCGATTCCTGGTCAGTCCACATTCTCGGGTTGTGGGCTTGATCTCCAGTGTGGGGGGTGCAGGAGGCAACCAATCAATGATTCTCTCTCATCATTGATGTTTCTATCTCTCTTTCCCTCTCCCTTCCTCTCTGAATAATCTTTATTTTTTAAAAATAAAAAATAAAAGAACTACTATAAAAATATTTATAATGAGAACAGTATTGCTTTTATCATTACTAATTCAAGATGACATTTTCTTTATTGTTCCTATTTCACTCTAGTGCAAATAGGGGGTATATGTATTTTAAAGTGCTGGCATAGGTCCCCCAAACTATTTTCCAATAAATTCTTAAGCTTCTTAAAAATAAAATTTCCTCTACTACAAAGGTTCTGAGTAAGAATTATAGTGCTTATAGAAAATATCCACTTCCTATAAATTAGAAACTAGAAGAATATTCATAAGATCATATTTTTTCAAAGTTTAACCAAACCTTGTAGGTATTAACTGACTCAGTTTGTAGAAAATGAATAAGAACCCAGAAATACTGTTCAAGCTACTCTTATTTTTGGTTAGTCTCACCAAAATACTAATTTTTCCCACCTCAATAACCAATTGCCCTAGACATATTTTTATTTTATATTCAGGCTGTTGGAATATATTTACTCTGGGTGTTTCATTTTATTTTACCACTGATTCTCACATGGCACTGTGCTATTTGGGAGTCAAACACATTGAGAAATAATATTCAATTGTTCATCAAGGACCATGGCTTCAGTTCAGCAGTTCTCAACCTGTGGGTTGTGACCCCTTTGGGGGTCGAACCACCCTTTCACAGAGGCCGCCTAAGACCATCGGAAAACACATATATAATTACATATTGTTTTGGTGATTAATCACTATGCTTTTATTATGTTCAATTTGTAACAATGAAACTGGGGGTCACCACAACATGAGGAACTGTATTAAAGAGTCGCGGCATTAGGAAGGTTGAGAACCACTGAGTTAAACTGTAACTACAAACTCTAAAACGTAGAATGCGATAAATATAATCAATCATACAATATCATGTCAAATTATTATGGCTAGGGGAAAATTTTAACCAAATAGTATATACAGGGTGGAGTAAAAGTAGGTTTACAGTTGTTCATATGAAAAATAATACAATAATTAATAACTAATAATACAAGAGTAAACTGTGTTTCGCATAGTCACAACTGTAAACCTACTTTTGTCCCATGCTGTATTTTTAAATGCCAAACCCATAAATTCCAAAGTCATCCCAAATCCCTACAAAATCTATTTAAAAAGCAAAAGATGTTTATTGGGAAATTTTATGGTCAGGATTTTATTTTAAGAGGATAAACGGAATAAAAAAATAAATTTTATATGTACGCATATGGTCTGTATTAGTTTCCTAGAACTATTGTAACATTACCACTAACTAGGTGGCTTAAAACATCAGAAATGTATTTGCTCACAGTTCTGGATATTAGAAGGCAGAAATCAAGGCATTGGCAGAGCCATGCTATGCTCCCTCTAAAGCAAGGGTGGGGAACATGCAACCGCAGGCCGCAAAAGGCCCGCAAAATCATTTGGTCGGCCCTGCCAAGGCATTAGGGGTGAGTAAATTAAATGTTTGACCAAATATAGCAGGCTAACTTAAAAAAAATTTTTTTTTTTCCAGAGAGGAAGGGAAAGGGAGAGAGATAGAAACATCAATGATGAGAGAGAATCATTGATTGGCTGCCTCCTGCATGCCCCACACTGGAGATCGAGCCGGCAACCTGGGAATGTGTCCTAACCAGGAATCCAAACCGTGACCTCCTGGTTCATAGGTCAACAGTCAACCACTGAGCCACGCCAGCCCAGCCAGGTTAATTTTTAAGTTGATAATTTTGTAAGATCCCCGAATGATGTTATAAATATCCAAAGGGCCCTTGGCAGAAAACAGGTTCCCCACCCCTGCTCTAAAGGCTCTAAGGAGGAATCCTTCCTTGCTTCTTTGTAGCTTCTGGTGATTGTTAGCAATTCTTAGCATTCCTTGGCTTGTGGTAGTGTATCTCCAATCTCTGCCTCTGTCTTCACATAGCTGTCTTCCCTGTCTGTATTCAAATTTCCCTCTTCCTATAAGGACACCAGTTATTGGATTAGGGCCCCATATCTAGTATGGACCTCATTTTAACTTCATTACAACTGCAAAGACCCTATTTCCAAATAAAGCTACCACAGATACCTGGGGTTAGGACTTCAGCATATCTTTTGGAGGGATATAATACAACTCATAACCTGGTCCAAATCAGTCAATTTCTTCATATATGGAACATTTATAGATTTTGCCTAACCAGCATCCATCTCCCTTTCTTAGGTAATAGCATCCAATTTTCTTTTCAAGAATTAATCTGCCCTTCCTTTAAGTCTCTCTCCAAAACCAAGTACCCGCCCCCCCAGGTTGGGTCAGAGAATCACCCTCCACAGGCCTTGAGGACTGGTTCAGGGATAGGCCACAGGACCCAAGCCTGGCCAATGAGTCCTTCCATACACCCAATTGGGCTGGTTCTACTACAAGAAAAAGAGACATGTGGATTTTAAGAATCACATAAATCTAGAGCTGCCACTGATCATCTTTACCATCATATCTGCCGAAGAAGGAAACCAAAAGATGAAAGGAATGTTTAAAGGTGAAGATAAGAAGACATTCCTGATGACACAAGTCAAACGTCTAAATAGTCATGTCAGAACCTAGCTTTAGCTTTTTACTCTGTGAACTTCCCAGTTCATAAACCTACAAAATGATCTTTTTGACTTAATTTGAATTGCGTTTCTGATGAGTCCTGATAAATAAAGGCAGAATATTGCAATGTGCCATATGATTGAAAACAGGGCCTCATTTTTCCCCCCAGTTATTTTTCTAAAACTTGGCAAAGAGACATGAAGCTATAATAGAAAAATAGTTTGTATTCATATACATTCTCTTACCACCAGGCCATCTGCCATGAAAGGTTTTAGAATCTAAACTTTCAAATTCATTCATGCTTCTTCAAGTATGAATCTGTGAGCTCCTGATAGCAAAATATGAACAATACCAGGAACCCTTAGAGTTATAAAAACCTAAGTACCAATACCTAAAAACAAGGCATTCATAAAATATTTTTTTCCTCAGTTACATGCCATATCACCCCCATCCCTAAAGCAATGACAGTACTAGGTCAACATCACTATATAGTGTCGGGAATGGTGACAAAGTCACACTGAAATTTCCATATCAAGAACATTCACAACAATCTTGCCCTTTAATATGGCTATCATTGTTCATGGTTCATTTGTTTCTACTTCAAGCAAACTTTGTCACACACATGGTACGCCAATAAATGTCCCTGGATTTCTGAAAAGAACACTAAAATTTTATACTCACATACAATCTAAGCACGCTTCCTTCACCTACTGCCCACCTTCAACTTTTACCCATTTGTCCTTGGAAAATTCCTAGTCCATTCCTATTGCTTTTAAGTTGAGGTATGTCAGAAACCTCAAATTAATACACATATTCTGAATGAAAAGGAAAAGTTTACATTTTGAGGTGAAACAAGACAAAATAATGTTTTACCTGTTAAAGGTCAGGTTTCACTTGTGTCTCCATAAACCTCATGTGCATAGAAAATGAGTTCTTAGTACCTCTAATATAGTGGTTCTCAAAGGGGTAACTTGCCCCACCAACCTCCCTTAAAAAAAAAATCACTATGTTAAAACCATTAAGGATACCACAAATTGTGACCAAAATGCCTACATTCCCTCTTTCTCGCACTAATTTTGATTTTATTTTTATTTTGCTTAAGCAACTTGAGTCACTATAAATAGAAGACTGTCTCTTAATTTCAGTCACTTGTTTAGTCTGTAATATTTCAAAGTACTGTTTTCTACCTTTCCACAAATATTTACTGAGCATCCATTGTGTGCCAGTACTTTGCCAGTACTTAAAAAACACACACACACATACAAAACATGAAGTACTTAAAAATAAAAAAACGTGACATGAGCATTGACTTCAAGTGTCTTGCAAAGTAGGAGGGGTAGAGTTAGAGAAACAAAGGGAAGAAGGTAAATAAAGTAGTATAATAATGCTTGCACACTAAAAAAAGTGTCCTATATTTTGTGGTTAGAGGACTTAAAGGATTAAAGAGTGAGAACTGGGCAGAATATACAGACAGCTGAGACTGAAGAAGTTAACTGGGCTCAAATATCTTGGAGGGCCTTGTATGTTGATTAAAGTAACTTTATTCTATATGCGAGTGTTTTTCAAACTTCAGTGTGTAAGAATTACCTGAGACCTCTGTTTAAAATACAGATTCCCATGCCCCACCTAAGAAGATTCTAATTCAGCAGATCTGGGGTATGACCCACATTTTCAATTTTTACAAACATCTCAGTGGTTTTGTTCAAACAGTCAATATTTGAAAAAATGTTTTAGAGGAAAATATTTTCCTCAAGTTTTCCAAGTAGTCCTAGAGATGAAAAGGAGAATGTTGGGAAAATATTTCCTTTCAATAGCCTCAATTTCCACTGTTCTGTAGGTGACAAGATCATCAGCTGAGAGAGAAGTAGGAGTACACAGGGGCTAAAAGAGAGCCATTGTGGTAAACTGCAGGAACTGAGCAAGAATACACAAAAGAACACCCAGTGTTGAGACTCCAGTTTAGGCCGAACACCATAAATTGACAGTAGCATCAATCCATACAGTTATTTTTCTATCTATAATTAAAATAATACCCATCTAGGCCCCAGCTGGGTGGCTCAGTTAGTTGGAGTGTCATCCCGTACATGAAAAAAGATTGCAGGTTTGATTCCCAGTCAGAGCACATACCTAGATGCTCAGTAAATATTTGTGGGCACATATGGGAGGCAACCAATCGATGTTTCTCTCTTACACTGATGTCTCTCTCTCTCTCATCAATAATATCCTTAGGTGAGGATTAACAAAACAATAAAATAAAATAATGCCCACCTAGTACAATTATTATGAAGATTTAATTATACGTTTAATGCAAGAAGTGCATTGAAAAGTATACGAGAAGGGTTCAACAGACTAGATGAAACAGAAGAAAGGATAAGTCAGTAAAATATGATTTGTCTAACCACCATGCTGAACACCTGAAACTAATCCAATATAATCCTATACAATAAAAGGCTAATATGCAAATCGACCAAACGGCAGAACGACCAGTTGCTATGATGCGCACTGACCACCAAGGGGCAGATGCTCAACACAGGAGCTGCCCCCTGGTGATCAGTGCACTCCCACAGGCAGAGAGCTGCTCAGCCAGAAGCCAGGCTCATGGCTGGCAAGCACAGCGGCAGGAGCCTCTCCTGCTTCCGCAGCAGCGCTAAGGATGTCCAACTGCCGGCTTAGGGGGGATCGGGCCTCTCGCAATCCGGGACGCTGCATGCACCAGTGACCATACTTTTCATACAGGTGAAAGGCATCTTGCTGTTGTATGGGCAGCTACATTTTTTTTGCCCTGACTATAAAAAGTACTACATACCATGATCCTTCTGAGGCAGTAGTACCATTTTCCCCATCTTATGGGTGGAAAAACTGAAGCAGAGAGAAGTTAAGTAATTGGCTTTGTCACACAGTTATAAGTGTCAGAATCAGGGCTGACCCCAAAATGTGCAAGCCAGAGTCTATACATGTCATCGCTACATCATCCTGTTTTTTCAGTTAGAGTAGTTTTTATTTTTTAAATCTAACAGACTATTCCCAATATATAGGGTAGAGTCCCTAGGCCTGGCGGGAGATCAGGGCCATCTGTGGGCAGGGCAATCAGCTGCCC